>NW_025963802.1:33781658-34279158 GCF_023055435.1 Haliotis rufescens
ATGCTCAAGGAGACGTCACATGTGTTACATGTGCTTCAGTGTTGGGCAGGACCGAGACCCTAGAAACTCCCGAAACGCGGCACCCTTTCAAGGACTCTGCGCGACCGACGTTGCTGAACTTCACCTGATTTGTGACCTGTGGACTGTGCACAGGACCACGTGCCACCAAAGTAGGTTTTAATATTTTGGTATCTGTTGAAATTGGTATGAAGCGCATCAAGGTTCATACTTTGCTTGCAATGCTGTAGAACTTATTGAGAAACGACCCATAAATTCCAAACATTGCAGGGGTCTATAGTAAAATGTAACGAAGCTGCTTTTGAAACCGTGCACTGTGTTTCAAAAGCTTACAGATAAAAGTCGCATGTGCTTCACGTAAAAATATCATATTTTAAAGTTTTGGTGTTCTGGAAAAACACATTCACTCCACTGACACTCACGTAGGAGATTTAATCAGAATCTCGTTTCAAGAAAATACAACAATCAACCATCATTAACCATCGACTCATTGACGGTGCGTGTGTGTAATATGTCAAACAACTCGAGAAAGGAGTAAAAAACAAAAACAAAACAAAAACATTTGTGATTTTCATGGATTAGATATTGTTGACCGAAAACTGTTCGCAAAATATTGGATTCAAAATCTCATTAAAAAAGTTTAATCACAAAAAGATATATCAAACCAACGAACGTCAGATAATATTCAAGTTACAATGGCAAGTGTCTGAGGGAATAATTACGGTTTGTTTTTTGTTATCAAGAGCCATGTTAATTTAAAATATGAAGAACGACAAAAAGTGAGCTGTGTTGTCATGTGCCGTTTTAAGGCAAAAGTTTTAAGCTTTTGTGTGGGAGCAAACTTTGTGTATTACTCATCTGTTAAAGATAGCACTGTGATATAAACACGCAGTTGTATTAAATTCCAAGTAATAATAAAAATGTCATCAGCTGTTCAGTCGCACTGGGGTGTCGGTAGCTCTGAGCAAATGCACACTGCCCTTATTTTGCTTCTAATTTAATTTTTGATCTAGCACTTGGCTGATGAACAAATGTTTGACATCGAGAACGTATAAGGACTGCTATCCTTGTTTTGCAGCAATGTAAACTAAGTCTAGTAAACTTTGTGGATTGAGAATATCAATAATAGAAACGTGTCATCGTCCCACCATGCAGCGACGCAATACGTCCTTGAACTTCTTGTTGCAAAATTAGAGTAACTTCCCTTTCAACAAGTTGACTGTCCAAAGATATATCATCCTCGTTAATGTCAATCGATGCAAACTTGTGGTGTGAGTTTTGCTGCTCCATTATTGGGGATATATAACGGTACTTGCAGTAATATTTCAAACCTTTCACTCAATCTCCTTGCGTTATTTCAATTGTTTTGAAAGATTAAAAGTGTCCTTTAACAAACACGGATTTAGTATCGGGACATGAAACAACTACGACGTTATAAACTGTAATTACATCAAGAGGCATTATCTCAACATATCTCAAATAGTGATGGCACCAGGTGTTCGCGAAGGGGTGAGCGCATCCCGCACCATCAGGGCAAAGGCAAGCCAGGTGTTCACTTGAAGCAAATGGTGTAAGTCAAAATGGGGAAGAAAGCCAAACAACATTTTGGTCACGTTTGCTTCGAATTTGGAAATTTACACCACGTGTCTACCATACAGTATTTTGTAAGCTTTACTGAACCTTGGATGCTTTAACCCTGAAGAAACAAGCTATCAGCCAGATTAGAACGATGCTCTTCAAAGAAATTGTGGAAGGTGGACACCTGATGAGGTTGGAGCCGTTGGAATTATGCTTGATATGAAGGGAAAGTGGACTAATGGAGAGTTGAAGTCATCACTTCGTAAGTTTTTGTTGTTGTCACTTTGAATCCATATACTAAGATTTAAATATACTGAACAAAAATGTGAGGGATCATGATTAATCTGGGGCATGTTTTTTGTGGTGACGACTGGGCACATATTTCATAAAGTTTATCGCCAAAAGTATTCATGACCCCTTACCTTTTTGTTCAGTATATGAAGCAGATGAGGAACATCCTGATAATAAGGATGATAAATGTTTGTCTAAAGTACGACGAGATAATTTATTCTCAAGTTGAAAAAAATTGGTCATGACACCAGAAGCTTTCCAATTGCACTAAATTCCAAAAATGAGTCGATCGGTTCGGGTGTCTTTCATCGCAAACATATTTGTGTTTGAAACTTAACTGTAGACATTTATTCCACGGCAGAGTTTGATAAGAACTATAACTCAAACCATGCACTTATGTGTCTAGACAAGCTTATCATTGCAATATTAATATTTGCGTCTATGTATTGAACTTTCAATACTTTAATTCCACCTTGTGTAATGTAACAAGGCAGTTTAGAGTGTATCAGAGGCGTCCTCGTCTACTGGGGCGGATGTGTTTGAAAACGAAACCCTGGAAAGAAATAATGTGTTGTCAAGTTAGACCCTAAAATAATTCGTACACTGGACATGTTTGAAGTCCGACACAATACGTGTTGTCTGTTATACCATGGACGCCCCTCCTTTCAGAGAACATATGTCTTGACGTTCTGACTGACAAAATATCGCCTCACACAAAACTCCCACATGTACCACCAGTCACAATAATTTACAGATCATCACCATGGATATTCAAAAAACCAAAGGAAGGGTTGTGTTTCTATATTTTAATTGCACATTGTGTGTATTCTTATCTCAGTGTTGAAGAAATTCAGTCTAGTTTCCATCTTTTTAAAATATATCCTCAGATTCCAAATGACATAGATGCTGTAATTAGAGACTACATTGATTTGCTAGGCTAGGAGTGGAAAATAGAAGCCTTTAAATAACTTACAAGTAATTGAAATGGATAAAGATGTACCACTACTCTCTATAATTCCCAGATCATCAATATGGATACTCAGTGAGACAAATGAAGGGTTGTGTTTCTATATATTAATCGCATCCTTGTGTGAATCCTTACGTGAGTGTTGAAGAACTTCAAGCTAATTTCCTTATTTTTAGAATATATCCTCAGATTCCAAATGACACAGATCGTGTTATTAAAGACTACCTTCACTTGCTAGGCTAAGACTGGTAATTAGACGCCTTTAAATAACTCATCAGTAATTGAATTCGAAATAAATGTCCCACTACTCACAACAATTCACAGATAATCGCCATGGATACTCAATAAGAAGGGTTGTGTTTCTGTATATAAATCGCATTCTTGCGTTTATCTTTACCTAAGTGTTGAAGAACTTCAAGCCAGTTTCCATCTTAATTTCAAATATATCCTCCGATATCCCAGATCGTTTAATTTTGAGAATGCCTTGATCCTTCCCGGACGAGTCCCTTCTAATCGAATTCACAGCGGCAAGATGTTTGCGGGTGTCAGGTTAGAAGAGGATCATAGATATCAGTAGAGATTAAAGCTCGGCTAATTCATTGTTATCAAGTTCAAGTGTCATTCGATCGATCTTTGCTCCTAACTAAGTTTAGTTATATATACATAGGATTTTATAAACATTATCTTCTTTCGGTGGTATGAGATCTGACATGGCCTTTTTAAGGGAAAATGTACATTGTACATTGCTAGGTTTGTTACGTAAAATCTTTGAATACGAATCCCATTGTTTACACCGTCCAATGTTAGAAAAACATTGGATATGCTTTTTGATGTACGAGCCTTTGTAGCTTGCTTCACTCTGTCATTATCTGTTTTGTGGACATTTAGCATCACGTCATTTTGTACACTGATCGCTAACATATTTTTATTTGATAAATATAAGTTAATAATACCAATGCCTATAATTGTAACTTGTTATTTATGGAGAAATGATTTCAGGTAATTAAGGCGAGTTCTTACAGTGGACTTTCGTAATTGAGACCATTCATCTGATGAGACCATTCGTCTCATATGTGAAATAATATGGTGTCAAATTTATTGATTATGTGACAGATACATTGTGAAAACTCATATCACATTACACATACATGTATCAGGAATGACGCCTAATCACCGACCTTTTTCACATTGCAGGCAAATAAAACACTTTCAACTTGAAACACGAGTGTTATGTTCGGCATCCGTGGTGTTTCCATGGGAGAAATCCATAGAAGTCGAAATTATTAACTTTTTATTGTCAGTTTTGTATAACTTGTATTAATATTACCAATAATTATCAAATATTAAAGATAAATGAATAGAAATAGATCCTGATAATATTTCCATTATTTGCAGACCAAAAGATTCCAACTCTTGGAATCATGTAGCACTAGTAGGTAAATGGTTTACCGGCCTTCTTGCCACTGAATCCACAATGATATATATGTAGAAATGGCATTATTGTTCTTTCGCTGTAACATTAATGTTAAACAGGTTCTCGGATGAACAGCAAGGCGGTGTGACTAGTGTGCAGAGTTGCGGCCCTTACCATACCAGGATCAGCTAGTTGTGGGTACGCATGATGTCTTAACACGGCGAGTTTTTCGTTGGCCATGTGTTTCTCGAAGTGGTAGACGTCTATGAACTGACTGAAGTAACAACGAGGAGATTGACAGTTTTTTATGCTCGACATCTTGTATGTTTTGGCGAGTAATCAGAATATGAATGAGCTTTGTGTGAGACAATACTTTGTCATTCAGCACGTCAAGATATTTTTTGTCATGAAGGATGGGACACCCATTGTACATGTATTACCGACAACACTTCATGTGTAGGACATCAAACATGTCCAGGGTACAAATTTTGGAGTATAACTTGACAACAAATGATTTCGTTCCAACACATCCGCCCCAGTAGACATAGATCCTGTAATTAGAGACTACATTGATTTGCTAGGCTAGGAGTGGCAAATAGAAGCCTTTAAATAACTTACAAGTAATTGAAATGGATAAAGATGTACCACTACTCACTATAATTCACAGATTATCAATATAGATACTCAGTGAGACCAATGAAGGGTTGTGTTTCTATATATTAATCGCATCCTTGTGTGAATCCTTACGTGAGTGTTGAAGAACTTCAAGCTAGTTTCCATCTTTTTAAAATATATCCTCAGGTTCCAAATGGCATATGGATCGTGTAATTAAAGACTACCTTGATTTGCTAGGCTAAGACTGGTAATTAGACGCCTTTAAATAACTCACCAGTAATTGAATTCGATACAAATGTCCCACTACTCACAACAATTCACAGATCATCGCCATGGATACTCAATAAGCCCAATGAAGTGTTGTGTTTCTGTATATTAATCGCATTCTTGCGTTTATCTTTACCTAAGTGTTGAAGAACTTCAAGCCAGTTTCCATCTTAATTTCAAATATATCCTCCGATATCCCAGATCGTTTAATTTGAGAATGCCTTGATCCTTCCCGGACGAGTCCCTTCAAATCGAATTCCCAGCGGCAAGATGTTTGCGGGTGTCAGGTTAGAAGAGGATCATAGATATCAGTAGAGATTAAAGCTCGACTAATTCATTGTTATCCAGTTCAAGTGTCATTCGATCGGTCTTTGCTCGTAACTAAGTTAGGTTATATATACATTAGATTTTATAAACATTATCTTCTTTCGTTGGGATGAGATCTGACATGGCCCTTTTAAGGGAAATGTACATTGTACATTGCTAGGTTTGTTACGTAAAATCTTTGAATACGAATCCCATTGTTTACATCGTCCAATGTTAGAAAAAATATTGGATATGCTTTTTGATGTACGAGCCGTTGTAGCTTGCTTTACTCTGTCATTATCTGTTTTGTAGACATTTAGCATCACGTCATTTTGTACACTGATCGCTAACATATTTTTATTTGATAAATATAATTTAATAATACCAATGCCTATAATTGTAACTTGTTATTTATGGAGAAATGATTTCAGGTAATTAAGGCGAGTTCTTACAGTGGACTTTCGTAATTGAGACCATTCATCTGATGAGACCATTTGTCTCATATGTGAAATAATATGGTGTCAAATTTATTGATTATGTGTCAAATAAATTTTGCAAACGTATATCACATTACACATACATGTATCAGGAATGACGCCTAATCACCGACCTTTTTCACATTGCAGGCAAATAAAACACTTTCAACTTGAAACACGAGTGTTATGTTCGGCATCCGTGGTGTTTCCATGGGAGAAATCCATAGAAGTCGAAATTATTAACTTTTTATTGTCAGTTTTGTATAACTTGTATTAATATTACCAATAATTATCAAATATTAAAGATAAATGAATAGAAATAGATCCTGATAATATTTCCATTATTTGCAGACCAAAATATTCCAACTCTTGGAATCATGTAGCACTTGTACGTAAGTTAATAATTTACCGGCCTACTTGCCTACATGTAACTGAATCCACAATGATATATATGTAGAAATGGCATTACTTTCGCTGTAACATTAATGTTAAACAGGTTCTTGGATGAACAGCAAGGCGGTGTGACTAGTGTGCAGAGTTGCGGCCCTTACCATACCAGGATCAGCTAGTTGTGGGTACGCATGATGTCTTAACACGGCGAGTTTTGCGTAGGCCATGTGTTTCTCGAAGTGGTAGACGTCTATGAACTGACTGAAGTAACAACGAGGAGATTGACAGTTTTTTATGCTCGACATCTTGTATGTTTTGGCGAGTAATCAGAATATGAATGAGCTTTGTGTGAGACAATACTTTGTCATTCAGCACGTCAAGACATTTTTTGTCATGAAGGATGGGACACCCATTGTACATGTATTACCGACAACACTTCATGTGTAGGACATCAAACATGTCCAGGGTACAAATTTTGGAGTATAACTTGACAACAAATGATTTCGTTCCAACACATCCAAGTACGCCTATGATACACTCTAAACTACTTCGTTACATTACTCGAGTTGGCTTTTAAGTATTGAAAGTTCAATACATAGACACAAATATAGCATTAATCGGATTCTCCAGACATGTATAAATACATGGTGTAGGATATAGTTTTAATCAAATCTTGCCGTGAGACAAATGTCTTACATTACAAAGTTTTACATCCTCAACTTTATAAGATATAAAGTTGTTGCAAAATACATTAATTTGACAATAAAAGTTCATCCTGTATTATCGTGATCATGATTGTCGTCATGTGTTTCCAAGTTACATCTGTAGATATGGACTCAGATCCACAAGACTGTTTGAAATGAGTGACTCGAGACGTACATGAATTGTCTCGAATTTACGAACTTGGCCACATCTATATTCACGGTGAAAAACTCTCATATGCATCGAGGCATTTTTATCATTTGATCGCTATGATACCAGGTTAGTAAAAAACAATTACCCCCTAGAGACCCTGCAAAAATGTTAACGGTAAACAATCAAATTCAGAAATAAATAAATCAGACCATATATCATAATCATCGTCACATTTTTTAACTACATTCTCCATAATGATAACATTGATGATAGGTCCAAAACGATCCATTCACTTCCCAGAACAAATGAATCCCTATTATCCTCCATTGTGCTTTATCTCGGGGCGGCTTTCTGCTCTTATAAAATGAAAAACATTTGATGATATATCTCCATCAGTAAATGATAGGCGTGGAGACCAAGGACACTGTCTGTAATACGTGCCCTCAACACAGGAGATGGATGGTAGAATGCTGCATCAGATTCTTCGGCAACACGCGGGGTTAATGACTGAAGGCTGCATGCACCACACTGCTTCCACCGCCGAGGAGATGGACGACTCTAAAATTAATATTTTGTTATTGTTTATAAAATAAATATAAAGAGGGCATTATCTGTTTGAAAACCATCTTTGCTGACTTTGTTATTTTTTTTATTTTGTTTAACGCCGCTCTCAGCAATATTTCACCAACATGACGGCGGTCTGTAAATAATCGAGACATCCTGAGCATTGATTCACGCAATTGGGATACGATGACTTGCATCAACCAAGTCAGCGAGCCTGACCGCCCGATCCAGTTAGTCGCCTCTTACGACAAGCATAGTCACCTTTTACGGCAAGCATGGGTTGCTGAAGACCTTGATCTTCACGGGTAGAATGTCTTTATTGAATTAATGGACAGTATGTCAGGTTTGATGAACGATATGAAGATTCCTGATTTTACGTTGATTTTTCTCCCCGGGTTCGCGCATCATTCATTTGCTAATGACCTGTATGTATTCCCTTTTCACCATCTGCGAGCTGCACAATATACATACTGACGCATATGTCCTTTGATTGGTTTAAGCTGAAAAAGTCATCCCATTGATAATATAAAATGTCATTGCCAGAGAATAAACAGTCTTGATTATCCGCCGAAACATATTCTATTCGGCGTTAAGGGCAAAATAGCTGTGAACATACGAATGGACCAGTGAAAATGTTCGATGTTCCCGGAAAGGGTAAGCACCCGCCATTCACACAATTTGACAAAAAGTGTTTATTGCCTGGCGCAGCACAACAGTACTCCTGCCATGAGATGGCGGCCTGTCAACAAACCAGACAATCAAGTGATCGACACGATACTCATACTTATTTTGTTGAAACTCATAAAAACAATATGTTAGCATTGATAAATGCTACTGAGCTTATGATGAAACTCGGGGACTTCCAATCTCATTAAAATCAGATCTTAGTTCTCGCTATCGCTAAACAAAGATCTGAGGACATCCCATTAGGGGTCACGTCAGAACGACCTTTCATCCGACCAATCAGAGCGTCGCTTACCAGATCATGAAAGTGGCAGTCGGAATGTGTTTTCTAATCATGCAACCACGATATATTAAACACGGGGTATTCCGAACGACAGTTACAGGTTTTATGATTATATCCATACAATCTATGCCATCTATAAGCCATTCAAGAATGTTCTTCTTATCAGTTTTAATTTTTTAACCGAGAATACGTCAAAATATGTTTCGAAGCGTAGTCGCCAGTGTGAAACTAGTGCCGTAAAGCTCGAGAAAGCTGCCTTCTGATTGGCCAATGTCGATTTCTTGTCCGTCATTTCATTGGTCGGTCAAAATTCGCGAAAGGTCGCTCTGACATGACCCGTAATGGGATGTCCTCAGATCTTTGTTTAGCGGTAGCGAAAACTAAGATTTGATTTTAATGAGATTGGGGGACTTCAGTCCACCAGCCTAAACATCGACCGAGTTCAAATAAATATAGCATGTCAATGCAAGAGAATAGCCAGTCTTGATGATCCAATTTCCAAAACCAGTGATAATGCGACTTTTATGCATCTCATAGGACCCCGTCAGTAGGGATAGCATCAGGCACGGCGTGACATGTTCGGCGGTAGTTGATGAAAATGAATAATACCAAACATGTTACAAGTAACGTCAAACGGTTAATTCCTAGGTCAAGACGTAACCAGGCATCTTGGGTAATAGAAATGATGCAGAAAAATCATTTCATTAAAATGAATTTATCTTTGGTAATAGTCACAGTAATAATAATAGTCACAGTAATCATGATGATGGTCAGCACTGATGGATTGTAAGTATGTTGTCAGAACATGTATGCTGACGGGAATAGGTACATGTAACTGTGCTTCATATAAAGTTTATAAATTTATTTATTCATGCATTTTTCAAAACATACTAATGAAGACATTCGCTTGACTTAGAGGTAGTGATTCATCAGATTGGCACGATGCAAACTGGAATGGCTCAAAACGAGGTTGCCAGACATCTCACAATATCATCTCTTTGTAAACGTTTTCTACAACAAGGCAACACTCATGACATGCCACAGACCGGTCGTCCACTTGTGACGTCACAAGACAGCCATAACGGTCTGATGCATCAACGGAATGGTACCAAAACGGTCACTTTAACAGCTCGGACAATTCCTGGATGGAGCCCAATTAGTTGCAGAACCGTATGCAGCTGAGGGATCACAAAATCCAGCCCGACGTCCAGCGATACGTTCAATGTGCTTCTACGTCACCATCAGGCATGCCTAGCTTGGTGTGACCGCCTCCGTGGTCTAGTGGTAGAGCGTCCGCCCGGAAAACGTTCCATTTGCTTCTACGTCACCATCAGGCATGCCTAGCTTGGTGTGACCGCCCCCGTGATCTAGTGGTAGAGCGTCCGCCCGGAAAACGTTCTATTTGCTTTTCCGTCACCATCAGGCATGCCTAGCTTGGTGTGACCGCCTCCGTGGTCTAGTGGTAGAGCGTCCGCCCGGAAAACGTACCATTTGCTTCTACGTCACCATCAGGCATGCCTAGCTTGGTGTGACCGCCTCCGTGATCTAGTGGTAGAGCGTCCGCCCGGAAAACGTTCTATTTGCTTTTCCGTCACCATCAGGCATGCCTAGCTTGGTGTGACCGCCTCCGTGGTCTAGTGGTAGAGCGTCCGCCCGGAAAACGTTCTATTTGCTTCTCCGTCACCATCAGGCATGCCTAGCTTAGTGTGACCGCCTCCGTGGTCTAGTGGTAGAGCGTCCGCCCGGAAATCGTTCTATTTGTTTCTACGTCACCATCAGGCATGCCTAGCTTGGTGTGACCGCCTCCGTGGTCTAGTGGAAGAGCGTCCGCCCGGAAAACGTTCTATTCGCTTCCACGTCACCATCAGGCATGCCTAGCTTGGTGTGACCGCCTCCGTGGTCTAGTGGAAGAGCGTCCGCCCGGAGAGCGGAAGGTCCGGGGTTCGATCCCCGGCCGCGTCATACCCAAAAAGACGTCACAAGATGGTACTTGTTGTTACCCAGTCTGACACTCGGCATTAAGGGCTAAAACAAGGACTGGTCGGCTCGGAGTCAGTATACTTTGTCTGAGTGGGGTATTCATGTTAAACTGTGGCATGGTATCTCAGTGTGCTAGCACTATAAATCGGCATCAGTCCGGACTATTACAAGCAGACACACACACACACACACACACACACACACACACACACACACACACACACACACACACACACACACACACACAAACACACACGTGCATGCACGTCGCTATATAAGTGCAATAACCTTGGACGCGACGTTAAACCCAATTTCACCTCACCTAGCATGGTGTACACAGCATCTGAAGTCCAGAAACAAGACTGGGACAGTATACTGTTCCCAAGTGAGTACAGGGCTTATCTGGACAGCTTTGATGGTCGTGCAGGAGTCCAGGAGAACGTTTTAGCTACGCTTGCGTTACTCAACGTCGACGGTTTGAGGGTGGGAGTGTAATGGTATGGGGAGGCAACTGAACTCATGGAACACAACTCATCACTGTTAATGGCAATTTGAATGACGTACTGTACCCGGACGACATCATTCGAGAACATAAATACAATTTGTGCAACGCCTAGTTCCAGCAGGACAATGCCCGCCCACATGTTGCACGTGTTGTTACAGACATTTTGAGGTAGCATAACACGTCTGTACTGCCATGACCTGCTTTTTCCCCCTACAACCCCCATAAAACATGTGTGGGATGAGATGGACGGACGCCTACGACAGGACCACAACCATCCGGTAACGCTAGCTCAGTTGGGACAATCTATGATTGACAATCTGATGTCTTCAATGCGCCGCCGCTGTCTCGCCTGTATCAAAGCAAATGGTGGTCACACCTGATACTGAGTTGTTGCACATACCACCGCAAAAGGCAACTATCATTGTCGTAGGTGGCGACTAACGGGATCGGGTGGTTAGGTTCGCTGACTTGATGGATGCATGTCATCGTATCCCAAATGCGTAGACCGATGCTCATGATATCAATCACTGGATTGTCTGGTCGAAATTCGATTATTTACAGACGTCATATAGCTGGAATATTGTTGAATGCGGCGTTAAACAACAAACAACCAATCAAACAAACAAACAAACTACCCTTTTTAGAGCGTGCCGCTCTGCCTTCTGTCATAAGATATGGGTTTTGTCAATGCACTTGTTATGATAAAACATTGATCAGACGAATGACCAAATTTTGCTATTTTCAATAACATAACATTTACATCACTTAACATAAAGCACACTACTTTTCCCCGCACGTATAAAAGCATAATTTATCACAACGGTACATGATCGTTCATGTTATTTAATAATTTCCACATTGAATATGTCTTAAAATCAAATACTTTATGTTCCAGTAATACCAAAGAGCTTCACCACTGAAATGAGCCTTGCAATGGCAAGAGTGCCTACCGCTTGTGTGATGTACATTTGACTGGCGAAACTGAGAACCATCAGCTCGGGAATAATAAAGTACCGAACATTCACACATCCTTGTTTTTCAGGCACATTTGTGTTCTTACTATCTGCTTCATCAATCATTCTATTCTACGCCCATGTACTTGTGCAGCTGGTTATCAGTCTTTTTAAACTTAATGGCCTCAACAAGAAACGGGAACAACAACGAAACGTTTCATTTGTCAATGTCAAATGTGGACAATCTTGCGAGCGTTTCCGAGGAAGAAACATAGAATTTAAGTTTCATTATTACGACGTTTTTTATAAGCGAAATATTGATATCTGGTAATTAAATAGCATGTAGTCATCAACATCCACAAAGAAATGCACATCGTAAATTGTAGCGACGTTAATCATGATCTGGACTTGGAAGGTGTCAGAGAAAGCAGTGATTATTGCAAGTCAGTATTCATGATGAAGGTTGTGCGGGATGGTTGGTATAGAATCATGCCCGGACTGTCGACAATAGCAAAATAATCAGTCCAAATATGTGTCGACAGTCCAAGAAATGGAGATGATGTCACACATGAGTGATTTCACGGTGTTCCCGAGATTAACGAAGCAATTAACAACAGAGTGCGAGATATGTAGTACACATTATATTAATTTATTCAGTCAATATAACAACATGCATATATATCATATGGCCAACATATTTTCATACAATATCACACAAAGAAGTAAAATTTGAGAAATGGCTCATTCATAAAGTCCATTCATAAAGTCCATCCATTTGAATATTTAGCCAAGATGCAGCAGCTCTGACACATGGTCTGTGTAGTTTAACTCGGTAAGTCTATCGGCAAGGAGATCGGCCTTCAAGGATCGAATCCGAGCATCCATGATGCGGTAGCCATGTCTACGGATTGGATCTCTCTACTGTCCTTGGATCTGCTGAATTTTTACTTCAGTGACTGATTGTTCTTTCTGCAGCAATCGCACAACCTCAAACACATTCGGATGTTTCTTCATGGCATACCTGTTCAGTCTGTTGTGCCAACCTTCCAAATTATTGTTGGTTCTATGTCCATCATTCTCGACATGATTCCAAGTTGGCAGGTTCCATGCACCTTCTATCCAGGTGGTAGTGACGTAGTCCATCAGCTGTGTAGCCCTGTCAGCTTGTGATGCGTCTGCAATCGCATCAAGCCAAACATCTTCAACTTTGTCAAGTGGCACTAAAAGTAAAGCAGCAACTCGTCGCACCGTGTGCCAGATGACATGCATATATAATGTCCGTGTGCCAGATGACATGCATATATACTGTCCGTGTGCCAGATGACATGCATATATACTGTCCGTGTGCCAGATGACATGCATATATACTGTCCGTGTGCCAGATGACATGCATATATACTGTCCATGTGCCAGATGACATGCATATATACTGTCCGTGTGCTAGATGACATACATATATACTGTCCGTGTGCTAGATGACATGCATTTATACTGTCCGTGTGCTACATGACATACATATATACTGTCCGTGTGCCAGATGACATACATATATACTGTCCGTATGCTCGATGACATGCATATATACTGTCCGTGTTCCAGATGACATGCATATATACTGTCCGTGTGCCAGATGACATGCATATATACTGTCCGTGTGCTAGATGACATGCATATATACTGTCCGTGTGCCAGATGACATGCATATATAGTGTCCGTGTGCTAGATAACATGCATATATACTGTCCGTGTGCCAGGTGACATGCATTTATACTGTCCGTGTGCTAGATGACATATATATATATATATCTATATATATATATATATATATACCGTCCGTGTGCCAGATGACATGCATATATACTGTCCGTGTGCTAGATGACATGCATATATACTGTCCGTTTGCCAGATGACATGCATATATACTGTCCGTGTGCCAGATGACATGCATATATACTGTCCGTGTGCCAGATGACATGCATATATACTGTCTGTGTGCCAGATGACATGCAAACATACTGTCCGTGTGCTAGATGACATGCGTATATACTGTCCGTGTGCCAGATGACATGCATATATACTGTCCGTGTGCTAGATGACATGCATATATACTGTCCTTGTGCCAGATGACATGCATACATAATGTCCGTGTGCCAGATGACATGCATATATACTGTCCGTGTGCCAGATGACATGCATATATACTGTCCGTGTGCTAGATGACATGCATTTATACTGTCCGTGTGCCAGATGACATACATATATACTGTCCGTGTGCTAGATGACATATATATATACTGTCCGTGTGCCAGATGACATACATATATATTGTCCGTATGCTAGATGACATGCATATATACTGTCCGTGTGCTAGATGACATTCATATATACTGACCGACTGATTGAGACATCCATTGTTCATGTGACACTGATTCAGACATCCTGTGTCTATGTGGCACTGATTCAGACAACCTGTATCTATGTGGCACTGATTCAGACATCCTGTGTCTATGTGGCACTGATTCAGACATCCTGTGTCTTTGTGGCACTGTTTCAGATATCTTGTGTCTATGTGGCACTGATTCAGACATCCTGTGTCTATGTGGCACTGATTCAGACATCCTGTGTCTATGTGGCACTGATTCAGACAACCTGTGTCTATATGGCACTGATTCAGACATCCTGTGTCTATGTGGCACTGATTCAGATACCCTGTGTCTATGTGGCACTGATTCAGAAATCCTGTGTCTATGTGGCACTGATTCAGACATCCTGTGTCTATGTGGCACTGATTCAGACATCCTGTGTCTATGTGGCACTGATTCAGACATCCTGTGTCTATGTGGCACTGATTCAGACATCATGTGTCTATGTGGCACTGATTCAGACATCCTGTGTCTATGTGGCACTGCTTCAGACATCCTGTGTCTATGTGGCACTGATTCAGACATCCTGTGTCTATGTGGCACTGATTCAGACATCCTGTGTCTATGTGGCACTGATTCAGATACCCTGTGTCTATGTGGCACTGATTCAGACATCCTGTGTCTATGTGGCACTGATTAAGACATCCTGTGTCTATGTGGCACTGATTCGAGCATCCTGTGTCTATGTGGCACTGATTCAGACATCCTGTGTCTATGTGGCACTGATTCAGATACCCTGTGTCTATGTGGCACTGATTCAGACATCCTGTGTCTATGTGGCACTGATTCAGATACCCTGTGTCTATGTGGCACTGATTCAGACATCCTGTGTCTATGTGGCACTGATTCAGACATCCTGTGTCTATGTGGCACTGATTCAGACAACCTGTGTCTATGTGGCACTGATTCAGACATCCTGTGTATATGTGGCACTGATTCAGACATCCTGTGTCTATGTGGCACTGATTCAGACATCCTGTGTCTATGTGGCACTGATTCAGATACCCTGTGTCTATGTGGCACTGTTTCAGATATCCTGTGTCTATGTGGCACTGATTCAGACAACCTGTGTCTATGTGGCACTGATTCAGACAACCTATGTCTTTGTGACACTGTTTCAGATACCCTGTGTCTATGTGACACTGATTCAGACATCCTGTGTCTACGTGGCACTGTTTCAGATACCCTGTGTCTATGTGGCACTGATTCAGACATCCTGTGTCTATGTGGCACTGATTCAGACATCCTGTGTCTATGTGGCACTGATTCAGACAACCTGTATCTATGTGGCACTGATTCAGACATCCTGTGTCTATGTGGCACTGATTCAGACATCCTGTGTCTTTGTGGCACTGTTTCAGATATCTTGTGTCTATGTGGCACTGATTCAGACATCCTGTGTCTATGTGGCACTGATTCAGACATCCTGTGTCTATGTGGCACTGATTCAGACATCCTGTGTCTATGTGGCACTGATTCAGACATCCTGTGTCTATGTGGCACTGATTCAGATACCCTGTGTCTATGTGGCACTGATTCAGAAATCCTGTGTCTATGTGGCACTGATTCAGACATCCTGTGTCTATGTGGCACTGATTCAGACATCCTGTGTCTATGTGGCACTGATTCAGACATCCTGTGTCTATGTGGCACTGATTCAGACATCATGTGTCTATGTGGCACTGATTCAGACATCCTGTGTCTATGTGGCACTGATTCAGACATCATGTGTCTATGTGGCACTGATTCAGACATCCTGTGTCTATGTGGCACTGATTCAGACATCCTGTGTCTATGTGGCACTGATTCAGACATCCTGTGTCTATGTGGCACTGATTCAGATACCCTGTGTCTATGTGGCACTGATTCAGACATCCTGTGTCTATGTGGCACTGATTCAGACATCCTGTGTCTATGTGGCACTGATTAAGACATCCTGTGTCTATGTGGCACTGATTCGAGCATCCTGTGTCTATGTGGCACTGATTCAGACATCCTGTGTCTATGTGGCACTGATTCAGATACCCTGTGTCTATGTGGCACTGATTCAGACATCCTGTGTCTATGTGGCACTGATTCAGATACCCTGTGTCTATGTGGCACTGATTCAGACATCCTGTGTCTATGTGGCACTGATTCAGACATCCTGTGTCTATGTGGCACTGATTCAGACATCCTGTGTCTATGTGGCACTGTTTCAGATACCCTGTGTCTATGTGGCACTGATTCAGACATCCTGTGTCTATGTGGCACTGATTAAGATAACCTGTGTCTTTGTGACACTGTTTCAGATACCCTGTGCCTATGTGACACTGATTCAGACATCCTGTGTCTACGTGGCACTGTTTCAGATACCCTGTGTCTATGTGGCACTGATTCAGACATCCTGTGTCTACGTGGCACTGTTTCAGACATCCTGTGTCTATGTGGCACTGATTCAGACATCCTGTGTCTATGTGGCACTGATTCAGACAACCTGTGTCTATGTGGCACTGATTCAGACATCCTGTGTCTATGTGGCACTGATTCAGACATCCTGTGTCTTTGTGGCACTGTTTCAGATATCTTGTGTCTATGTGGCACTGATTCAGACATCCTGTGTCTATGTGGCACTGATTCAGACATCCTGTGTCTATGTGGCACTGATTCAGACATCCTGTGTCTATGTGGCACTGATTCAGACATCCTGTGTCTATGTGGCACTGATTCAGACATCATGTGTCTATGTGGCACTGATTCAGACATCCTGTGTCTATGTGGCACTGATTCAGATACCCTGTGTCTATGTGACACTGAGTCAGACATCCTGTGTCTTTGTGGCACTGATTCAGACATCCTGTGTCTATGTGGCACTGATTCAGACATCCTGTGTCTATGTGGCACTGATTCAGATACCCTGTGTCTATGTGGCACTGATTCAGACATCCTGTGTCCATGTGGCACTGATTCAGATACCCTGTGTCTATGTGGCACTGATTCAGATACCCTGTGTCTATGTGGCACTGATTCAGACATCCTGTGTCTATGTGGCACTGATTCAGACATCCTGTGTCCATGTGGCACTGATGCAGATACCCTGTGTCTATGTGGCACTGATTCAGACATCCTGTGTCTATGTGTCTGTGAGGGGGCACGGGTGGCCCAGCCCAGTGAAACCAACAAATGTCAGCAAAAACACCTTGATATTTGATAGTGATTCATAAACACGTGTTTATGATATAGTCGCAATCGTTCAATGGACTTTGCTTTAAGCTTATATTTCTTATGATCATTGAAAGGGTTTTGTCGTGTTTATGTATTAATAGGGGCACGGGTGGCGCAGTCGCCTAAGGCGCCGCGATTCGCTGTGCAGGGTTTCGTCCCAAAGGGCACGCCAGAAACCTGTGATTGTGGGTTCGAATCACGGTTCGCCCAGATTATGTTTCTAGGTTTGTCAGCACCATACCCGTGTTCGTGGATTTCACCGGAGTGGTAAACGTCTCAGGCCTGCATCACTTCGGGCTTTCCTCCCACATTAAGCTGACACGCCGTGATATAACTGGAATACTATTAAAATCGGCGAAACAGTGAACGTAACCCATTTCACTGAAAGATCCCTTGTTCTGGAACTGAACATCGCACGAAAAAAATAACATGAAAAGCTAATATTAGCTCAGGTACTGACTACATATTTGATTCCTGCTGTAATTAATGATCTTGCGACTCCAGCAGAGAACTTTGAACTTTGATATTATCACCACCATGTTAGTCGACATGCTCTTCGTAAACATGATTCCGTTAATCTAATTGTCACTTTACATCATCACACGCTGTTTGATGGTACCCCCTGCTGTCACGTGTGTTGCAGCAGCTGGCTGACAAATATGATTGTTCATTACCGTAGCTTGACAGTTTTAAAATGAACACTTGACGGGGGCTGTGTCAGGATGAGCTTTAGTCAAGACTTTCCCACTGGGGATGAGCGGGTTTGAGTGCTGATGAAATCAATGAGATTCTGTCAGCACCTCCACAAAGCCTGCCTTCACGTTATCAAGAAATAGAAATATGTATTGATGGAAGAACAGAGGTGGAGTGAAATGGGGTTTAACGCCACCTTCAAGATGATTGCACTTGTATAGTGACGTGTAACGTGTAACCTGTAACCTGTGTGTGTTGTGTGTGCTTATACTAGTAGGTCGCACGCCGGTTTTATAGTGCTTGCCCATTATATACCATGCCGCAGTTTCACATGAATACCCGGACCAGACACAGTATACTGACTCAAAACCATGGCAGTCCTTGTTTTAGCCACTTAATGCCGAGCACCAGGCGGGCTCAAAAGTACCATCTTTTTAACGTGTTTTGGTTTCGAACCAATGGCCTTCCGCTCTTCAGTCAGGCGCTCCATCCACTTGACAACAGGCGGTCTGCAAAAAGTGAATACTGGGTTGATGGTTGATGGCGGAATTTTTGATTGAAGATTGCATTGGTCAGTGAGCTGGGCTGGACACTGATTTGTACAATATTCCATTGCATCTCGGCGTGTCTGGATAATGTGGGAGAAATTCCCGAAGTGACGTAGGTCATCAGTTTCGCATCGAGTACGGAGACAGACCAATACGCATTACCAGGGCCAGTCCTTTCACTGGACGAGTTCATTGACGTATAACGGTATCCGAACGGATGGATGGAAGGATGGATAGATGAAGCGATGGGATAATGAATAGATGGGCACAAAATGTAGGGATCAATTCAAGGAGACCTGTACGCGCGGAGAATACCTTTAAAGTTCATTTGCAAGGAAACTGACTCGGAAGACAAATATAGACAGACCGGGTTGTGTGGCGGCAACCTGAAGTAAGATATTCCCATTATCTTAACAGAAATTGAAGCCTTGATTAGCAATGCGTTCGTGAAACCATCAATTCTCAAGAGTTAGTAATTTCCTCCATACTCGTGGCACATTAAGGCTATATAGAAATATTTACTGCTGGTAAAATATTAAAAGGTCGTATTGTTTACCTATAATAGTGTAATTACATTACACACACGTACACAGCTGCTGAAGGCGACGTACATCGACCAACACGGACACCTTGGTTAGGTATGGAGTGAATGTTTGCATATACTATGATTAGACGTGTTCCGAGAGGTCTGACTTGGCAGTACAGAAGTAGATATGTGGTTGTATGTCATTTTCTGTGCAGATGACGCATACTTCCCCTGATATCTGACATTATTTTGTTCCTGGCCTACGGAAACCAACTTACTTCTCATGAAGTCCAAATATTGATAGAAACTTCACCTGACATTCATAGACGGACGAACATCAGTTATATTGAAAACATAGTGTTCTTAGTTAACGTAGTAACAACTAAGATTTAGGCAAATTTGATAATAATAACGCAGCTTGTTGCAACTGCACCGTCGGGATCGAAATCTTTCTTCGACTTCAGGAGCCAGCGTTTTTACCACTAGGCCATTCAAGGCACATGCACACTCAAAAGAAACAGTAAAACCGCTTGAAATGATTTGTTTGTTTGTTTGGTGTGTTACGCCGCACTCAGCAATATTCCAGCTATATGACGGCGGTTTGTAAATAATCGAGTCTGGACCAGACAATCCATTGATTGATCTCATGAGCATCGATCCACGCAACTGGGATTCGATGACATGCATCAGCCAAATTAGCGAACCTGACCACCCGATCCCGTTATTCGCCTCTTACTACAAGCATAGTCGCTTTTTACGGCAAGCATGGGTTGCTGAAGACTTATTCTACCCCGGATCTTCACGGGTCCCGCTTGAAATGACGATATATGGACAGGAGGTATATCCATTAACACTTATACCCTGTTCACATGCACAACATGATTTCACGTAAGCTTATACCCCGCCACGAACAATACAAACTGCACGTGGATTTCGAAGAGACAGAATAAATCTCTGCTACCCCGCTTCAAAGCGAAATTCCGCACGCTTTTTCCGAGAGAATGGAAGTCATGTGACACAGCACAAGTTAACATCAGCTGTTTTAATAGTAATTTTAATTTTGAATTTGTGTTAATTCTTTGGCAATGTTCCATTAAAACATGTCGGTAAGATACATTCGTTGTAGCAGGATCACTCGGGGTAGATGGGTTTTATGCGTCACTCGCTAGATTTTATACCACGGGCCTTAAGCGGGACGCATAAAACCCAATGTACCCATCGTGATCCTACTACAACGTATAGTGTATATGTAAATTTAATATGCGTTCACTTGAAAATTAACTGAGGTGTGTAAATTGTGTTAGGTGCACATATTCATCAGTCTGTTCACGGCTTTGCATCCTTGAACCTAAACAAAACACCGTCCTCCCAAAATACCGTTCGTATTGCAGTATACTGAAGAGCACCAACTTCAGCATACAAAACTGTTAACAAATTGGTTTCAGACATGAGGCAAATTTGCTCCTGGTGTAAATATACGCGTGTGAGTTAACGCGTTCGCATGACAAGTATTCTTACTTATGTATATTTACACATGTATGCAAATATACACACATTTGTATAGAAGTGGACATGATCGGGGTATTAGATCTTATATCGACATTTCTCTCTTCTTCTTCAAGATGGCGAGAGTTTTTTCTGTTTTTCTTCAGTTGTCAGCCATGTTCCTGAAAGACTACTAAGTATGATCTGTGTCATATGGTCTATTGTGTTTGTCTGTTCTATAAGGTGTATTGTGTTTGTGTTTGGAACCCGATTGTTCAGGAAAACTCTACGCCATGTGCATATATTGTCCTATCAACAAAACAGTTCCCTTGCCCCTTTAAAGTCATATATAAATTCCTTCAAATTCCGCATTGACGAAAATCAGAATAATAGATTACTTCATTTAATATAACAAGACTTGATCTGATTCTTTACCTGGAGGAGTGTGTAAGTTCTCAAGATGAGTTCATAAGTTCTCAAGGTGAGTGTATTGAGTAACTAGTAATGCCATTGAGTAAATAGCTTTACCTCTGAGTCACTAGTGATGCCATTGAGTAAGTTACCATACCCCAAAGCAACTAGTGATGCCATTGAGTAAGTAGACATACCACTGAGCAACTACAAGTTTTCATGCCACACACTAATACACTGTACGAATAAAAAGTGACGATTGTATTATTTGGGAGCAAACTGCATGACCTCAGTCCCTATTTAACAAAACGGAGGAATCCGAACCGGACTCTGACTAAAATGGTCCCAAATTTACAACATTCATTGTCCATCAAGTCTAATCCGGATTCCGGACATATATGTTTGGATAATGGACCTATTGGTCATGTAATTGACCTTCCCCATTCCAGAGTCGATTGTATTTTTCTTGTTGAACATTTGTCATAATTGCCAGACTGATCCTAAGAAGCAGTTAGTCGTGAGATAGATCCCACACTTGTCTGATGAGTCATCCACTGAAATGAGGATTGGGTGGTCACTACGTCACACCAGACTGTTGTGTGTAGTCGAACGTCGACGTAACGGATGTCACGTCAGTATGCATGTGCTGTAAGCTTGACGCGACGTAAAACCCCATTTCTCCTCACCTCATGCATCGATCGTTGTTGGCAGTGTTATCTGATGATTAGACTTTATATTCTCGACGTTGACATGAAAAAGCTGCGCTATTGATAACTGCGGCATACAACAACATGGGTTCGCTCAAGGTCGGGGCTATTGTTCATGGCTCGTGCAGATCCATGCTTTTCACGCCTACTTTATTAGTTGTTGAGCTTTCAAACTTGTGCACATCACTCACATGAAAACCAGTATTTAATTTGTATCCGCATGAAATTGAAGCTGACGGTTGAAATTAGATTTTACGAAAACCTTTTTGGGCCGTTCACACTGCAGTGTCACAAGTCTGAATCACACACATTCAACAGTTCATTTTTCTCCCATTGACGCGTTAAATATATTTTTCTTCTTAATGTCAACTTTTACGTTTTATGGTAATAACTCAGGGATTGAGCGCAATGTGCTCTCGCTCTGTCCGAGCAAGAAACCACTGACGTCCACATCGCATTGATGAAATGGTATTAACTGTCTTAAGTTTTGTACTTTTCAAAATGAAATGATTATAACCAAACGTTTTAATGTGTCCACTCAGTTGAATAGCAGAATAATACATAAAACGACTTACTAGCTTGAATAAAACATTAACGTTGGGGAAATAAGTTCGTGTGCTACCTACGTTAATTCACCCCCGCTATAACGCATTTAACGGGAGACACAAACGAACTTCGGCGCCTGGTACGTTTTGATTTAGAATCGTTATTCTGTAACCGTTCAGGATCTCTTCATAACACTTTGTAAACATATTGACCTCGGGGACGAGTGGTCCCTCTCAGTTCAACATTTTCCTTGATTATTATCGACGTGACATATAGCCGTTTGCGTCGTGTAATCTGAGCCCTCTTTTTACTCTCTGAAAAAGGGAGATTACTCTCTGAAAAGGGGAGGTTACTCTCAGAAAAAGGGAGGTTACTCTCTGAAAAAAGGGAGGTTACTCTCTGGTGTTCCTCTCGCTGGAACCAGGCCGTGGCAAACTCGGCTGCATGTTGTCACGTATGAAAGGGGGACGTTTTAAGTAGTATTGACAATGCGTGGAAACGGGATCAGGATATGTTCGTATGCATATGTCCGATACATACCTCAGGCATTATAATAATCTGTCCCCAAAATGAAGGAAAAAAACAATCTGCAATTCAAGTTTTACCAACATCTCCTTTTCTGGGCATTCTGTTATGGGTCTCCCCAAAATGACTCCTCCTTTCCAGATTTCACAGTTTCTCACATTTCAATAACAAATGCTTGTTGCTTTAAAAGGTTAAACCTTGGTGCATGATCTGCTTTACAGTGTTGACATTTAGGATTTAGAAAACAATTTTTGTAAATGAGAACTGAGGACAAATACTTATTATTTTGTTATAGTGACACGAATATAAACAATATGACATTGTAGGTATATATTCGTTCGTGAGTATCTTTTTTAATTCTAGTTAACTAAAGCCAAGATGACAAGGATGTCCTTGACAGGTGAGACAGGAACCACATTCACAATTTGGATATGAGAGGCACGGTTTGCAGAGACAAGAACATGCCTTCCTTTAATAAAAGACAGAGATCAGTATTTACGTTGTAAACGTGAGAGGAAAGCATCTGCATTAACGTCTGTGGTTTGAGAGGAAGGAATCTACTTCCACGTCATAAACACGAGAGGCAGGAATCCGTATTCAAGTCTTTGGTATGAACATCTGGGATCTATTTTAAATCTTTGGTATAAACGGCAGTGATCTGTATTCAAGTCTGTGGTATGAACATCAGGGATCTGTATTCAAGTCTGTGGTATGGACGTCAGGGATCTGTATTCAAGTCTGTGGTATGAACGTCAGGGATCTGTATTCAAGTCCGTGGTATAAACGTCAGGGATCTGTATTCAAGTCTGTGGTATGAACGTCAGGGATCTGTATTCAAGTCTGTGGTATGAACGTCAGGGATATGTAAGTCTGTGGTATGAACGGCAGGGATCTGTATTCAAGTCTGTGGTATGAACGGCAGTGATCTGTATTTAAGTCTTTGGTATGAACGGCAGGGATCTGTATTCAAGTCTGTGGTATGAACGGCAGGGATCTGTATTCAATTTTGTGGTATAAGCGTCAGGGATCTGTATTAAAGTCTGTGGTATGAACGTCAGGGATCTGTAAGTCTGTGGTATGAACGTCAGGGATCTGTATTCAAGTCTGTGGTATGAACGTCAGGGATCTGTATTCAAGTCTGTGGTATGAACGGCAGGGATCTGTATTCAATTTTGTGGTATGAGCGTCAGGGATCTGTATTCAATTTTGTGGTATGAGCGTCAGGGATCTGTATTCAAGTCTGTGGTATGAACGTCAGGGATCTGTAAGTCTGTGGTATGAACGTCTGGGATCTGTATTCAAGTTTGTGGTATGAGCGTCAGGGATCTGTATTCAAGTCTGTGGTATGAACGTCAGAGATCTGTATTCAAGTCTGTGGTATGAACTTCTGGGATCTATTTTGAAATCTTTGGTATGAACGGCTTGGATCTGTATTCAAAATTCATACACCTACACATCTACATCAATGTCTTCAATATTAACTACAGTGTCCTAGCGTAATGATTGTGAACATCCCCATGACCTTCAACCTTCACCAGCCACGAGAACCACCATTAAGATTCTATATTGACGCAAAATTATTAGGAGTGTACTCGTCTAAGCAAATTGTATTTCCTCTGCGAGACTGACAGCCAGGTCTTTATTAGTGTCTCAGGTTTAAGGTATATCAACTGCCATGTATCGGAATTCTACAGGGACCACGACACTCCTTCATTTGAAGAATGGCATCAATATTTGAATACAGACAAGACAGAAATGTCGGTGGTATACTCTTTCAATATTAATCCGATATTAAAAACATAAAAAAGAGTAATGGTCTCGCAATATGAAACACTATCTCAAATGAATAACGATAATATCACAAATAGTTTTGTAACGATAAAATGATCGTCTATAAAAGTAAGATTAATAATATGTTTTGTTCTCCTCCAGAAACGTATTAAACGTATTGTCTGTTTTCTTATTGTCAAAGTGAACGACAACCTTCCTTGTGTCATTTACTTAAGAGCATATTATTGACTTTCTTTTCTGATGTATTAGTTATGATGAAGAAGCTATGGCATCGCAGTAAAATTATATGTGATCTCAAGCATTTGGGGAAAATCAAGTAAATGTTAACATTTTCAGTAAACATGTAAGGGTTTGTGGGTATGAAATATAACAGTGTGCACTGCAGCAATGTGCGACAACCTATAGGTTCAATGTGAAATATATATAACAGTGTTCCAGTTTTGCCACGTGTTCTCATCTGAACAAATTGCATTTCTTCTCATTGACTGATAGCAGTTCTGCATTGTGTCTCAGGTGTCAGATATATCAAACACAATTGCCATATATGAGAAATATCCAGGGACTACTCAACTGTCTTCATTTGCTTGATTGTTCAAATTCTTCAGAAGAATGGCAACACTATTGTACATCCAGAGAAGACAGAAATGCAGATGACCTATTATTTCAATTATAATCTGGTCTTTTTTTAACATATAATAAAGGTATGATTTCGCAATATGAAACACCCGATCTCGAATACATAGCGATAATATCAGAAATATAGTTTTTACGACCAAATGAATGTCTATAAAAGAAAGAATAATAATATTCCTTTCTTCTCTTCTAAAAACGTATTAAACGTATTGTCTTTTTTCATTCATCCATTATTCATACCAATATTATCTTTAGCACAAAGTAAAAGAAATCATTTACGTGTGACATTTATTTGAGCGCATTTAATTAAGTAACAACTTTCTTACATAATAATAATAATAATAATAATAATAATAATAATAATAATAATAATAATAATGTCTTAAAAACGGTGACTATGATAAACTAAATTCGCTCATTGAAAACACTTGCTGGAATGAATTATTTAGTAAAAATTCAAATGTTGATGAAGCATGTAGTCTTTTCTATAAATATGTTAAAATATGCATTCCAACCCAAATAGAAACCATTCGTCCAAAGGACAAACCTTGGTATGATTTCAGTTTAAGACGAGAATCCAGGAAAATGGCCGGTTCATAACCACTCGACAGCTCAAAACCAAATGATTGCATGTCCAGGGGAACCCCCATTCTATTCAGTGGTATCCGTTTCTTCAGCCCGCCTCTACACAAATGTGCTGTATGTCGGTACAGAGACTTAAGCTGGCAATACTTGTCGTCAGTTGAGCTTGTGGAAACGAACTGCTGGTCTCAACCATGACCTGGCTCATTGCGTGCCATCTTATCCAGAGAACATTCTCACACTGTCGCTCACAGGCAAATCTGGGGCGGTCGGGTAGCCCAGTGGTTAAAGCGTTCGCTCGTCACGCCGAAGACCCGGGTTCCATTCCCGACATAGGTACAATGTGTGAAGGCCATTTATGGTTTCCCCGGCCGTGATAGTGCTGGAATATTGCTAAAAGCGGCATAAAACCATACTCACTAACTCACAGGCAAATCTAACCAAATTTTACTTGCTCGCAGGACGAAAACAAAAACTCCGACACAACAGCCCCCTTTAATCACTGATTGCAAATTTTGATGACAATTTAACTATATCGTAATCACGTCCACACTTTATTGGCATTCTTTGCGCGCTTGTCAGGTTTAAAAGTAAACCCAGATAAGAAAAGAGTTAACATGGATAGGGTCAAAGAAAAGATCGAAAATGAAATTGCAAATTGCAAACATGGGCTTGACAGAGGAACCTATCGAATTATTAACACAACATTCTGTCTTGATCTGGATGATATGGAGGATATTAACTACCAAAACAGGTTAAAGAAAAGTGAAACGCTAATGTCAATATATCAATATTTTGGTGGAAATACTATTCTTAATAGTATAACTGTTCTACCCAAACTTATATTAACCACCTATTTTCATCTATTCCAAAACCACTCCAAACAATAATTGATAAATTTCGAACTAAATTCTTGTGGGAAATACACCGGACGAAATAAAAAGATCACACATAATATGTGCTACGAAAGATTAAATTAATGCCCTAAAATAAGAGAAGTCATACAACCTCAAAAGATCTCAATAAGACGAGCCTTTACAACCCATTCTAAATGGTGTTATTTATTCTTTTTAAATACCCCTATAACTGTCAACAGGGCATTCGAAAGTTACAGGACCTTAGTTATCCAATGGTACCATTTAATTTATTTCATTTGTTAAAACTCAGGAAATGTGCTCAATATTTCTATAAAATACTTATTGACAGATAAATTACTAAGAATCAAAACATCTAAAATGGAAATGCCTGTTCAGAAGTGGAGTCGAATCGTAAAGCATATCGTAAACATTACAATCTTCTACCCTTTAGGTGTTCACAGTCATACACATTTCAGGTGTTTAAATATTAAATATTACATCATATTCTATCTACAACTTCTCTACTTTATAAAATGGGATATGTCGACAGGAACGTATGTAGTACTTGCTCAAATGATAAAGAAACTAAGCAACTTTTGGGTAAATGTCAAAAGGTCCGCCCCATCTGGTCCAATATAGAAAAATGGCTTCTCAATTTCTCAATAAAGGGAAAATAAAAATCCATATTTCAAAAGAAGAAGTTTTACTCGGGTATACCTCACAAAACAATAATCCTGTACACACCATAATGCTGGGGCTGAAAACATTTATATTTTGACAAAAGAACTTTTCAGGAAATCCAATGGCAGCTTACTCACTGCAACTTCCTTACAAAATATTTTGCAAATATAAATTATGATATTGGATATTTTAACAGGTACAGGTCAAGCTGTCATTTACTCTTCTCTTAATGTACAACAACTATATGTGTAATATGTAAAATGAAAATTCAACGGTTCAAAAAAGTTTTTAAAAAAAGTTCACAGGAAAAATGGTGATGCTGTTGTACATCTTCATCCTAAACAACCAGGGTTACTAATCAGTTACTTAACAACAAAACCATCCTTAATAGAAAGGCATTACAGAATATTACCTAAGGATGATTTATACCACTTACACCGTGTAGATATATCGAACGATAATCTTCGTCCATGATATTTTGCTTTCAATGTATTACCTTTGTCCTGTGTTAAGGTGCGATGCTGTTGTTTGATCACCACGTGTCTCTCTTTGATCACCACGTGCCTTTCTTATGATCCTCTCCGCCTCCGACAGCGACATTGAAATCAGTTAATCTGACATTAGACTGTAGTCTGTGTTTCATCTGACATCTATCTCTATAATGTAACGGGTCATAGTGTGACATGCTGTCGTGGTACTTAAGGAGTAATGACTGTGGCTGGTACATTCTGACAACCAGCGTTTGATCTTTTATGATTGTGTGATAAATGTCAAAGCTAACAATTATGTATGTATGGCATACACCTATTGATAATGATGTTTTCGTGTAGATAATGTTATGGTGATTTTTACATATTAGAACCTGATTACCGTAAATGTCAAATGATGAAGACATGCCAAAACTATTCGCAAGGAACTGTATGTCATGTCAAAAATAGGCCACGTAATTTTAGTATTTACGCGAATCCGGTTGAGGATTCAAAACAATTGCTGCAAAGCAATATGTTTCTGAACATAAGTGTTCCAAGATGTTCATCCCCATCGTTTGTGTGGCTTGGTACCTTAGCCAGTATCAGCAGCATCCAGCCCAGAATTATCTTTCTTGCCTTGCCAGACATACTAGTTGATCGAATTACCCCAGTTTGTAGTTTAATTACCATTCTCTATTTACAAATTAAGTTAGAAAGGAGGACATGTTACTATTATTTTTAAAGACATGTGCTCCGATATTTGGTCAGATGTTTGTCAAGAGATCTCTCTTATCTTGCATCAAATGCAGCTGATGTAACTAGTACATGTTGCGCTCTTGATTACATAAGTTGAAAAGTTGTTTCCCGGATGAATTTTTCAGACTATCCTTCTTTGTGTAAAAGTCGGCCTCTATTATCCTTCCTTTAACATGCCTTTCTCAAAGATAAAAATCAAATGATCAATCTTGCAATTCATACATAACTGACTAATGTTTTAAGCTACGGATCAATTTCACTGAGGACAAATCATGTAATATTAATCCATTCTACTTTTTTATTGAAATACCATGATTTAATAAATTTACTAAGTACTAACTTCATCATAACGCTTGTGAGAACTTCAGTTTTGGGTCGATCTTAAATGTTACGAACCACTCCAAGGAGGCGCCGTCTTCAGCAAGAAACTGTTCCCCAATGTCTTGATAGACAATCAGTTTAAGGAATAGTTTTTCAGTCATATTACATGTTTGACACAACTAATTTCTTAACTGATCATTGGCAGGACGGAAGTCATCCATTTGTGAGTTCTCCATATATCGTTATGGCGCATGTAGATGTGACGGCGCTAAATGAATTTGAATCCTAACGCACATGTTGGGTGCATTGTTAAAACATTTACTCAATCCATATTTAGAATAAAATATAATTTATTTCGTATCACTGGGACAATTTCTCATTATCTGTACCAATATTTGATAAAGTTTCAAGGAACTAAATTACTTTAATACACCGAACTACCACATTATAAGCAAAAGCTAGGTGACTATTCATGCTTGATGATGCTTCATTCAATTAGGTTGATTTAATTAGAGGTTGTTATAATGAGTTGAAACCTATAATTGGGTGATTCGAATTTAGTAAGTTAAAAACCTCATGGTAGAATAAGAATTGACGCAAAGCAATTTATCCCTTATTCAGCATATCATGTTGGGGCCGTGGACTGGCCTTGTGGCTACAGTATCGCTCGTCACGTTGAAGACGTTTTCAGCTCGTCACGTTTTCGATTCCCGAGATGTGTAAATGAAGCCTGATTCTGTGGTTCGCAGACGGGTTATTGCTAAAGCAACGTACAACCATACTCACTCACGATTTAGCTTTGCGACTGACTAGTCATCGAATCTTTTGAAGAAAGCCGAAGTCGACCCGTAGTGTATGAAGTTAATCAAGGCAAGTTGATTTCATAACATGTTTCATTAGCGAGGTATATGGAATTATACGAAAGTGAATATTTATTGCACATGTTTCTCATGTTACCCCAGACCCCATGTTTGGTTTTAGAGAAAAACCAGATGTGGCTGTGACCTGTCTGAGTGAGTTGGGTTTACCGCCGCTTTTAACAGTATTCCAGCTATTTCATGATCACGGCATGTCAGCTTAATGTGGGAGGAAAGCCCGAAGTGATGCAAGTCTCAGACGTGTACCACTTCGGTGAAACCCACGAGCACGGGTATGGTGCTGACAAACCGAGAAACATAATCCGCTCGTACCGGGATTCGAGCCCACAATCATTGGTTTCTGGCGTGCCCAAGGGACGCAACTCTGCACAGCGAATGGCGGCGCCTTAGACGACTGGGCCACCCGTGCCCCCTTGTGACCTGTCTGAGTGTCATTGAATATTGCTGATGTGAGGCATTGGAAAAGTAGATGGGCCAGCGTACATGTTAATCCTGGAAACTATTGGTGCACAATTGGAAAAGCTTGCTCCAAAGCTGGTTCATTCAAGTAAACTGAATCGTCCTTCCATATCGTTTCAAGACATACATTCCTTTGTTCTCAATTACCTGCAAAAACATGAAAGGTCGGAATCTACCTGCGTCTTTAAACGTGTCGTTTCAAGACAAAGATACGATTGTTGTGAATATCATGCAAAACATGTAAATAGGTCAGACTGAACCCAACTGATCATGACATTAATCATGTACTTCTAGCTGTGGTGGCAGTCGGTGTGGACGCAAATCTGTAAACCCTAATCTGGGAGGTATTAGTATTAACGCCGGTGCAGAAGTTATTTTGTGTAGAAACTTGGTTCGGTGGTAGGGGGTTAGGTGGGGGGAGGGGTGGGGGTGGATGGTTTTGCAGGATGGTGGATGTTGAAAGTAGCAATTGTTGCTGAGGTTTAGTTAAAGGATACGAACGACTAGTACACATGTATTCCTCATACAAGGAAGACGTAATGCAGCGTTCACTACGCACTGTTCCTGGCGCGTGTTAGACAGACACGGAATGGCAATGACAGACTGGGAGCTGATTATTAATACATAAAGAGTGAGTGAGTGAGTTGGGTTTAACCCCGCTTTTAACAATATTCCAGTTATATCACTGCGTGTCAGCTTAATGTGGGAGGAAAGCCCGAAGTAATGCAGGTCTCAGACGTTTACCACTTCGGTGAAACCCACGAGCACGGGTATGGTGCTGACAAACCTAGAAACATAATCGGGGCGAACCGGGATTCAAACCCACAATCATAGGTTTCTGGCGTGCCCTTTGGGACGCAACTCTGCACAGCGAATCGCAGCGCCTTAGACGACTGGGCCACCCGTGCCCCTATTAAGACATAAACACGACAAAACCCATTCAATGATCATAAGAAATATCAGCTTAAAGCAAAGTTCATTGAACGATTGCGACTATATCATAAGCATGTGTTTATGAATCACTATCAAACATCAAGGTGTTTTTGCTGACATTTGATGGATTCATTTAATGTATCAACGGAAAGCATATGAATGTTCACATTTGACACACGCTACCACAGTTGGTGCTAGTCCTCGATCTAGACATGACATGTTTGAAGACATTATCTAGGATCCAAGAATTGTCTGAAATATCCTGCTCATGGAAATAAAAGCAGCAAAACCCTTTTCATATTCATAAGAAATATCTGCCCAAAACAGTGGATTAATTATAGATTCCGACTATATCATGAGCATGTGTTTATGAATCACCACAAACAGTGATGCTACCAGGTGTTCGCGAAACGGTGAACACCTGTCACAAGGGCTGGAGCTGCAGCTATCATGTGTTTCATAAGTATATGCATAAAGATTCAAAGTGACAAACATATCTTCACAAAACTGTATGACAAGACGGATGACTTAAAAATTGTAATCCTTCCCCTGTATATTGAGCAATATTCCAGAAATACCAGCCTTTGGTGTCTACATTTTATTGTCAACATGTGAGGTACAATCGATCATGTTCTTTCTGCGATGATTTTAAAGAGCATCATATGACTCTCGCTCAAAAGTTGTTTAAGGATCAGGGTTACACCATTCAAGGCCTCAGAAAAGCTTTTAAACCTTTATACGGAGAACATGTGGAGGACATTTCCAAAATTGTCACTTCACGTTCAGAGACAAGAGTGAATGAATATTGTTTTACGCCGCATCACCAATTTTTCCAGTTTATCACGGCGCCAGAGACAAGAATAATGTCATATAAATTCCCTATTTTAAATTGTACCATATGTTCTCGTGTTGTTTTCAGCCGCCCAATTGAGCTAGTTTGTGTTTGTGTTTGTGCCTCTTGGACAGGATACGCTAATTCTTTTTGCGTCATCACTATTTGATAGCGATTCATCAACACATGCTCATGATATAGTCGGGATTTTACCCAACTCAAACTTACATTTACGACATTGACGCAAAACTATCACAGTGGATTCATCTTAACAAACTGCATTCCTCTCTCCTCGACTGAAAGCCAGTTCTGTATTATTGTCTCCAGTGTAAGATATATCACACACTCTGTCATATATCGGAAATATCCAGGGACAACTCAACTGTCCCTCATTTGCTTGATGGTTCAAATTCATCAGTAAAATGGCAACACTATTGTACATCCAGACAATTTAGAAATGTCGGTGGCTTACTGCTTCAAGATTTATCTGATCTTGATAAAAATATAAAAGAGGAATTATTTTGCAATATGAAACACCCGATCTCGAATGTATAGCAATAATATCAGACATAAGGTTGTCAAGATCAAATGATCGCCTATAAAGAAAGGTTACTACTTTTATGTTCAACTCCAGAAATGTGTTGAACGTATTTTCTATTCTAAATTTTAAAAAATATTTCATTATAATGGTCTTCTTTATTCATATGAAAGATGAGTTCTGGACGAAGTGAATAGATTGCAAGTGATTCCGTGGTATTTTATTGGCAAACCAAGGGATTATTTTAGCGTTTAAGCTCTGTTTTGTTGGAAACTCGAGACTGGTGTATTCTCTGGCATTGAGTTCCATATTTTCATAAACCGATAGTCAATTGTTCACCTAAAAAACCCATGAGGACATGTGGTCAAAATAAGGAATGCTTGGACATACTTTTTGTCACTAATTCATCAAATTTGGTAATGTCCTCCACATGTCTACCAAAAAACTTTTTACTGAGGCCTTGAATGTTGTTACCAAACACCGTCTGAGCAAGAGTCGTATAAACGCTCGTTTGAGGCACATCAATTTGTTATTGATTCCCTATAGGCAGTGTTCATGATATCACACATGGTTTTAAGTGACCTCATGTGAAGGCAGTGTTCATGACATCACTGGGGTTTTATGTGACGTCATGTGAAGGCAGTGTTCATGACATCACATATGGTTTTATATGACGTCACGTGAAGGTAGTGTTCATGACATCACATATGGTCTTATGTGACGTCAGTGTTCATGACATCACACGTGGTTTTATATGACGTCAAGTGAAGGCAGTGTTCATGACATCACTGGGGTTTTATTTGACGTCAAGTGAAGGCAGTGTTCATGACATCACTGGGGTTTTATGTGACGTCAAGTGAAGGCAGTGTTCATGACATCACTGGGGTTTATGTGACGTCATGTGAAGGCAGTGTTCATGACATCACTGGGGTTAATGTGACGTCAGGTGAAGGCAGTGTTCATGACATCACATATGGTTTTATATGACGTCAAGTGAAGGCAGTGTTCATGACATCACACGTGGTTATTATGTAACGTCCCTATGGAATGACCGAGCTAATATCCCGAGTTAAGATCAGCAAACCCACGTTTCTACATTTCTACGTGTCTACATTTTCTTAGAAAAATGTTTAAGCTCGGGACAAATGTATTTCACTCGTTACAAGTAATCCTCCTGTTCTCGTGGGTTATACTCTAAATATTTTACAAGGATAAATATTAATATTGGCTGTATTTCCTCCAAGGGAGACGCACATTGCACTACCCTTGATTGGCACACCAGGAAGTAAACTGTCGTCATCAGCCAAACAAAGACAGCTCCACCGCGATACAGTTAGAACTAGGGTAGCATGCACGGTCCAAGGTCTTGTAGGAACGTGTCCTCTGTCTATAGATGCATCCTTCAACGTGGTGGATAACGCAGATGATTACAACGATATCATCATATATAGGTTGACCATCCTGCTTCTGAAACAGACGGGGCGGTCAGGTAGCCTAGTGGTTAAAGCGTTTGCTCGTCACGCCGAAGACCCGGGTTCGATTCCCGACATGGGTACAATGTGTTAGGCCTATTTGTGGTGTCCCCCGCCGTGATTTTGCTGGAATATTGCTAAAAGCGGCGTTAAACCATACTTACTCACTTACTCACTCTGAAACAGACGCTGCAAATACCAATACGATCTGTTTAACAAGGAACCCTTGTCTATTTTGTTGAAAGCATAAACGTGTGGTATATTTCAAGGTAAAAGAAAAGGTGAATGAAACTAGATGTGTATCGGTTGTTCAAACTATCGATGTATCGCAATTGGCAGTATATGGAAGGTAAAATATCGATAGTCAACGCCGATACTGCCCAACACTAAGTATCGACAGTATCGATATACGTAGAAAAGATAGAAAAAGATACTGCTAATCGTATTCTTTTAAAATCGTGTAGGTACGCGTTCAGACATCGTTCCCAATTTGATATCAGAAAATAATGAGACGTGTCACATTCAATCCCCATTTCCAAATCAACCTCATAACATCCATGAGTTGTCAAATCGTTGTTCGTCGAATCTCTGCGTTATGTACTGCTGTATGAGATTGGTAGAGTTTGTTTTGAACAACATTCGTCATCTAACTTAATCATAGCATAGTACATAGCCGATGACTGACACAAATCTTATTGGCGAGGAACAAAAACTCTGGGGTCTCAGTAACGGTATTGTGTGTAACAATTAGCCCAACAACGCTAAATACATTGACACCAAACCTCACGAACGTTGTAAACTGACAATGACATCAGGTGTTGAGGAAACTGTGTGTGCCATGCTGGCTACTCAAGACACGTTCCCCAGCCTGTGTGCATTAAGCACCTGCAATGCAAAGTATCCCAGTGGCGTGTGCCATTACGCTTAAAAAAGAAAGAGTGATACTTTCATTACGTTGAGACTCAACATCATTATCTTAGCTTCCTCCCCATGTGCCTTGAGACTCCGAGTCATGGGGGAAATCCATTTACCTTTCACTTGATACACCAAACAATTACACACTTACGACGTTAATGTCTGCTTAATTTCCCCCTGATCAGTGAGATCTAAGAAAAGCGTTTTAACGATGTACTGGGAATAAGTTCATTGTCCAGTAAGAACTAAGGCTGCACTTCACGTCTCCAATATTGCTTGAGACTTTCATCAAACAGTTATACATGAATATGGAAATTAATTAAACCGTACCAACCACGATTAGTTCATGTGTAATCAATGGCACATTAGTTCATTAACCCCTACCCGAGACAAAACTGTTTCTTTTGATAACGAGGAAACACCCACGTACGGTAATATACTACTCAAATTTTGCTAAGGATCAAGTTTGATGATTTAAAAAATCATCCAACAAATTAAGATTAAAATATCTTGGTACACTGTGATCGGGTAACCCCTATAAACCTCAATGCCATGATGAACAGGCACAGACATGAAGTGATGGACACTATGTGCACGATGTCCTTGAAAACCTGCGTTTGGATGTATCGTGACAGAACCGTTGCACATCATTATCTGAGAGCACAACAACATTTGCAGCTGAGGATTGCAATAACTCAGGAAGTCCATTACTTCCAATGGTACCACCTAGTTTCAGGTACAGTCCATTATTTCCATTATTTACCTTGGTACCACCTATTTTCAGGTACAGTCCATATTTACCTTGGTACAACCTAATTTCAAGAACCGTCCATTATACCTCGGTACCACCTAGTTTCAGGTACAGTCCATTACTTCCCATGGTGCAATCTAGTTTCATACGGTCCATTACTTACCATGGTACCACCTTTTTTCAGGTACAGTCCATATTTACCTTGGTACAACTTAGTTTCAAGAACCGTCCATTTTTACCTTGGTACCACCTAGTTTCAGGTACAGTCCATATTTACCTTGGTACAACCTTGTTTCAGGTTAGGTCCATATTTACCTTGGTACAACCTAGTTTCAAGAACAGTCCATACTTACCTTGGTACCACCTAGTTTCAGGTACAGTCCATTATTTCCATTATTTACCTTGGTACAATCTAGTTTCAGGTACAGTCCATTACTTCCCATGGTGTAATCTAGTTTCAGATACAGTCCATTACTAACCATGGTACCACCTATTTTCAGGTACAGTCCATTTTTTACCTTGGCGCCACCATGTTTCAGATACAGCCCATTACTCATCATGGTACCTCCTAGTTTCTGTTACAGTCCAATACTCAACATGGTAGAGTCTGGTACAATCGATTACTTATCATGGACCATCTAGATCTAGAACAGAGAGACACCTAAGATTGCAGGCACATTTTCAAGTATAACCCATTTGTGAAACCCATTGGTTCGGTTTGTTGTTTTACGCCGCAATATTCCAGCTATATGACGGCGGTCTGTAAATAATCGAGTCTGGACCAGACAATCCAGTGATGACATCATGAGCATCGATCCACGCAATTGGGATACGATGAAATGCATCAACCAAGTCAGCGAGCCTGACCACCCGATCCCGTCAGTCGCCTTTTACGACAAGCATAGTCGCCTTTTACGGCAAGCATGGGTTGCTGAAGACCTATTCTACCCCGGATCTTCACGGGCCGAAACCCATTGAATCACTTTCTTCCGTTGAATTTGAATGTATTTAATATGAAAGACTTTTGCAGGATAAAGAACATTGCTGACGTATATTTATGATCATACAAATTCTCAAACATGTACATGTAAAAAGACTCGCTGGCATTTACTCCAGTTGACGGAGTGGTCCTGGAGTCCTGGTTGACTGATCACCGGCTTGTCTGGTCCATCCTCGCTCGCCTACAGGCTGCCTGTCGTATGATAAGAGTAATCAGCAACACATACTTAGCTTTTTCAGAAAATTCTTTGAGTGGTTGGTGCTACCGGTACGACAAAATACCGATGTCTTCTTTTCCAAGCTTCAGCTCTCAAGGAAATTGCTTTGATGTTTCTTGTTCGCTTCCTGCAGATTGTAAATCAACTGAGTCGCAATTATCCTGAAGCCAGGTTTTCTTTCTACACGATATTAGCAGCATGTTCTCGGCTGTCAGAGGTGTTAGCGGGTAATGGTACCTGTGATATTCGGATTTAAATATAAAACGCTAATGCAAGAGAATATTAACAATTCTTGATTATCCGCCGAAACAGATTCCATTTGGCGAAGTGCAAAATATCTGTGAAAACTATATGAATGGATCACTGAAAGTCCATGATGACACCAGGTGTTCGCGAAAAGGATAATCACGATCTCCCTACCAGTAGCACTCGCCATTCACACAATGTGCATAGAAAAGTAAGTATTTATTGCCTGACGCCGCAAAGCAGTACTCCTGTCATGCGACAGCGGCCTGTAAACAAACAAGACAATCAAGTGATTATGTACCAGAAAAACTAGTGACTCGACGGTGCATCCTCCGACCCTGTTGAAGCGAAACAAAAACCAATATTTCAATTTCTAATATCTGCTTCGTACAAACGCAGATATGCTTCTGCTTATTAGCAAAGAAAAACGTTGAAGACGCATAATTGTTTTGAAACACATTTTGTGAAGGGAGGTGGTGAGGTGCGCAGTTTCAATGTCTCGGCAATAACATTTGTTTTGTAGTTGACTCAGAATTAATAGTTAAGTACTACTGAGCTTGTGTATTAATTAGAAAGAACACCCCCAAATTGTGTATGACAAGGCAGGCTTGGTATTTCACCCCCTGGATTTGTTATAGAAAACAGTTTCATTTGAATCAAGTTGGGGACAAGTGATACTTGTACAAATATTTGCCCCCCCTGTAAAAAAAGTTAACTTATAGTAGTAGTATTAACTTATAGAACAACACAAAAACATCTTATGTACATGTAATAGCAAGTGTTTTTTTGTACAATTGAGGGATTTTATTACCATTTCTTCAAATCCTATTGTCACAGGTACCCGCTTACACCTCTGACGGCCTAGCATATGCTGCTGCTAACAGTGTAGAAAGAACGCTGGCTCCCTACATAGTTGAGGTTCTGCTTGAAGCGAAAAGGAAACATTAAAACAGTTTCGTCAAAAGCTGAAGCTTGAAAGCAGATACCGCTATTTTGGTTTCAGCACCTTGATCGGTGATTACCCCCCCTCCCTGTAAAGTATGACTTTCTTAAATGCCTATCTATAAACGTAGACTTCCCAAGCATTATACTTTTCCATTATAAGATTACAAAGTCAAAACAATTGCTGTCCATGAAACCCGTATCTATAGTAAGGAGCCACATTCAATGCCGGTGCCTGATGCAATATCAATTGAAAACTAAGCTAGATGAGAAGGATATGCATATAGAACTGCTGCCTTTTTCTGGGATGGAGTCTCATGAGGCACATTTTGATTCGGCTCGGGTTTTTGTTCTTTGTCTTGTATAGAGAAGTGCTGGAGACTCATTGTCCTGGAGGTGTACTCCATTGAGATTACGTAGTGGAAGTAATCGAATTGTATCCCTTTGAAGTTCTGCTATATCATGACTGTAGTCGATGCTTTATAAAACTGGGTCCTGGTAAGTAAAATCGCACACAACCAGACATTTCTTATGGGATATAAAAAAACCTTTGTTTATTCTTTTCACGTTAAAGCATTCCTGACCAATTCCAATGCAGTTAATTGGAATTTTGGCACTCACTCACTCACTCACTCACTCACTCACTCACTCACTCACTCACTCACTCACTAGTTGATAGTATGGGCAACCATCCAGATCTTCGAGGCATAATGATACACAATTGCTACACTCTTCGTTTAACTGGTTGTTACCAAGAGGCTGTGAGAAGTATCTCCCCAAGAATTCCAAAAGGACTGGATCAGAGGATATATTTAACCACCACATTACTTTTACATGTGAAATCCTGATCTCATCAATTTTCTCAGTTTTCGCTTTTCAGAATGGCCACCTGGTTTTGACCTCAGAACTGTATCATTTATACTTCATTTCCTCCGAGTCCACAAGGCTGGGATGGATATACCTGCAATGGTTGAGGATGAACATGAACTGTCAAAATCCAGCAACTCTTGAACTGCCCATGCTTAGAATGGACTTAGAGGTTACCGTATATTAAGTCCGAGGGTGAACTGGGTGAATCCACGACTTGAAGTACCGCTCAGGAAGCCGACCATTCCGGTGTTACATTGAAATCTTTTACCTGTGCAAATTGATAGGTAATCAATTAAGACCCTGACACATCTGTGCAAACTTGACCACAAGTTGTACAAATCATTTGGAAATATTTATGATTGTGGACTTGGCCCATGTTGTGGATGGCCATGTTGATCGTGGACAAACACATCAAATTTGCCTGGACTAGTTATTTATTTGTACATCATCAACTCTGTGAGGGGGCATGCATATGGTTGTTAGTGTATAAGAGCGATTGCAAATTAAGGTTAGGTACTGAGTGCTTTGGAAATTAATATTGACGTTCTCAGAGACGAATGCTATGTGTCCATAGAAACATAGGCCTTTCGTATATGGAGCATGTATAAGAAGACTGTGCAAATGTTTTATTCAGAATATTAGGAGTGAGGATATAGTTCTTTTTGAAACGGTTAAGGGTTTGTGTACTGGTTCATAAAGAATACAAATCACATCAAAGCATCATTTTTAATCATGAATACAAATGGTTATAGTCCATCGTTATCGAAAGTCTTCTTGTACAAATGTGCAGGAGATTTCTGTTATGTTTGCTTTTCAAAGATAAATATTGCTTCTCATGGATGCATGCATTTCCACAATATGTGTTTCATTTCGTTATTACCAGCCATTGTCATGTAGTTGAATCGTTTAAATCTTAATAAATATAAAAACATAATCCTATACAGGCTAGCTGTTGGATTATGAAAAGAAATACACCATACCATGAAAGGAGGTGGAATGTATTTTAAGAAAGTGAAAATATTTATCAAAGAACGCTTCAAACTCTGGCACTGACATCAAAGGAATATGGGACGTTAAAGGTAAAACCACTAATCGGGAATATCAAAGATATTACAATGTTCATATTGCCAGAGTCAGTACACAGTAGTTGTTTGAACACCATGGTACTTGATGTATAAATATTGACACATAAAGCTTGTAGACTTGGAGAAATCACAAGATATATATGACGAGGATTCACTTAATTTAAATGTTTATACATTGTCTTACTAACGTATTACTAAGTACTAAGGACCCGTGAAGATCCGGGGTAGAATAGGTCTTCAACAACACATGCTTGCCGTAAAAGGCGACTATGCTTGTCGCAAGAGGCGACTAACGGGATCGGGTGCTCAGGCTCGCTGACTTGGTTGATACATGTCATCAGTCCCAATTGCCTGGATCGATGCTCATTATATTAATCTCTGGATTGTCTAGTCCAGACTCGATTATTTATAGACCGCCGTCATATAGCTGGAATATTGCTCAGTGCGGCGTTACACAACAAACCAACTGAGGAAGCTGGGGCAGGGAGTCGGGTTTATTTTCTGAAAACTTTCTGTATTCTGAAAAATGCATAGAAAATAATTTTGTCTTAGCTTACCAACAGAATGGTTCGCAGGATGTCCAGCCAGAAACTGTTGAGAAAAAATGTTCGTTTTTTTTTCTCCAGAGAACAAACATTATGTGTCTTGAAACAGAAAAAAACACATGCTGTCGAACAAATACACCACATAGGTCTGTACATGGCCCACAAATATACCACACAGGTCTGTACATGGCCCACAAATATACCACATAGGTCTGTACATGGCCCACAAATATACCACACAGGTCTGTACATGGCCGATAAATAAACGACATAGGTCTGTGCATGGCGGACAAACATACCACATAGGACTGTACATGACCAACAAATATACCAAATAGGTCTGTACATTGCCGACCAATATACCACATAGACCTTTACAACTACCAACAAATACCAAACATAGTCCTGTACATGGTCGACATATACACCACATTCTGACCAGATTCGAGGGGGAGGTGTGTGTGTGTGTGTGTGTGTGTGTGTGTGTGTGTGTGTGTGTGTGTGTGTGTGTGTGTGTGTGTGTGTGTGTGTGTGTGCGTGCGTGTGTGGCTGTTATAGAGTTGAAATAGTTTTGTCTAAGGCTGAAAGCAACGGTCTTTGATTCACTCATCAATTCAGAGTATAGGTTCAGAGGAGTGAGTGAGTGATTATAGGTGTAAAGGAGTGAGTGAGTGATAATAGGTTTAAAGGTGTGAATGAGTGATGATATGTTTGAGTGTGTGAGTGATTTTTGGTTTAGAGGAGTAAGTGCGTGATGATAGGTTTCGAGGAATGAATTAGTGAGTGATTTTTGGTGTTGAGGTGTGGGTGAGTGATGTTTGGTTTAGAGGAGTGAGTGGGTGGTTATAGGTTTGGAGGAGTGAGTGAGTGATTATGGGTTTAGAGGAGTGAGTCAATGAATATAGGTTTTGAGACCTGGATAATACCCGCCCACTTGTTTCTCATGCTGTAACGGTTTTTTTGAGGCAGCATAACATTGCTGTTCTGCCATGGCCGGCTGTTTCTCCAGACGTCTCCCCCATAGAACATGTTTGGAATGAGATGGCTCGATGTCTTCGACAGGACGAGAAGTAACCGCCAAGGCTACCTTATTTGGTTGACATTTGGAACAATATCCCTGAGGTCGTTTTCAATCATCTGGTGACTTCAATGCTGCTGTTGCCTCGCCTTCATGATCATCAACACAAATGGTGGTCATCGACATTGTTAAGTGAGTTCTTACACCACCCCTCTTTCAGGGCGTGTTGCTCTGTCTCCTTTTACCAGGTATTGGTTTTGTCAGTGAATATGATAGAACATTGTTCAGACGAAAGACCAAATATTATGTTGTCATATTTATTAACAAAGATTTTATACCACTATATATGAAGCCCAGTTACTTCCTAAACTACTGTAACTAATTATTCGGGCCTTCCACTGTTTAATTTATTATTTATTTCATGTATAACTGTTTGATGAAAGTCTCAAGCAATATTGGAGACGTGAAGTGCAGCCTTAGTTCTTACTGGACAATGAACGTATTCCCAGTACATCGTAAAAAACGCTTTTCTTAGATCTCACTGATCAGGGGGAAATTAAGCAGACATTAACGTCGTAAGTGTGTAATTGTTTGGTGTATCAAGTGAAAGGTAAATGGATTTCCCCCATGACTCGGAGTCTCAAGGCACTTGGGGAGGAAGCTAAGATAATGATGTTGAGTCTCAACGTAATGAAAGTATCGCTCTTTCTTTTTTAAGCGTAATGACACACGCCACTGGGATACTTTGCATTGCAGGTGCTTAATGCACACAGGCTGGGGAACGTGTCTTGAGTAGCCAGCATGGCAGAGACAGTTTCCTCAACACCTGATGTCATCATTGTCAGTTTACAACGTTCGTGAGGTTTGGTGTCAATGAATTTAGTGGGCTCATAAGACAGTGATTGATTATGACAAGCGTTGTTAGGCAATTTGTTACACACAATACCGTTATTGAGAACCCAGGGTTATTATTCCTCAACATTAGATTTAAGTCTGTCATCGACCAATGATGTAATGATAAGTTAGTTGACGAATGTTGTTCAAAATAAACTCAACCATTCTCATACAGCAGTACATAACGGAAAGCTTCGACTGGCAACGGTGTGACAACTCCGAGATTATTCGATTGAGTGGGACACCTCTCAGCATTGTCTGATATGACGTGCATTTCTGAACTGTACCTACGTGTCTCTTCAAACAAGTGTATTTTGGATCAACACGACTGGAAAAGAAAATGATTAACAATTTCTGTGTTTATTTGATTAGACAAGAGTTTATTGTTAACAGATGGTGTTGGTATTTGCAGCGTCTATTCAGAAGCAGGATGGCCATCCTATATGTGATGACATCGTTGTAGTCATCTGCGTCATCCACCACGTTGAAGGATGCATCTATAGACAGAGGACACGTCACTGCAAGTCATTGGACCGTTCGTGCTACCCTAGTTCTCCTAACTGTATCTCAGTGGAGCTGTCTTTGTTTGACTGATGACGACAGTTTACTTCCTGGTGTGCCAATCAAGGGTACTCAAATGTGTGTCTCCCCTAGAGGGATTACAGCCACTCTTTGACATTTATCCTTGTAAAATATTTAGAGAATAACCTACGAGGACTGACGATTATCTGTCCCGAGTGACAATAAATTGTTCTGAGGCTTAGCCTGTCTTTTCCTGATCTCAAGTCGAGACATCAGCTCAGTCAATCAATTGTTGTAACGGCGTCATATAACAACCACGTGTGATGTCATGAACACTGCCTTCACGTGACGTCGGTCGGGTTGCTATGGAGCAATCCAATGAAAACAATGGAACAATTAGAATGAAGCAGCCAATCAGCAGCTGCATTACATCATATTTGCTTATCGAGGGACGGAACCTTTCTCTTGGTTGTAAATATATAACGTTAACGTCAGAAATTAACCAGTCCCGATTATTTGTCAAAACAGATTCCATGGGGCGTGAAAGACAAAATAGTGGTAAAATTGATATCAATGTATCACTGAAAATCAGTGTTGACACCCGGGTAAATGTGTCCTGCATCCGCCAGTCACACAATTGCATAAAAAGTATTTGTTGACTAACAGCACACAGCAGTACCGCCATGCGACGGAGGCTGAACACAAACCAGACAATCAACTGATGGACCAGAAATCCAGTCACACGATGCCGCATTTACTGTTTTGACGAAAGGTTAATTTTGATTTAATTAGTGATTCTTCTGCTTATGCATAAAGAAAAAAAATATAATTGATAAATGCTAATGAATTTATGATAAATTGCGGGACTTCTTCACGGGTCTCCTCCAAACTAGATTACCTCATCAAAAGTGATAGAGAATCTTAATTCCTTTACATCAACATAACAGACATATTCTTCTACGACGGAGGTGAGACTTAAGTGAGACTTAAGGTGTTACGGTCATCCCAAGTTATTGCACTGTCCTTCGTGGGTGGTGAGTGAGTGAGTGATTGAGTGAGTTGGGTTTAACAATGTTGTTTGCAACATTCCAGCAATATAACGACGGAGGACATCAACACTGGGCTTCACACAGTGTACGCACGGGGGTGGTGAGTGAGTGAGTGAGTGAGTGAGTGAGTGAGTGAGTTGGGTTTTACAACGTTGTTTGCAACATTCCAGCAATATAACGACGGAGGACATCAACACTGGGCTTCACACAGTGTACGCACGTGGGTGATGGAACCAGTGCCTTCGGTGTGACTAGTGAACGATTATACATTGTTCCTCGTGGCTACCCCAGCCCCCATTATCATTGAAAGACACAATGCAGATGGCAGAGCAGTAGTTAAACATGCACATGATTAAGGTATTCGTGTCTCATGAAATTCACTTTAAATTGAACATAGATCAGAAATAAAGTTTGCTGTCACCAATGATGGTAGTGAAACTTTCAAGCGATTCGATAAGAAGTGCACTTCTGGATGTTTGGAGTGTTCAGGGCGGCACAACAACAATGGCGGACTGTTTAACTGAATGTTACTGAGTAGACCGAAACATGATTGAATATGTATGACAGATTTACAATTCATAGGAGACTGAGAGTACGTACTTATCCATAATTGAACATTTCGCCGATTGATTAGGCCATTTATCACAAATAGTGGGATATACATGAACGTCTTCTGATGGATTGGATCATGAAAGAAGCTTAATTGGACAAACTTGCAAATGAACATCTTCGGTCCTCGTCACTAAAAATAGACGATTTTAAATCAGAATGAAGTAACGTGCAGCATAACTGGGTAATACTTTATCAGCATTCTATTGCCCTTGTACTCACAAATACTGATAATTGACATTTATAGTTAATTACACTTGTGGATTGATGATAAAAATGTGAAACTGTTATGAACAATTGCAGCTACGGCGCTCGTTTTGGACGGCGTTAGCATGAGTTGCAGGGTCCGGGGATATGAAGTAAACAGCTATACTTGATTTCATTCTATTTGATGTTATCGTGTTACCAATTACATCTCTCTAGTCATGGCGTTCCTCGTCCTATCAATACAGACTGGTCACTCCACTACATCAGACAACAGATCAACACAAAACCCATTCACCGTCTATATCTGGCCAAGACGAATGGATTTCTTAGCGCCTGATCGGTTACTATAGCAACCTTAATTGCAATTGAGTTAATATGTTCGCACTTGGGTGTGTTAAGGAGAAGCGTTAACGAGAGTGTACTGTTGGCGTATTACCATATTTGTTGTGGCGAATGAGAGTCTTGACTTCCATTGAGAAACCCCTTAAGAATTACCAACCACCTACCATCTTAAATTATTTGAAAACTTGGAAACTGTTTGAAAAAGTATAACTTCTCCCCTGTATCGAAAATTAATATGTCAATAAATACTTAACTAAATTATTTAACGCATTGGATGATTCTAATATATTGTTGCAAACTCAGTTGATGAAGTAATGGTTAAATTGGAACTTGCATCTACTCTACTTGAGGAAACGCATATGTAGCCATCCAGAAGACGTTTGTAATTTTTTACGACACAGTAATCAGTGGAAGCTGTCTAAACTCCATCACAACTTCACAAACTATCCACTGAACTTCGGACTTCTCGGACGATAAATGCAAGGAAATACATATTGTGACAATATCTCAATCAAATTTTATCAAAACCAATGCAATAGTTTGACAATCAGTATCATTATAGACAACGGCTTCTTTATTACACGTACACGACGTTACAAGACTACTTCTTGCCCCTTCATCAGTTGAATAGTGATGAAGGAGAAAGAAGTTGTCCTGAAACGTTCTGTGTGTATAAAGAAGTCATTGTCCATAATAATACTCATTATCATGTTTACATGCAACCTTTAAATGCTAATAAAGACTCTAAAAAGACAAAATCTCTGCTGTCTGCTTATGCAAACAAAATCAATTGATCACCTCATCATTAAATGTTCTTTTAAAGTCTGTTAGTAATTATTTAAACATAATCAGTTTTCTTTAACAAATTAATAATTTACTAAAACTCTACCTATCCTGGCTACCGTTTCATGTTTGAGGTTATACTCACTGAGGGCAATGATATACTCTTTTTAATGTTTTTTAACGCCTGTTGAGAGTGATTCTCCAGCCTATTGTAAAGGACAAGGTGTCCTTTTGGGAGGACAGAACTACACAATATTAAAGACACAAGCAGAAGTCCTCATGAACGTTTTCAGACTGATTTAACCATGACTGGAATACACACGGCCAATACATGCAAATAGATTTGTAGTACACAGGAATCAGCTCCTTGGGTAGATACACGCCATTGTTTATCGTGTGTGGTATACTTTCATCGCCTCCCGGTGTTTCTAGTACAGCCACAACAGCTCCTTTGGTAGATAGACGCCATTGTTTCCCATCTGTAGTATACTTTCATCCCCTACCGGTGTTCCCAGTAGAGCCGCAGCAGATCCTTGGGTAGATACACGCCATTGTTTATCGTGTGTAGTATACTTTCATCGCCTCCCGTTGTTTCTAGTACAGCCACAACAGCTCCTGGGGTAGATACACGCCATTGTTTCCCATATGTAGTATACTTTCATCGCCAACCGGTGTTCCCAGTAGAGCCGCGGCAGATCCTTGGGTAGATACACGCCATTGTTTATCGTATGTAGTATACTTACATCGCCTCCCGATGTCCCCAGTAAAGCCGCAGCAAATCCTGGGGTAAATACAGTTACCAACGGGACACATTGCAATTATTCTAATGACTAATGGCCGCTGTTCTAAATACAGATAATCCTGATGATAGAATTACTTTACCATTAAAAACAAAGGCCTGGGGGACATGTAATGATCTCATTCAGCGTTAGAATTTAATGAGTGAGAGAAGAGGTTCGGGGGAGGGAGAGAGAGGAGAAAGAAAAGGAGAGAGAGAGGAGTGGGAGATTGAGAGATGGAGAGTAAGCGAGAAAGACTGATGAGAGAAAGGGAGAGAGAGAGAAAGGTAGAGGGTGAGGGAGAGAGGAGGAGGGAGCGAGAAAGGGGGAGAGAGAGAGTGGGTGAGTGAGAGGGAGAGAGGGAGAGAAAGAGGGAGAGGGAAAGGGAGAGAGAGAGAGGGGGTGAAGAGAGATATGTAATTAGAGAGGGAGAGAAAGCGGTTTTGCGTTCACATTATCGTGTCACAGATATGTTTTACTTTATCTCAGTCACATGTGGCAGATCAACATTATGACGTCCACAATAGTGAGACATTCGCATTCTAAAGCACGTGGTGTTCGACATGCGACGCCTCCCTCCTGAGAGAGGTTGGCTTTTCATAATACTTCAAGTAAATACTTTGGTCACACAAGTGTTTGCCTTAAATCGATGTCTTGATCTTGGACAACATACGAGGGCTGGTTGAAAAGTTCTAAGCCTAACTGTGAAAGACCCGTACCAAGTCGATAGTTTTCATTTATTTCTTCCAGGTTTACACACTTTACACACTTTCGCCAGCGATGCTGCAAGGCCTGGATGCCGGTCAAGAAGAAATTTTCTTCAGCCTCCCTAAAAAAGTCATTCACAGCGGAAATGACTTTATCATTACAAGGAAAATGGCGACCGGCTAGTTCCTTTTTCATTTTGGGAAACAGGTGGAAGTCTGACGGGGCCAAATCGGGTGATTCCGGATGCTTCCATTGTTTAGACTGAATTTTGGTTTCTGGGTGAAAGTGATGGATCCAGGTCTCATCCATGGTTGCAAATCGGGCCAACAAATCACCGGAATCTGCTTCAAAACGGCAAAAAATTTCACGGGACGTCAGGAATCTGACACGTTTCTGATCCGCTGTCAAGAGCTTTGGCACCCATCTTGCAGAAACATTTGTCATTCCCAACTCGTTGGTGATAATGTGCTCAACCCTCTCATGAGAGATGCCCACAACACTGGCAATATGTCGAGTGGTCAATCGTCGATCAGCCATCACCATGTCATGCACCCGGGTAATGTTTTCCGGAATGGTTGCTGTTGAAGGCCTTCCTGGACGCGGGTCATCGTCAAGGCCCTCTCTGCCACGCTTGAATTCCGCAGCCCACTTCTTTACAGTTGAAAAGGAAGGGGCATCATCCCCTAAAGTGGAGACCATGTCAGCATGTATCTGTGTTGGAGTTAGCCCTTTCAGTCGCAAGTACTTGATGACTGCCCTATAGCCAGTTTTGTCGATTTCTGGTGATTTCAATGGGTAGGTTCACAAGATGGTCTGGTACAAAGACAATAATAACACTACTTGGTGGCAAAAGTTTGTTTCAATCCGATTGAGATATCCCACTTAGGCTTAGAACTTTTCAGCCAGCCCTCGTAAATGGTAAAATGCTGGGGAATTTTGGCTGTACGACGTCTGCAGCTTCCATACATAGTGCAGTTTTTCCTCCTTTTCTGTGCAGTAATTAATGCCGTTTTCATGACAACCATCACCAGCTGCAACGCGGCACCGGTGCATAAGCACTAACTGGTGTATGTCCTTGGTTTATGAAACCATTACCTTCCTGTTTACGAGTGATATATTTAGTGTGTCGTTTAACGACACTTGAAGTGATATTTCAGTTATATACCACGGCGTGTTATGGACTATTGTCCAACATTACATATGAGACGACTGTCTTCTCCTAGGTTCTCTCCTATCAGGTTCATGTAGCATATTGATCATGACACACTACACACATATTGCACTGTACACTTTTACAATTTTACAATTTTCTTTGATTGTTTTATTTGCTCTCGTTTCGTAAATAAAATATACAACATTCTTCATTTAAATGGTTTGTCATCATATACTAACGAAAGAATGTGACCATGCTTCAAAAATGTGGTGTGAATGTTATGATATTGAAAACCTCAACATGATATTTGGTTATTCGTCTGATCAATGTTTCATCATAGCACATTCATCGACAAACCTTACACCTGGTAACAGGAAGCAGAGCGACGCGCCCTAAAAGGGTGGGGGTAAAATAAGCCTTTGGGACGTTGTTCCTAATGTCAACCAAAGATTTGCTCACCAGAGCCAGCGTAACCGACTGGTTCTGGTCCTGTCGTAGGCGTCGATATCTCATCCCACACATGTTCCATAGGGGAGAGGTCGGGAAAAACAGCCGGGCAGGACAACACTAGTATGTTATGAGGCCTCCAAAAGTATTTTAGAACACGTGCAAAATGCATATGTGGGCGGTCATGATCAGTCTTCTGCAACGTGAAGCTACGTCCCTGCATTTGCCCAAAGGGCAGAACATGATCTCGAACGGCATCGTCCCGGAAGCGTTGGTCATTCAAATTGTCAAACATGTCAAGTTGTGTTGTCCCATGAGTTGTGATGCCACCCAAAGTGACTACGTTGAGTTACGCAAGCATCACGAAAACGTTCCCCTGGATGTCTGTAGACCATTGCACGACCATCAGAGTTGTCCAGATGAAACCTGGACTCATCAGAGAACAGTATACTGCTCCAGTCTTATGAATCTCAGATGTTATCTTCACGTCAGGGGCGGTGTGGTGCTCCCTCAACCGGTTGCATAGGTTCTTCCACTAATTGGACTCAATCCGGGAATTGTACGAGCTGTTGACGTACAACTGACGTTTTTTGTATCGAATGTGTAGATGCAACAACCGAATATGGTTGTCTTGTTATACGTGACGTCACACGTGGACGACCATCCCGTCGCTGGTCACGAGTGTTTCCCTGCTGTAGATAACCACTCCAAAGAGACAAAAGTAAAAAAATAAGTGGAAACTTAACAAGGGAAACCGATTGGCGCCTTGTTCAGTTTCCATCTTTGTTATCTTATTACTTAATAATAATAATAATAATAACAATTGATTTGTAAAGCGCCTAATATCCATCGACAGTTGCTCACTGGCGCTGAGACAAGGTTAAAAAGTAATATCTATGTTCATATGCCAACAATAAGGAGATCTATTGAAAAGCTGAGGTGAAGAAGTGGGTTTTGAGGAGAGACTTAAATGTTTCCTTAGAAGCAGAGTTTCTCAGATTCAAAGGCAAAGCGTTCCATAACTGTAGACTGCAAAAGGAGAAGGCACGGTCAGACATAGCAGAAGTAAACAGAGGCTGATACAGTAGAGTTCCACCAGAGGAACGGACAGCACGCTCTGGAGTGTACAGAGATATAAGATCTTTGAGATAGTCTGGATAGTCGCTATTGTTGAGGCAGTCGTGAGTGATGATACATATCTTATAGTGTATACGAAAGGAGACTGGAAGCAAGTGTAGTGCTTTGAGGACAGGACTGATGTGATTGGATCTTGGAACTTGTGTTGTTCTTACAGGTACATACATGTATGGATGTTCGTTACTTCATTCACCTGATGAAGGAGTAACTATATACTCTGAAACGTGTTCATCACAATAAGAAGAAGTTTATATCCATAAATTCTCTTCCTTATGAAGTCATGATGTTGAACACACAGGACTTCTTCGAGTTCGGAAACCTAACTCTCAGAGAAAGATATTTCTACAGTTGTGTAATTTTGACAATCACAGCTGCATTATTAAGAAAACTCATTTATCAATTAATGAAGTCCAAGATCTGGAAGTCGTTGCTGACTGTTTCTCAAAACCTGTAGAATTTGATGGAAAAGGAGCATCTAACGTTATCCTGTTTCGATAAACGCTCACATATATGTCAACGATTTGCCCAAAGTGTATTAGTTATTGGTTTGAAGTCTCATTAATTGCTGTAATCAATATTTCTCAATCTGAAATGCTTTTCAATAACACTGAGAATGAACGCAATATAAATGTAAGTATCTTACCTTCTATTGGTTTCATCACTGCCACACTTGATCCGTTATCAGATACTGCTGTAATTTCATTTCAGTGTTGAGGAGGCTGTATGAACAGGAGATTGATGACTTGTGTACGTGGTATATGTTCTGTTGTGAAATCTAATTTCAGTGAGAAGACTTGTACATTAAGCACTTGATTAAGTCATGTTGTAGACATCGTGTATGACTGGAGACGAAGAGCTACATCATGGGTATTTATGTAACACACTGTGAAGTCAGTATAGTTATTGACTGACATTTGCCGGGTTTGGGGAAAGGTATTTGGAGGCACTAGAAAATGATAGCCCTGCACCATGACTTCGGAACATCTGCATTTACATAAATCAAACCAATCTAGATTATACAAAGAGGGAAAGCTAGCTTGCTATGAAATCAGCATCAGCAAAAACAGTAGGAGACAAATTTTCATGCAATGAAATATTTTAGGGACTGAAAGTTTGTCCAGAGAAATTACTTGCATGCGTATGTGATGGGAGGTGGGAGGGCAGTGTTCGGCGTGCCAGACTAACTTTGAAATGTTTTTTTTGTCTCGCGTTAAATCACCCAGGAATCGTGAAATATTCTCCGGTTGAAAAAAAAGCCATTACAACAATTGCAAAAAATATTGTTCCTGGAAGTACTTAATGTCGTTCTTTTGCAAGACCCATGACATTTGTGAGGTGCATGATAACTCTGTGGCTTGAGGTAAGTAGGCACCAATGATACATAGTAAGTTAAATCTCACAGCATCAAAGCGGCATCGTGAGCACTGATGCATTCCGGTAATCTTCTGGGAAAGAAATTGCATATTTGTTATTTTTTTCACATTTCAAAGAGACAATTATGTTAGTCGCAGTCCGAGCTCTTTTAAGGGTTCATTTCACACTTTACTGTTGCCACTGAAAGAGAAGACGCAACCCTTCAACATAGTCAGCATTAAATGGCTCGAGGCAGCCGACTTTCTGTTTCAAAGACACTGACAAATAGTTCGTAAAGTTTACTAACTTAGTTGGTAAATTTCACTGAGTACTCAGACACTAACATGTTAGTAGACTTTACAAACCCGGGTCCGTTGTACAAAACCACCTTAGCGCTTCGTCTATCGTACGTCTATGTTAAGATATGGGAGTGACGATCACCTTAGGGTTAGGATCGCTTTGTACAACAACACCCTCATGGTAAATATTTGCTGATTTGACAAGTACATGCTCTAAATTTGATAATTTGGTCAGTCATGAAAACAACGTGACAAAGCCAATAAATAGCTAATAATCTGATTTGTTATCATCACCTTGTTGTCTCAAAATGACGAGCGTGACACTGATCATGACCGAGGCGGAAGTGAGCAATATCACGTGGTCTTGGCTGAAATAAGATTCCTTTCTCTCCACCGCTGCCACGTGCACACTACCAGGCCCGATTCGCCGTTTACTAACTTTCTGGCCGCAGTTACTAATTAAGTTAGTAGAATTCACTAGTCTAGTTTTTGTTGTCAGTCAACGTACTGCATAGTGCTTCCCAAACCGGAAGTGATGTCATGAAAGTGGAAGTGGTAATACATTTTTGTTATTACTTATTATAATAAGCCTGTGTCCAGCTGTACAGTAAAGATGTAAAATGTTAAATATTCTCATTGGAAACGTCCACATATATATGTTTACATCTCTCAGTGGTGTTTAGAAGTTGAGGTATCAATGAAGACAGTGTTGACATGGGTTTCAATCTCATTAAAATCAGATCTTAGTTCTCGCTACCGCTAAACAAAGATCTGAGGACATCCAAGGGTCACGTCAGAACGACCTTTCATCCAACCAATCAGAACGTCGCTTACCAGATCATTAAAGTGACAGACGGAATGTGTTTTCTGATCATGCAGCCTCGAAATATTTAACAGAGGGTATTCCGAACGACAGTTACGAGTTTTATGATTATATCCATACAATCTAGGCCTACTGTTAGCCATTCCAGAATGTTCAATTTATCAGTTTTATTTTTTTTAACCGAGAATACGTCAAAATATGTTTCGAAGCGTAGTCGCCAGTTAGAAACTAGTGTCGTAAAGCTCGAGAAAGCTGCCTTCTGATTGGCTAATGTCGATTTCTTGTCAGTCATTTCATTGATCGGTCAAAGTTCGCGACAGGTCGTTCTAACGTGACCCGTAATGGGATGTCCTCAGATCTTTTTTTAGCGATAGCAAAAACTAAGTTCTGATTTTAATGAGATTGACATGGGTTTTAACTTATTTTCACGTTAAATGCCACCTTTCGGTAGCGATGCCAGAACCGTTATCAAACAAGTAACCAACATATGGATGATACGTGATTATATATAAAATATTAATAATAAAACATATTTCTAGTTCATGTTTTCAACGTGAGGCGGCTTTACATTATTTGTGTTTGGACTGTATCACGACAACACACAATGTTTAACTGAATCGTGACGTCACGATTCAATCTATTGATGGAAGTGACGTCACACAACATGTCAACAAAGTTATGGTGCAAAATAACTAGTGTTGAATCGTGACGTTACACAAGATGTTAACGTCACTGTGGAAAGTGTAGTTTTGAATTGTGACGTTATGCTGTGAATCAATTTTATTGTTGTTTTAGAAGTAATATTAACGTCACACACTGAAAACAGTTCAATTTTCCTGGAACTGAGACAATCCTGTTTTTTACAACAAAATATGATCACATAGAAGTTGATGTGTTGTTTTTGTTTCGCACATTACAAGCAACAGAACCATAGGTAATGGGCGGAATAGCGAATGTATCCAAAAATGTAAAACTCCCACACAGGGAGAACACCATCGAGGAACGATTTGATTATTCTTACATACTCTCTTTTTTTCCTATATCGGTAACGTATAAGTGATTAACTTTATTGTGTTAAGTTGTTCAATCATACTGACAAACGTCAGTTCGATTTCTGTTGAGATTACAAAATTGAATCAACACATACCGTTAAATTAAAATCTACAAGATTTCCAACAAGAATACAAACACAGTGTATACAATATCAATACAGCTAACGATCTGCAATAAGCATACATACAGTGGTTAATAAAATACTTTTAACAATCTTCAGATAGCATACACATACAATGGATCCTCTATCAATACAGCTAACAATCTTCAGCAAGCATACACATACAATGGATCCTCTATCAATACAGCTAACAATCTTCAGCAAGCATACACATACAATTAATCCGCTATCAATACAGCTAACAATCTTCAGCAAGATACACATACAATGGATCCTCTATCATTACAGCTAACAATCTTCAGCAAGCATACACATACAATTAATCCGCTATCAATACAGCTAACAATCTTCAGCAAGCATATACACATACAATGGATCCTCTATCAACACAGCTAACAACCTTCAGCAAGCATATACCTACAAAGTTGTAGCCGATCACGTGATGAGGACGAAACTTCTACTAGGGCGTGTGGATATTAACGGAGCTACATAAAAATCCAAGATGTGTCCACACCTCCGTGTTAACATAGACACGCCAACGAATGTCAGTGTAATTAGACATTTGATGTGAACAGTTGTGATCGCGAACAAAAAACGCGAAAATTAAACTGTCGTGAAATTAAGTTTCAACGGTGCCTGTCAGGACTGATGAATTTTTTATAATTAAAACTGAAATGCTTCATTTCGGTATTGCATTGGTATTGTCTCTTCAGTTGTGTACGCCAGTGAGTGAGTGAGTGAGTGAGTGAGTGAGTGAGTGAGTGAGTGAGTGAGTGAGTGAGTGAGTGAGTGATTGAGTGAGTGAGTGAGTGAGTGAGTGAGTGAGTGAGTGAGTGAGTGAGTGAGACGCCAAAAACCTGTAATACACGATGAATACCAAGTGGGATACGTCTAACACATGCATCATTTCCGGCTCTCCTCCCACATCAAGCTGACACGCCGTGATGAAGTAGCGTTAAACCAAAGACACTCACTCACTCCAGCATCGCTGGTAGTGTTAGCTGGGAAGACGTTTATGTTCGTCACTGGTGGAGAAAGTTGTGTGTAATTTCACGTTCGACCCTGGTGGTGTTCGTTGGGAGCTAGTTCACGTTATTCACAGGCAGTGTTCGGTCGTAGTGTTGATACACAAAGGCTGATTTGGACAAACAAAACCTAGTCAAGCAAACTGTATCATTACAATTACATACAAAGAGACTTTACCACACACGGACATATTGAGACCACAAAGCCATGGCGGACAAAGTCGCCAGTTACCGTACACTTTACAATAACAGGCATTCATCAGTTTGACAAATGGTTGTCTTGTGCACTGACAGTTTATTAAAAAGTCCGAATAATCTTAAACATTGCATGTAATCAAACAACCTTTGCTTCGTGGCACAGCGGATTATACTGTTTTGAGTATCTTCATCATCCGCTTCTGATGATGGTGATTGCGATGGTGATGGTGATGGTGACCCACAAGGACTGAACATAATCCTAGTTTACTGTTCAATAAGACAACAACGCGCTATTTAAGGTAAAAAAGAGACCTGGTATCATGTTTTATATTATAGATAGATCATGGGATCATGATCAGCTGTTGATAATTTCAATGAGTCTGATATGACAAATGAGAAGGAAATAGATGCTAATGATGATATATATCCTGTTTCTTCGAGCATCCCTAAGACCGGCTCCTTGGTGAAGTAGATGGAGCATCTGACCAGACCGCCTCCGTGGTGTAGTGAATGAAGCGTCTGACCAGACCGCCTCCGTGGTGGTCAGACGCTTCAATCACTACACCACGGAGGCGGTCTGGCCAGACGCTTCAATAGTATAGTGAATGAAGTGTCTGACCAAACCGCCTCCGTGGTGTAGTGAATGAAGTATCTGACCAGACCGGCTCAGAGCCAATATAATGTTCCCGATATACCTACATATACGTACATGCCGCTACACATACGTACATGTCGCTACATACACCTACATGTCGCTACATACACCTACATGTCGCTACATACACCTACATGTCGCTACATACACCTAAATGCCGCTACACACACGTACATATCGCTAAACATACCTACATGTCGCTACATACACCTACATGCCGCTACACACACGTACATATCGCTAAACATACCTACATGTCGCTACATACACCTACATGCCGCTACACATACGTACATGTCGCTATATATGCCTACATGCCGCTACACACACGTACATGTCGCTACACATACCTACATGCCGCTACACATACCTACATGTCGCTACATACACCTACATGTCGCAACATACACCTACATGCCGCTACATACACCTACATGTCGCTACATATGCCTACATGCCGCTACACATACCTACATGCCGCTACACATACCTACATGCCGCTACACATAAGTACATGTCGATACACATATCTACATGCCGCTACACACACCTACATGCCGCTACACATACCTACATGCCGCTACACATACCTACATGCCGCTACACGTACGTACATGTCGCTACATATGCTTACATGTCGCTACACATACCTACATGCCACTACACATACCTACATGTCGCTACACATACCTACATGCCGCTACACAGACCTACATGCCGCTACACATACCTACATGCCGCTACACGTACGTACATGTCGCTACATATGCCTACATGTAGCTACACATACCTACATGCCGCTACACATACCTACATGTCGCTATATATGCCTACATGTAGCTACACATACCTACATGCCGCTACACATACCTACATGCCGCTACACGTACGTATGTGCCGCTACATACACCTACATGCCGCTACACATACCTACATAACGCTACATATGCCTACATGCCGCTACACATACCTACATGCCGCTACACATACCTACATGCCGCTACACGTACGTACATGTCGCTACATATGCCTAAATGCCGCTACACGTACCTACATGCTGCTACCAATACCTACATGCCGCTAAACATACCTACATGCCACTACACATACCTACATGTCGCTACATACACCTACATGTCGCTACACATACCTACATGCCGCTACATACACCTACATGCCGCTACACATACCTACATGCCGCTACACATACCTACATGCCGCTACATATGCTTACATGTCGCTACACATACCTACATGCCGCTACACATACCTACATGCCGCTACACATACCTACATGCCGCTAAACATACCTACATGCCGCTACACATACCTACATGCCGCTACACATACCTACATGCCGCTACATATGCTTACATGTCGCTACACATACCTACATGCCGCTACACATACCTACATGCCGCTACACGTACGTACATGTCGCTACATATGCTTACATGTCGCTACACATACCTACATGCCGCTACACATACCTACATGCCGCTAAACATACCTACATGCCACTACACAGACCTACATGTCGCTACATACACCTACATGTCGCTACACATACCTACATGCCGCTACATACACCTACATGCCGCTACATACACCTACATGCCGCTACACATACCTACATGCCGCTACACATACCTACATGCCGCTACGCATACGTACATGTACTATGGATGGATGGAATGGAAAGGTGGATGGCTAGATGGCTAGTAGAGGATGGATGTATGGAACGATATCCATTCTCTACTTTAGTGTATTGTGGATGGTCCTGAGATGACAGTTTTGTGAGGCCGTCAGTGAGACTAGAAAACATGACAACATTCAACGGACCCTTGGGTTGAAATTTAAAGTGAGCGATAATTCGAAGCATGGTCCCTGACAAGGGAGGTTGTATGGTGAGTGGTGTGCCACCTGGGAAGCTTGGTCGAATACGTCGTCATCCTGTGAGAAATTATTACAAAGCATGCATACATTATTCATCAGCCGTTCAGTGTGCCGACACTCACTGACAATTTCAAGACCCTTGGTGAAAATGCAGTCCATCCTATTAGCCAAGGCTTTGCCCTATATAGTTCTACGAATATTTTGTTTCGACAAGTGAAACTAAATGTATAATTTTTACCATGAAAAAAAGGATTATGACCACGAAGGACGACATACATATCTAACTTCACGAAGATATTCATCTCAAATTATACCGTACATTTTTGTTCCAATAATGTATCATTTTTTAACAAATTTTATGCCAAATCATATTTTAAATTACCACTTGTGAGCATAATATCCCTTGACTTGTTTGAACACCGTATAATGGATGCATCACATGGCCGAGGATGCTATGGTACAGTCCGGTTTTCGCCATTCCTATACCCACTTTTGGTCCTTGTCCGGATTTTACAGTATCGCGAGAAGCATCGTACTTGTTCAACGCAAGTGTTTCGCCGCTCTTCCTCAGAATCATTAGTAATAAATATTCGTTGCTACTGTGTGGCTGGTCAGAATCACTACAACACTTTAGTTTTATTTTAATGTCACTCCAGCACCATGCCCTGGTTTAGTTACCCTAACACATCGATGTTACCCTATGCCGATGTCACTCCAATCTTGGAGCACAGTGGTTATACATGATTATGCGTTTGGCAATACGTGGCACTCGGGCAATATACACTGACACACACGAAGTCTGAACAAGGCAACGTAGCCCAGCTCCTACATGGTGCAGTCACAGTCTCGTCGTGACCGCTCACAGCAACGTATTCGACGCCACGCCACGACACCACGACGTCATATGGGACCTTTTGCGGAGACGTTATTGTCCACGACTGTCAATCCAGCTTCCCTCCAAGGACACAGTGAGTGAGTGAGTATGGTTTTACGCCGCTTTTAGCAATATTCCAGCAATATCACGGCGGGGGACACCAGAAATGGGCTTCACACATTGTACCCATGTCGGGAATCGAACCCGGGTCATCAGCGTGACGAGCGAACGCTTTCACCACTAGGCTACCCGACCGCCCCTTCAAGGACACAGACATCAGCTGGCGTAATGGACAGGGTGGCGTGTGTATAGCGCCTGATTGATTCCAATGTTGACTTAATATACGTATTTAAATTATGATGACTCCCTGAATACAATCCGACTTCGGCAATGTCGAGCAAGTCCATTTTATGATCATGAACAGGGGGGTAAGTTTGATATTTCCCGGATATTCTCACAATTTTCACGTAGATTGTCTGTACCTTTATTCCCAATACCGATTGTCATATCTCGCCCATATTTGGATGCAGTCTTTCGGCCATATCGTTTATCTGCGTTGTCCAGCAACATCTATGGGGAACGACTCAGTAGGCACTCCCCTTTCAGAAATAACGTCGTCCAATTTACGATGTCATCAAGTTGTGAGCGTATGTTCGAAAGTCCAGAAATGACGTTATGGTAGGACGATGGTTATTGTGAAATAAACCACTATTCGTTTTTCATTGTTCTTTGCGATCTATCGCGCAGCTGTCTGATATTGGTAAATGATGTTCTGGAAAATAAAATAAACAACAGTTATGGAAACTCCGTCTCAAATATTCACATTGGAGGAGATCAATATGCTTAACTAACAAAATGTGACTTTGCACTTCACAGAACTTCGATTCACACCCCGTAGTTATTCACGTCGGTAATCTAATGATGCGTCGGTTGCCATTAAATGAACTGCGATCACTAGCTGTATCATGAGATTGAAAACATGATTGTGGCAATACAACATGTAGGTACACTCATTATGCGAGTGTAGTTGTCAGTTGGTTTGACGGCTTTCGTTGCCACGTCCACCTAAACATTTTCTGCATTTGGGAGACGCAATTGTGCAGTTGCTTCAAGATGCACAGTACACCACGCTTCAAACACAACACAACACTCATACAACACCATCAGTATCGACGCATCAAACAGAACACGACAACATCAGTATCGACGCGTCAAACATAACACAACACTCACACAACACCACCAGATCGACGCATCAAACACAACACGACAACATCAGTATCGACGCGTCAAACAACACAACACTCACACACTGTCAGTATCGACGCGTCAAACAACACAACACTCACACACTGTCAGTATCGATGCGTCAAACATAACACAACACTAACACAACACCACGAGTATCGACGCGTCAAACACAACACAACACTCACACACTGTCAGTATCGACGCGTCAAACACAACACTCACACAACACATCGACGCGTCAAACACAACACAACACTCACACACTGTCAGTATCGACGCGTCAAACACAACACCACACTCACACACTGTCAGTATCGACGCGTCAAACACAACACAACACTCACACTGTCAGTATCGACGCGTCAAACCCAACACAACACTCACACACTGTCAGTATCGACGCGTCAAACACAACACATCGACGCGTCAAACCCAACACAACACTCACACACTGTCAGTATCGACGCGTCAAACACAACACATCGACGCGTCAAACCCAACACAACACTCACACACTGTCAGTTTCGACGCGTCAAACATAACACAACACTCACACTGTCAGTATCGACGCGTCAAACACAACACAACACTCACACACTGTCAGGATCGACGCGTCAAACACAACACAACACCATGAGTATCGACGCGTCAAACCCAACACAACACTCACACACTGTCAGGATCGACGCGTCAAACACAACACAACACCATCAGTATCGACGCGACAAACACAACACTCACACACTGTCAGTATCGACGCGTCGAACATAACACAACACTAACACAACACCACGAGTATCGACGCGTCAAACACAACACTCACACAACACCATCAGTATCTACACAAGAAGGTACTACACAATACACAAAATGGATGCGATGTTGCAAGAGATTATGTTGTACCATGATTAAATGATTGTGTTTCGGTACAACATGTCGACGAGAACAGGAAAGATAATATCTAGGATAACTTGCGGAGGAGGAACAAGTCTCCAAAATAAATGTGAAGTGAAAATTAGTTTGTGTTGTTAGAAACGTATCCTGTATTCGTTATGTAACTCGAAATCAAGAAAACGCAATTCAAACATTTAAAAATAATTGATGACTTAACTAAATACGGTTGATTACATTCAGAACATAATGTTTGTATTATACATAACTTAAATGCCTTATGCCGCACCAACAAAGAAACGTGAAGACATATACGAAAAACTGTAGATAACTTCGTGTAAATATAAACATATTTGCTGACATCAGATTCCAATTCAATACTATAATTTATTTAATAATAATATAATAATCAAATCATAAGGAGGTAATTGAAATGTAACACCAGACTCCTATTGTCCTACAGTCTCTTGTAAATTTTAGCCATTCTGCATCTTCACGAATGGATCTGAATATATAGTCGGTTTCACTGGTGTCCTATATTTCTTGTTCAGATGTCAAATCAGTGGAATGGAATTACCTATTTGGTGGTTATTGAACGATATCAGATCAAGCTCAAGTTAAACGTCTTGGCCAAATACCCTCGTTTTGATTTTGCGGGGATGAAAGTCTGACTGGTAAGCATAAAGTGAGGTGAAATTGGGTTTAACGTCGCGTCCAAGATTATTGCGCTTATATAGCGACGTGCACGCACGTGTATGTGTGTGTGTGGCTGCTTGTACTAGTCCGGACTGATGCCGATGTATAGTGCTAGCACACTGAGATATCATGCCGCAGTTTAACATGGATACCCCACTCAGACACAGTATACTGACTCCGAGCCGACCAGTCCTTGTTTTAGCCCTTTAATGCCGAGCGCCAGACAGGGTAACAACAAGTACCATCTTTTAACGTCTTTTGGTATGAAGCGGCCGGGGATTGAACCCCGGACCTTCCGCTCTCCGGGCGGACGCTCTACCACTAGACCACGGAGGCGGTCCGTAAGCATAAAGAAAGACATCAACAAGAACCGGAGCACAGTTGGAGCCCTTGGGGATGCCTTGCCTAAATGCGTTATAGCTACCCCAAAATATCATTGCTATCATGTATGAGTAAGTCCAGTATTTCACATACAGTAAACTACGGTTATAACGAACTGAAAGGGACCTCTTATTTTAGTTCGTCATAACCGTAGTTCGTTATAAGCATATATACAGCATACATACAACAAATGGCCGGGACTAAAAAATAAGTTCGTTATATCAGTCAGTTCGTTATAAGCGTGTTCGTTATAACCGTAGTTTACTGTATTGTCTTATTCAGTAGACTTCCGATAACAGGTGTTTTCATTTAATCCATTTTGTCCCAACCCTTGAAGACAGAGAAGTAACCATTCTACTGTCGCCACGTTTTATGACAAATGCCCCGTGAAATGCCCAAAGGAATTGAAAGAATGGTGTATATAGTTGAAAAATCACATGTTTTGACATAAGTGCTATGAGTGAGTGTAGAGCCCATTTCCGGTATCCCCAAACCTTGATATCGCTGGAATATTGAAACACGTGCGGTAAAATTCTGCCTTATACATAGTTTAGGCTATTATCTACATGTATGTCGTATCCTACGATGAATTGTTTCAGTTAGTTGAAAGGTAATGATGAAATGTAGGTAAACACGCCGGTATAGAAACCACGTGACGTTAACATAGCAACATTGGGTTACTCGATACCCTTTATATTAGTGGCATATGCTGTAAGAGGAGTCAACTCACTCTTAAAAGCATAAATGCCTCAGAAGCAATTATTAAAGTGTGCGTGAAGATATAATTTTTAATTTTAAGTTTACACGATATACGGCTTTTCCATTGGAAGAGAACTGGTCACATGACAGCGAAACTGAGACACCATTTGTTACGTTTTTCACGATAATGTTTTCTTGAAATGACGTAAACACTGACGGACTACTTCTACATTCCTGGGGAAACCACTGGAAATACCCTTGCACGAATACACCAAAATAAAAGTTGTTCTGAACATTAAGCCCTTTTGAACTCAGCGTTTTAGCATACGTTGGGATAAGTCAGAGCGTTTGACTGCTTGGTCGTTCTCAAATATCCTCGCTACGACCCATCCTAGTGAACAAAGCGTAGAGATTAAGGTTTGGACGGATAACTCGGGTACCCGGGTCGGGTGGGTACTAAGTAGGACAAACATTATTTGGAACTCTATGGTTACACTACAATGTTCGCATTTCTTTCTGACTATGCACCCATTCCTTCTGACTTTTCATATGGTTGAATAAAGATGTAACTTAAGTCAACTTCGTCACGATATGGCTGAAATATTGCCGATGTGATCGTTCAATACATGTATCTAAATACGTTTTGCAAGTGATGTGGTAAATTCCCAATCGGACATTTTGTATCTTTTGAGACCTACCGTGGGTACCCGGGTAGGGTCGGGTAATAGGGGGGTGGGTACCCGGATAGTAAATTTGGACTCGTCCCAGCCCTAGTAGAAATGCACGTCCACTAGGCTCCATCTTAGTATCGATTCGATCCGTGTTTAGACTGACATTTACAGTGTACAGCCCTCTTTATGAATTTATCCCAGTTTCTGACTGACACATCTTTACAATCACCTTTTAAATGATCGGCCAATTGATCAATAATGACTGACACTTGTAACCGCCACAGGTCCATGAACAACTTCAAAAATCTATCCAGTCACGTTCATTGACGTCTTGTACTTGATGTAAATGTATTTCGACGCGCTGTCATTGTGACTGACCTACTGAGGCTATTTCGTAGCAGGCCTTTCTCACCCATAAAAATTATCTGATACATTTATTGTGAACAAAGTACAACAGATATTCCTGTAAAACAAGTTGACTATACATACGCTCATGTATCACCTCTCTTTGGGGGGAACTATTTTATTACGCGATGAAGCTGGTTGTTGTATGGCTGTCAGTGTAAACATGAATTTACACGTATAGATCTAATTGTTGTGTGCGGCGATAAACAACAAACAAACAAACGTTTGCTAGTCCCTGTCAAGTACAGTCAGGTTGTGAGTGAAGGTGAAGGTCACCACACATTTAACCCCAGAAAAATCTCTACAACCTAAGAAGTCAAAGGAATGGTTTTCCACCAAGTAATTTGAAGGTGACTCTTTTGAATGCAACAAGTCTATAATTTAAGTTAAACTAACAAGCGAATCTTGGAGCCGTCGGTTATAAAAAGTAGTTCTTTAGAGGTTGGAAATGCCTTTGAAGAAAGGCAAGACGTTGGAAAACAAACATTCAAGTCTTGTTCACAATCTCATCTCTCTTGGCAATAGCAATGACTCTACAAATAGCGTTGCTATAGCGTGGCCTTCAATGTTATTGCAAGTATGCCTTGTGTTTTCATGAACGTTAGTAAAAATACGACAAACAGTCATACGTCAATGAGTTATATTATATCATCATATTATATATATGATATATTTTACAGTAATTTAGATAAGCGGATACCCCGTTTACTTCCGGCCATGGATTAGGGGAGTTCGAATCGACACACTGACACTTTCACATGACATTAAGCCACAAACCTCTTTCCATAATAAGCAGAAATGTTTACATCATTCTTGATTTCGACTACATCACTAGAATGTATTATGAATCACTGTGGAATTGTGATAAGTGATGGTTGGTTGGTTGGTTTGTTGTTTAACGCCGCTGTCAGCAATATTCCAGCTAGATGACGGCGGTATGTAATTAATCGAGTCTGGACCAGACAATCCAGTGATTAATACCATGAGCATCGATCCTCGCAATTGGTATCGATGACATGCATCATCCAAGTCAGCGAGCCTGGCCACCCGATCCCGTTAGTCGCCTAATTCGACAAGCATAGTAGCCTTTTACGGCAAGCATTTGTTGCTGAAGACATATTCTACATCGGATCTTCACGGGACGATACGTGATGTTAACGATGTAAAAGTCTCGATGCACGTGGTGTCAACAGACATTCAACAGGTGTAGATGGCACACAACGTTGAACAACTGAAGGTTGGTGGCGTTAATTAGGAGAGTGAAGGAGTTGGGTTTAACGCTGCTTTTAACAGTATTCCAGTTATATCGAGGCGTGTCAGCTTAATGTGGGAGGAAAGCCCGAAGTGATGCAGGTCTCAGACCATTACCACTTCGGTGAAACCCAAGAGCACGGGTATGGTGCTGACAAAATTAGAAACATAATCTGGGCGAACCGGGATTCGAACCCACAATTACAGTTTTCTGGCGAGTCTGTACAGCAAATCGCGGCTCCACAGACGTCTGGGCCACCCGTGACACCCCTGCCACCCCCCTTTAGCTCTAAGTAACATCATCACACGAGAATTGAACTGTCTTTCTGCTGTAGGATGTTGAGGGAAGCGGCATGGTTTGAGTTCAATGTTTTCAGTGAATGACGAACACCAAAAACAGCCTTCAAACAAAGTAGGGCTTTTGACACGCTAAAACACTTTTTGTTAACATCGTTATCATGTTTATTTTATTCACATACATGACAGGCGTTAAAAGTGTCCAGTACACTTAATTCTCGAGCACCCGTAAAGAAACAAAAGCAACCTTCAAAGGATCTGTTTCAGTACAACTTATATCATTAGTATGACGTCAGATCACCCTTTGTAACACAAAACATATGAAACCATAATCGGATATAAAAAGTAATATTTCAAGCTAAAACCCAAAACTTGAAAATACACTCTCTCAGTCGATGTATATTGTATTTATTTAGGCCGACTGTCAAATACACGTTGGAATTACCTTACAGAGTCTGTGCAGTCTGTGAAGATTCTGTTCAATCGCAGAAGTCAGCTTTAAGTCCATTGTCCCCAGAACCCGGGCAATATTTTCAATGCTTCAGTAACTGTTGTCCTGCAATATTGTCCATACTTGTGCACGAAGCAAAAAAAGGAAAACATCCCTTCAACGGTCCGAGATCTGAGATTAGAGTAGATTATCTCAGAGTGAAATCTTAGCGCTGACAATGGCAGGATTTTCGTGATGTTAAGGATGCATTATGGCTACAACAGAATCTCATGTCTGCCGGTGACAGACGAATTTGCAATATAACGTCCTCCATTTGGCCAGATTAGTTCAATACAATTTACTGAAAGATTGGGAAGAATTTGTGTCTTGTCAAAACCACGAACGTATTGCACTGAAAGATATATTACGTGGATTTTATCTCATACTTGACTTTTTTGCAGCTCATAAACTACTCAGTAGATTAAATTTCCAAGAGCCACAAATACTGCCAGCATTTGAATGCAAAAGACGGCAAAATAAGCAGACTCAATAGGCTGATAGAAGCAAAAAACCTGCATTGAATCGCATATCCGTAATTAAAGATTTCAATAAAGTTTTAAACATCTTAAACATATTATGAAATAAACATGCTTATAGTTTTGAAACTTTCTGGAAATTGTCAGTGTCTTCACTATAACCCGCGAGCGAACTAATAAATGTAACGCTAATTCTTCGACATTTCGTAAATTAAGCGATAATAAGGTGATGAAACAACATAAAAACGTCGCCCTAACAAAAAAGACTAAATATTAAAATATTCAGATCATTACCCTTATTTTCCCTTATATACACCAAAACAACGTAATTGCGTATGCTCAAATACATGCACATTTACCATTAACAGTTTTAAATGCAGAGAGCGTCCTTTCAGTGTTGTCACTACCCCTAGTGTACAGTATACGTACATTTACCCTGTTCACTCAAAGAACCCACCCCTCCGATGGCAGATGACCAGACGGTGGTAACACCAACACGTACATACACCCGAAACACAAGTGCCAAAACTTATGGTGCCATCCTGGGCAAATGACTAAGTTCAAAGGTGCCTCTGTTCACCAAGCAGGTAATGGGTACCCGACATGTGAGGTGGATGTGAAAACCTTCTTGCGTCTAGGCAGTTCGGGTTGTATACTCCCCAGGGGTTTGAAAATGATAACTGGAATGCAAACGGATCCACTGGCCGGGGAACAAATAAAACCGAATTTGAGGAGATACTAGTACATGTATAAAGTATATACATAGCTTTTATATAACAGCTTTTTGTAGGATAGCGAGAGTCAGGTGTGGTTAGAATTGTGAAATACAAATCTTGTAGGCTGATATATGCAACGACTATCTACTCACCACGCACAGTTGGATTTTATGCGGAAGACTTTAACCCTAAACACTTCCTACATCCAAACAAATGGGCAGAATCAGTTTCCGACCAGTTGCGTGACACCTACATACCAGCTTCACATAATACAAATAAAGCAAATTTTGCCTCAATATCTTAACGAGATACACCTGGTTTCATATTTCCCAGTGTTTTCTAAAACACAAAACAAAACTAAACTATTTTAGCCAGTGGCGATAAATTTGATACATGTTTAGTCCAGTTTTATTTTAATTTTATTATATTCATTTTTTAAAGAAGACACACAGCCAAATCTACTATTACCACATGTACAATACCATTTTTCATATTCCATCATTTTCGAATACAAAAATTGTTGTTTTATCAGGGTTTACAGTTAACGAATGCCTACTCCAGTAATCCTTGAAAATGAAAATGAGAAACAATTGTAACAACTCAAGGTGGAATTGCAGGATATCCCGCAGGATGTGCTGTCGTTTAACCAACAGCCACATGTTCCTGTAGACCTACACTCACATGCCATTACAAACCTAAAGCCACATGTCATTGTAGACCTACACTCACATGTCATTGCAGACCTACACTCACATGTCATTCCAAAACTACACTCACATGTCATTGCAGACCTACACTCACATGTCATTCCAAAACTACACTCACATGTCATTGCAGACCTACACTCACATGTCATTGCAGACCTACACTCACATGTCATTGTATACCTACACTCACATGTCATTGTATACCTACACTCACATGTCATTGCAGACGTAAAGCCACGTGTCATTGTAGACCAACATACATTGTAAACAAAAGCCTCATTTCATTACCAACCTAAAACCACATGTCACTGCAGAGCTACGCGCGTGAGTGAGTGAGTAAAAGTTTATACTTTAGTCACATCGGCAGTATTTCATATCGTGGATGAGCTACACGGACATGTCATTGTAAAACTAAAGCCACATGTCACTGTAGAGCTACGCGCGTGAGTGAGTAAAAGTTTATAGTCACATCGGCATTATTTCATAAAAAGTGGACGAGCTACAGGGACATGTCATTGTAAAACTAAAGCCACATGTCATTGTAGAGCTACGCGCGTGAGTGAGTAAAAGTTTATAGTCACATCGGCAGTATTTCATATCGAGGACGAGCTACACGGACATGTCATTGTAAAACTAAAGCCACATGTCATTGTAGAGCTACGCGCGTGAGTGAGTTAAAGTTTATAGTCACATCGGCAGTATTTCATATCGTGGACGAGCTACACGGACATGTCATTGTAAAACTAAAGCCACATGTCATTGTAGAGCTACGCGCGTGAGTGAGTTAAAGTTTATAGTCACATCGGCAGTATTTCATATCGAGGACGAGCTACACGGACATGTCATTGTAAAACTAAAGCCACATGTCATTGTAGAGCTACGCGCGTGAGTGAGTTAAAGTTTATAGTCACATCGGCAGTATTTCATATCGAGTACGAGCTACACGGACATGTCATTGTAAAACTAAAGCCACATGTCATTGTAGAGCTACGCGCGTGAGTGAGTTAAAGTTTATAGTCACATCGGCAGTATTTCATATCGAGGACGAGCTACACGGACATGTCATTGTAAAACTAAAGCCACATGTCATTGTAGAGCTACGCGCGTGAGTGAGTAAAGGTTTATAGTCACATCGGCAGTATTTCATATCGTGGACGAGCTACACGGACATGTCATTGTAAAACTAAAGCCACTTGTCTTTGTAGAGCTACGCGCGTGAGTGAGTTAAAGTTTATCGATCGGCAGTATTTCCCATGTGTACAAGCTACACGGACATGTCATTGTAAAACTAAAGCCACATGTCATTGCAGACCGACACGCACATATTGTTGTAAAACTAGAGTCTCGTGAATATCAGTTAATCGATGATCTGATAAAGTCCAATAGACATCAAATAGCCAATAAAACACTCTCCACAAGACGGTATGACAAGAGGGGTGACTTCAACTTCCAATTGTAAACTTTCCCTTTATGTCGTGCAATATATCAGCAGCCTCAATCCTATGGGTCTACATTTCACAATTTTTGAATATTATTCAGATGTACAATCGAGCATGCTGTTTCTACCAGGATTTCAAAGAGTGTCATACGACTCTTGCTCAAAAGCTGTTTGATCAAGGTTAAAACATTCTAGGCCTCAGATAAGCTTTCAAACCAATTTATGGTAGATATGTGCAGGACATTTCCAAATTTGACGCATCAGTGGCCAGTAAGATGTCTTTTGACTTGTACCATATGTCCCCGTGTTTATTAAGGTAAATAAATGACTTGACTTTGCATGTGTTTGTGACAGGATACGCTCACGTTTTCGCGAACACTTGCTGCTATCACTGTTTCATTGTTATTCATAAACAGATACTCATGTCGGAATATAATAATTGACTATAATTGAATATGGAAAGTGTTTTGTCGCTTTTATCATATAACTAGACGTGCAGAGACGTGTTATTGCAAACTAACACTGACACCAACTGTTCTTCCGAATCAGGGATGTTCAAGGTCATGACCGAGTAAGCCCACATCAGTCATGTTGGTTACATTGACACAAGTATTACAGACAAATTCTATTTGCAATCTTAAGAGAAGGGGTCGACTATTCCATTGACACATTGCAATGCAACCTACACAACAGCTTATGTCAAGGAGAGCGAGTGAGTGATTTTGGTTTAACAGCGGATTGACAGGTATTTCTCTATCTATGTAAACATTATGAATACATAAAATGGTTTTGAAAGTTGTCAAATGTAACAGGCTCTAGTGCTTTTTGTAGTCCAAGCCTCACTTTCAGAGTGAGGCACCTATCGCCAGCACACAAAGTCAGCGATCTAACCCAATATTTTGTTTTTCTAGCAGGCGTTCCTTTTGTGATGTCGCAATTGCAGTTTTTGCTGAATCAGCTAAAGGCAGCAACTTACCGACTTTGATGATGAAGTATGTAAAATATACTTCACATTGATCCTTGAAAGAAACAACGATATCTGCCTGACCTTATCCCTCTGATGAATCCTCTTCATTCATGCAGGCTATATTTCGGCAAGCCCTGAGGTTCGTAAAGCGATCTTGTTACGTTTCACACATATATACATCTTGCTAGAACACCCATTAAGTCTTGCCTTGATGTATTGATAACACGACAAGCGTCAAAGTGAAATCATTAGAAGATTTCATTAATGTTAAGCCGAGGGCTTACTTCTGTTTTTCGTAAGAGACAAAAATACATCAATGACCATCCGTGCAAAAAGGAACCTTTTGGGTACATAACTAGATGAAGTCTTTTCTCTCTGAGAATCTTTCGTTAGTAATCATTGTGAAGGATGGACATCCTCGACGAGCCTCTAATAATGTACTTTAGTGGCAGACCTACCACGTGCCCTGGGCTTGAATAAAACCACACAGTTGAACTAGCCACTTTTGGGTCGAGCTATTATCAAATTCAACATTCATGAATCATTTATGCTGTGTGAATGCTTGTATAAACTAAATGGCGGTGTGATATGTTTGTTATCAATTATTCATTTTTTGAAGCATATTAGGAAATATAATCTTCTTTGTAGATTATGTAAACATAACGCAATAGACAGGCGAAGCTGATATTTGTGTACAAAGCCAAACTGACCGGGACAAAAAAACAACATCTGGCCATCTGATACGTATAGATAGATGGTCTACGTGTTGTCATATATGTAGCTCATGCATGGATCAGTATGGAATACCGTTATCGTAACGTTGTTATACCATGGTATGAATAAGTAATGCGACATCTCAGGCAATTCGGGTTCATTAAGGTGAACATTGCTTCTGTAAAGTAAATGCGCCCAGTCTGAAACTCGTCTCAAGAGACAGGACGAGCTGTTGTGTCATCCCTGTTGTCAAACAGATGTGGAGATGTTTATGCATAGATCTAAAATCTATATACCTGAAGCTTAAGTAAAAGTTTCCTGGCCAAATTCCCTTGTTTTTAATTTGCCATTCCAAGCAGACATTACGATTCTGATGCATACAGAAACAGGTCTGCAAGAAGGGGTGCTCAGTTTATGGGGATTCCTACCTCCTGCCTAAATATCGTGCCCTAAATGTTTACATATATGTTGTCAACGAGGAAGTCCAAATACCTATGATACCAGGTGTTCGCGTAAATGTGAAGTGATGGAATATTACTCGACATGAAGGGGAAGTTGTCTATTGGAAAGTTGAAGGCGTCTCCATTCTCATGCAGTCTTGTGGAGAGGTTTTGTTACTTTGAATCTTTATGCATAGATCTAATAAAGTCAAACATTTCACATATAACTTCAGATGACATTTGCTTTATTTTTAAACAAATTTTCCTGAACTTCTGAAAATATTACGAATGGATCACAACATGGTTATAGGAGTAGAAAATAAGAATGTTTGGCCTACGACTATCAACTTCCTTCCATCATTTGAACAATAGTAATTGAGGCCCTTCGGTTGACAGGAAAATGAGGAAACGTTAGTGCACAGACGAACTGTGTACTTTAATAGGGATCTCCGCGTTTCTATCAGTGTTGGACGGCCAGGTGCCATGTCCGCAGTCATTATGTTATCATTACTTGACGCATAAAGACAGCGGCTTCAACTTCGGCTTGTTATATCTCATGTTACGGCCTTTAACTGAAGGAAACATGTCACCTGTGCACGTATGCGTGTTATCTGTTTGAATGTCACCTGTTCATCGTTAAAGGTGTCAGTGGGTTGTTGCTTCAACAGAACCATCTTCTGAGTTCATAATAAACAAGCGCGTGATGAATAAGATGTTAATACTTGACGGTTTTTTTAATACTTGTATCGCTTATCATTATTACCTGGGTGCGTATTTCCTCACAATGTACAGTGTGGAATAAAGTTGAGAGCAAATATAATTTAACTAGACTCCTAACACAGGAATCAGAAGACACGTTGGTGTTTATTTACAAATATCTATAGCAGATACTTGATATTGATGAAAACCTACAGAGAGCAAATCCGTTTACTGTTTTATTGACAGATGACCTTTTCTGTCCTGAAGACTGATACGGAGTCGTATTTGTTTAGGAAAATCAGACACAATGTCATTAAATCTTGACGGTCGAAAAGCAATCACAAATCGTTACATTCAGTATGATGTTATGTCGTGACGTAAATGGCTCCGGGCCATTTCTTATACTTGGTGTTACGAACGCTGTTTTCAAGATTTTGTTGTTTATAAAATAATTAAGTCCTAAAGGCGCTGCAGTTTCGTGTGCAGAGTTTTGTCCCTTGGACACTCCAGAAACCAATGATTGTGATTGGATTCCTGGTTCGCCCCGATGATGTTTCTAGGTTTGTCAGCACCATACCCGTGCTCGAGGGTTTCACCAAAGTGGTAAACGTCCGAGACCTGCATCACTTCGGGCTTTCCTCCCACATCAAGCCAACACACCGGGATATAACTGGACTACTGTTACAAGCGACGTGAAACCTACTCACTCGTAACGGTGATATACATATACATACAGGCTACAACATTTTCCCCACTATTTTAGGAAGTCTCTGCTAAAAGGAAGATCAATTGAACGATTCCGAATGTATCAGATAGAATTAGCGTTTGCATTTTCTTAATGTCAATAGTGTGGTATTATACTTCATTGACCAACACAAACAGCAGTGATGTATTTAAATGACATGCAGTTAGTACTCGTTGGTAGGCCACCTAGATGAATGTTCCGGCTCAGCTGCTCATGAGGGGGTTTGCCTGAGGCACTAAATGTGTAATGTATCTGCAATCAAGAGTATCAGTCTAGAATGTGAGACTAAGCATATCTATTCTTCACATATGTATGCACTGCATGTTGTGACAGTAATGAACTTAGAAACAATAATTCGTCTTGTCAGAAATTCCCATGCCACTACGAGAAAATATAATGATTCGTTCCTGATTTATTGTATATTACACTGACATTTACCATGGTGTATATTGAGCATTTTCGCTTTCAGTTGAAGTCAACACGCAGACAGTTGTCAAAAAGCTTTGTAAATGTATAGGAGCTATGTCTAGATTGAGGGAGCGAACATTATCGTTTCCGTGATAATAATATATATTCATCAGTTTCAGAAATGGGAAATATAAGTATCTACTTAATAAAAATATACATAGAAAGTCATCATCCGTGCGAATGCTTTTGAATGGACTGTATTTACCAGAGATTTCTTATGATTATGCAACGGGTTTTGTTGCTTTTCTTTGATGTAACGTTGAAAGGTCAAGGATTGTGTTTTGATCCATCAACAAAGGCATGAGGACAATAACTATAATAGCTAATACATGGCTCTCTTGTTGACTTCCCCCTTACTCTCATCTATCAGTCTTTGTGTGGGTTTGTGGGGATTTTTAGTTGGGTAAGATGAAGATTGTGTCTGTCTGGTCTCATTGTTTCCTTTGATGGGTATGACCTTTGTTGTAACAATACCTGAAAGAAATAAACTTGTCAGGCAGTGTATGAATTCATTTGGAAAGTGGTTTATACAGAAAGGGCCTTATCACGGATAAATTGATTCCAGTTGAAACATAACAAAGTGTACATTTAAATTTGTGGTGGGATGCTTTCATGAAATATGTTTGATCATGGGGGTTCAGACATGAAGAAACTGAGATAAAGGAAACACCAAGGAGTGTATTTATCTCGAACCACATCAGTTTGTTTGAGGCGTTTTATTCATCTAGAGGATTTCATAGATGTATTAGTTGCAGATATACCAACGGAAAAAAGCAACTGTGCTTTGAGTCTAATACAAATACATTTATTCTGAAATTAAACAATGCATCTTTCAATATATATACATGACGCTTGTATGGTCGTGATTCCCAATTTTCACGTGTATGTTAATGTACGGCGCACAATTAGGTTAGGATGTTTACGTGTTTGTTGGGAGCATAATAATGATACATGTGGGTTTTGAATGTGAACAGTACACAAATATTGTTTAGCTACCAGGTGGGCATGCTGCACACAGGATGGCGCAAAACGAAGTTGTTAGACAATATCATGATCATCTCTTTGGAGACGTTATCTACTGCAGGGCAATATTTACGACTTGTCAGAGTCCTGTCGTCCACGCCAGACGTCACGTCAACACGACAACTATATTCGGTTGGTGCATCTACGTTTTCGAAACCAACCTGCCACATTAACAGTTATGACCATTCCAATGGCAGAGCCGAACGTAACCGATTGAATGAGGACATCATCAGGCCCGAACGATTAGCGATACGCCCATGTTTGCTTCCACGTCACCGTCAGGCACGCCACGCTTGGTGTAGACAGCAATTGAGGTTCAGAAGACAAGACGGAGAATTCTAATAGGTTGTGTAAGGGTCTACAGGCGTCCAGGAGAACGCTATAGCGACACTCGCGTTAAAAATTACTCAACGTCGACATTTTGGAAGTGGAGGTGTTATGGTGTGGGGTGGCATCAAAACTCATGGGAGAACACAATTCATCATTGTTAATGGCAGTGTAAGTGGCGTACGCAACCGGGACGACATAGTTCGAGACAATTTTCTACCCTTTGTGCAAATGCAGGCACGTGACATCACGTCACAACAGGATATGTTTCACCTTTCAAGATTCTTTTCGAGGCAGCATACCATAGCAGTTCTTCCATGTCCGGCTGTTTCTCCAGATGTCTACCCCATAGAACATATCTGGGATGACCAAAACGAGCCAGTAGCCAGTCTTCGGTTAACTTTTGGAACAACATCCCCAAGGATGTTTTCAATCATCAGGTGTCTTCAATGTGCCGCCGCTGCCTCACCTTAATCAACGCAAATGGTGGTCACACCCAATAATGACATTGGATTGTTTCATCACCCCTCTTTTAGGGCGTGTCGCTTTGTCTCTTGTTGCTAGGTATGGGTTTTTTCAATGCATTTAGTGAGATAAAACATTGATAAGACGATATTATGTAGTTATTGTCATTCACATAACATTTAAACCAACAAATATGAAGCACAGTTACTTTTTTCCGTTAGAATTATGTTAAAGCTAGATCCTGGATTTGCAGTGAGGTATCTATTTTAATTATGTATAAATTGGTTTCAAGATTTAACCCTGTCTCAGTAAACGGATCTTAGTGCTGAACGCCCACACTGAAGACTCGCTCCACGACAGGGGAATCACGTACAGCCTGGTCTTTGAGGATATGTACCGTGTAGCCTTCCAAAGACGAAAATATGCTGACGTGCGTTCAAAAATATACTGTAAATGTCATGGCGTAAGATACAGGAAAACATTCACAACGAAGATATTACAAGTTAATTTGAACATATAATGATTATATGTCATCACTATACCTGTACTCGTGGGCTTTACAAAGTGGTAAACATCTAAGACTAAAGTTAATTTAAACACAAAAAATGGAAGCAACGTAAAACCCAACTTACTCACTCACTTTCACATAAGATTAATTTGTTCATTAGCTAGCACCCACATGCTTGGTTAATGATCCAATAAATTGGCCATTGTATCTTACCTTGAGTGAGTGAGTTTGGGTTCAGGTTGAAATTGCTGGATATCCCCTCAGAGTGTGCTATCATAAAACCACATGTCATTGTAGACCTACACTCGCATGTCATTTTATACCTAAAGCCACATGTCATTCTGAACCTGAAGCCACATGTCAAAACTACAGCTTCGTACCACTGTAGACGGTGTCGTTGTAATCCTACATATACAGTCACATGTCATTGTAAAAGTACATTTGACCCTACGAACTTGTGTATATCAATTAATCGATGATCTTATATCTTTCAATAAACATCAAAAAGCCAATTCCCTTCCACTGATTTACCCACCTGAACAAGAAATGAAGGAGATCAGTGAGACCGCCTCATCTGTTTCATATTTAGATCAATGCAGAAAGAGCCAGGGTGACAAAACATTCTTTACAACACTGTATGACAAGAGGGATGACTTCAATTTTCCAATCGTCAACTTTCCCTTCATGTAAAAGGAATATTCAAGCAGCTACCAGGATTCCAAAAAGCATCACGCGACGCTTGTTCAGAAGCTGTTTGATCAAGGTTACAATATTAAAGCACTCAGTTTAGCTTTCGAAAGGTTTTATGGTAGACATGTGCAGGACATTTCCAAATTTGACGAATCAGTGACAAGAAATGACGTCCGATGCAATTCCCTCTTTTGACTTGTGCCATATGTTCCCGTGTTTATTCAGGTAAACAAATGACATACCTTTGTATGTGGTGCCACCGGTGGGGCAGGATACGCTCACGTCTTCGCGAACACCTGATATTATCACTATTTGATAGCGATTCATAAACACAAGCTCATGAAAAATTCGGAATGTTACAGTTGACTCTGCTTTGGGCAGAGATTTCTTATGAATATGGAAAGAGTTTTGTTGCTTTTAGTACATACCTACACGTGCAGACACGTGTTATCACAGACTAACACGAACACCAAATATTCTACTTAATGAGGAATGTTCTCGGTCATGACAGAGTAAGCCCACATTGTCCAGGGAAAACCTTTGTCTCAAGGAATATGTGGCCTGGGATGGCGTAATTTCCGACCTATTGAATGTTGGTTACATTGACACAAGTATTACATATAAGTTATATTTGTAATCTTAAGAGAAGGGGTCGACTTTTCCACTGACACATTGCAGGTGGCTTGAATACACAGCAGCTTATTTCAAGGAGAGCGAGTGAGTCATTTTGGTTTAACGCCGGATTGAACGGTATGTCAGCAAAATCATGGCATGTGGCAGTTTGAATATGTGGGAGACAAGCCCGAAAGTTATCAATGTTAACACTATGAATACACAATGCCATTTAGAAAGATGTTACATTTGGGATAACCTTTCCTAAGTAAAGTACAAACTCCGGTACCAGTATCTTATCCGGGACTCAAACCCACACCCTCAGAGTGAGGCACCTAATCGCCAGCACATTAAATTAGCGATCTAACACACTATTTTGTATTTCCAGTAGGCGTTCCTTTTGTGATGTCGCAAATGCAATTTCTGCTAAATCAGCTCAAAGCAACCTACCGACTTTGATGATGAAGTATGTAAAATATATTTCCCATTGGTCCTGCCTGACCTTATTCCACTGCATGAATCCTCTTCATTAATGCGGGCTATATTTCGGCAAGCCCTGAGGTTCGTAAAGCGATCTGGTGACATTTCACACAAATATACGTCTTGCTAGAACACCCATTAAGTCTTGCCTTGATGTATTGACAACACGACAAGCGTTAAAGTGAAACCATAGAAGATTTCATTAATTTTAAGCCGAGGGCTTACTTCTGTTTTTCGTAAAAGACCAAAATAAATCAATGTCCATCCGTGCAAAGTTGAACCTTTTGGGTACATTACAAGATGAAGTCTTTTCGCTCTGAGACTCTTTCTTCAGTAATCATTGTGAAGGAGGAACATCCACAGCGAGCCTCTAATAATGTACTTTACTAGCAGACCACGTGCTCAGAGTTTGATTCAAACCACACAGTCGAACCAGCCACAAAGGGGTCGAGCTATTACCAAATTCAGCATACAATTCATTTTGTTCAAACATATTAAGTATAATATTCTCAGTAGATATGTAAACATAAGGCAATAAACAGACGGAGCTTGGATTTGTGTACAAAGCCAAAATGACCGAGACAAAAACAAAACAAAACATCTGGCCATCTTTTTCGTATAGATGATCTACGTGTCGTCATATAAGCAGCACATGCCATTAACGTAACGTTGTTATACCATGATATGAATAAATATTGAAACGTTTCAGGACATTAGGGTTCAACGAGGTGAACCTTGCTTCTGTACAGGGACTTGTACAGGAGGAGCTGCCGTGTCATCCCTCTTGAAATACAGATTTATGGAGTGTTTTTGTCGCTTTGCATCTTTATAACATTTGCTTAAATGTCGGTATAACAAATGGATCGGTGATGACACCAAGTGTTCTCGGCGTATGTCCTGCTCAACTGGTGGCAGCCGTTACTCAATCTGCATAAAAAGTAAGTGTTTGTTTGTTGCCTAACGATATCACACGTAAACACATGTCATCATGAACCTATTTAGAATATTCCGTCAACACAGCTTCCTTGAATACCCAGGCATGGTTATAGGAGTAGAAAATAAGAATGTTTGCCTTACGACTATCAACTTCCTTCCATCATTTGAACAATAGTAATTGTGGCCCTTCTGTTGACAGGAAAATGAGGAAAAGTTGGTGCACAGACAAACTGTGTACTTAAATAGGGATCTCCGCTTTTCTGTCAGTGTTGGACGGCCAGGTGCCATGTCCGCAGTCATAATGTTATCATTACTTGACGCATAAAGACAGCGGCCTCAACTTCGGCTTGTTATATCTCATGTTACGGCCTTTAACTGAAGGAAACATGTCACTTGTGCACGTATGCGTGTTATCTGTTTGAAGGTCACCTGTTCATCGTGAAGGTGTCAGTGGGTTGTTGCTTCAACAGAGCCATCTTCTGAGTTCATAATAAACAAGCGCGTGATTAATAAAATCATCTTTATGTCAAATATATAAATATTACAAATCTTTATTATATATATACTCTTTATATATATTACATATGTATTAAATATGTATTTGAGGCAGCTACAATCGTGTACGATGCGGGAATCTCTTGGAAGTTGAAAATGTGATGGGTTTTTTAATACTTGTTTCGCTTATAATTATTACGTGGGTGTGTATTTTCTCACAATGTACAGTGTGGAATAAAGTTGAGAGCAAATATAATTTAACAAGACCCCTAACACAGGAATAATAAGACACGTTGGTGTTTATTTACAAATATCTATAGCAGATACTTGATATTGATGAAAACCTACAGAGAGAGAATCCCTTTACTGTTATGTTGACAGATGACCTTTTCTGTCCTGAAGACTGATACGGAGTCGTATTTGTTTAGGAAAATCAGACACAATGTCATTAAATCTTGACGGTCGAAAAACAATCACAAATCGTTACATTCAGTATGATGTTATGTCGTGACGTAAATGTCTCCGGCCAATATCTTTTACTTGGTGTCACGAACGCTGTTTCTGTTTGTGGATGTGTCGTAAAGTTAACAAGACTTTTTTTGTTTACAAAAGAAAAAAGTCCTAACGGTTGTAAGGCGCTGCAATTTGCTGTGCAGAGTTTTGTCCCTTTGACACTCCAGAAACCAATGATTGTCATTCGATTCCTGGTTCGCCCCGATGATGTTTCTAGGTCTGTCAGCACCATACCCGTGCTCGAGGTTTTCACCAAAGTGGTAAACGTCCGAGACCTGCATCACTTCGGGCTTTCCTCCCACATCAAGCCAACACACCGGGATATAACTGGACTACTGTTAAAAGCGACGTGAAACCTACTCACTCGTAACGGTGATAAAAATGTACATAGAGGCTACAACATTTTCCCCACTATTTTAGGAAGTCTCTGCTAAAAGGAAGATCAATTGAACGATTCCCACTTTATCAGGTAGAATTAGCGTTTGCATTTTCTTAGAGTCAATAGTGTGGTATTATACTTCATTGACAAACACAAACAGCAGTGATGTATTTAAATGACATGCAGTTAGTACTCGTTGGTAGGCCACCTAGATGAATGATCCGGCTCAGCTGCTCATGAGGGGGTTTGCCTGAGGCACTAAATGTGTAATGTATTTGCAATCAAGAGTATCAGTCTAGAATGTGAGACTAAGCATATCCACACGAATGCAAAACTTATGTGGGCGTTGATTGAAATTTTGTCAGTGCACGACAACGTTCTTGAAGCTATATTGTTAGCAAAATGCTAAATTTGTTCAGGGATAGGCGATGGTAGGATATACACGTGTACCAAATTATTATTGTTTGCTCAGAAGGTGACACGGTGGCCGACCAGATCTGAACATAAAAACAAATTACTAATGAAACAAACGGAATAGTTCGTGTCTTCAAATAGTATACATGTCCTTATGTTTGGGTGTGGGAGTAAGTGTATACTTTTTCTCTGTATGTTACAATCAAGGCATTTATTCTTCACATATGTATGCATTGCATGTTGTGACAGTAATGAACTTAGAAACAATAATTCGTCTTGTCAGAAATTCCCATGCCACTACGAGAAAATATAATGATTCGTTCCAGAATTATTGAATATTACCCTGACATTTACCGTGGTGTATATTGAGCATTTTCGCTTTCAGTAAAAGTCAACACGCAGACAGTTGTCAAAAAGCTTTGTAAATGTATAGGAGCTATGTCTAGATTGAGGGAGCGAACATTATCGTTTCCGTGATAATAATATATATTCATCAATTTCAGAAATGGGAGTTTATAAGTATCTACTTAATAAAAATATACATAGAAAGTCATCATCCGTGCGAATGCTTTTGAATGGACTGTATTTACCAGAGATTTCTTATGATTATGCAATGGGTTTTGTTGCTTTTCTTTGATGTAACGTTGAAAGGTCAAGGATTGTGTTTTGATCCATCAACAAAGGCATGAGGACAATAACTATAATAGCTAATACATGGCTCTCCTGTTGAATTCCCCCTTACTCTCATCTATCAGTCTTTGTGTGGGTTTGTGGGGATTTTTAGTTGGGTAAGATGAAGATTGTGTCTGTCTGGTCTCATTGTTTCCTTTGATGGGTATGACCTTTGTTTTAACAATACCTGAAAGAAATAAACTTGTCAGGCAGTGTATGAATTCATTTGGAAAGTGGTTTATACAGAAAGGGCCTTATCACGGATAAATTGATTCCAGTTGAAACATAACAAAGTGTACATTTAAATTTGTGGTGGGATGCTTTCATGAAATATGTTTGATCATGGGGGTTCAGACATGAAGAAACTGAGATAAAGGAAACACCAAGGAGTGTTTTTGTCTCGATACACATCAGTTTGTTTGAGGCGCTTTATTCATCTGGAGGATTTCAAAGATGTCGGAGTATTAGTCGTACATACATGTATACCAACGGAAAAAAGGCAACTGTGCTTAGAGTCTAATACAAATACATTTATTCCAACATTAAACAATGCATCTTTTGATATATATAAGGTCGTGATTCCAAATATGCACGTGTATGTTAATGTGCTGCGCACAATTAGGATGCTTACGTTTTTGTTGTGAGCATAATACTGATACACGTGAGTTTTGAATGTGAACAGTACACAAAGAGTGTTTAGTTATCACGTGGGTATGCTGCACACAGGAATGGAGGAAAACGAAGTTGGTACTAGACAATATCATCTCTTTCGATACGTTATCTACAGGAGGGCAATACCATATTCGGTTGGTGCATCTACGGATTCGATACCAAACTGCCACATTAACAGGTATGACAATTGCTGGGTTGATACCAATGGCAGAACCGAACGTAACTGATTGAGGGCGCACAACATCGGCCCCGACGAGCAGCGATACGCCCACGCCTTGCTTGGTATAGACAGCATTTGGGGTTCAGAAAACAAGACTGGAACATTTCTGATGGTTGTGCAAGGGTCTACGGGCGTCCAGGAGAACGCTATAGCGACACCTGCGTTACTCAACTTCGACAGTTTGGAGGTGGAAGTGTAATGGTATGGGGTGGCATCACAACTCATAGGAGAACACAATTCATCATTGTTACATTGTAATGCCAATTTGAATTGCAGACGCTACCGGGACGACATCGTTCGGTATTATGTTCTACCCTTTGTGCAAAAGCAGGGACATAACGCCAGGTTGCAGCAAGACATGTTTAACGTTTTTTTTGAGGCAGCATACCATAGCAGTACCACCATGTACATATGTTTCTGATTTGACCCTGTACAAACTTTATGAAAGTATTAAGTATATGATAATCAAACCTAACTGTTGAACGCCCACACTGATCATGAAGGCTCGCACAACGACAGAGAAGTCACGTCCAGCTTGGTATGTCTTTGTCGATATGTATCGTGTAGCCCTCCACAGAAGAAAAGATGCTGACGTGAATGAGAAATAAAATGAAAATGTCACGGCGGAAGATACAGGATAATATTGATAACTTACTTTAAATATATGATGATCGTGGGTTCCAATCCTGGTTCGACCCGATTATGTTTCTAGGTTTGTCAGCACCATAGCCATGCTCGTGGGCTTCACAAAGTGCTAAAAGTCTTACGTGACATAACTGGAATACTGTTCAAAGCGGCGTTAAACCCAACTCACTCATTCATTCACTTACTCAAACCTAAGATTTGTTCATTTGCTAGCATCCACATGCTGGGTTAATGATCGAAAAATTAGCTCTTTTATCAGTAGATGTATCTTACCATGAGTGAGTAAATTTGGTTATACGCAGCTTTAAACAGTCTGCGTGTTATATCACGGCGTGTCGGCTGATGTTTGAGGAAAGCAAAAGCGATGCAGTTCTTAGACGTTTACTCATTGGTGAAACCCGCGAACTTTGGTATGGTGCTGACGCAACTCTGACACGACGCCTTAAACGGACCTTGACCAACAGCATGATCTAAGAATACATGTGCTTGTGCACATTCACATTCGGTAAGATTAAAAGTCAATACTTCGTCTTCAGTCAATATTCTGAAGAAAGATTGCAAACACAAATTGTCATCCGAGGTCATGGCATGATTTGTGTATGTCATCGATGTACGTTTCAACACCTTCACACCCCTATGGTATGGCAGTGAAAAGTCACTGAAATGTAACATGTGGGCGATATAATCTTGTCATCGTGTAGTGGAAAGTGCTATCCAAAACCAACCTGACAAACTTGGTTTCACCATCAGATACATATACAAATGAAGACAACGTACATGAACTTCTTTTAGTAAGCCCTATACATCAAAGCAATGACTACTTGTTTACAAAATATTGACTAACGTTCTACTAAGTTTAGTTGTGGAACTGCTTCTCTGAGCTAACATGGCTGCTGAGCATATTTAACTATACGGTTCTCTCGGGAATTTCATTCCTACGCGATGTTCTGAAATTGATTAGTGAATGAAAATGTTTTTGACGTCCATTACTTTAAGAACTGTACGAGGGCTGGTCAAAGAGTCTGACTAACTTTCAACTATGGGCCATAATAAAGTGACCTACTCAATGTAGTACATTGTTTGAGTAGTTAATTGAAAGTGTATTTGGTTTGTTAAGAACGTTTGTATTATAGTGACAGTTGAACTTGATAGGGAACACAGAAAACACAGAAGTGGAAAGGAACGAGTATCAGGCAGTCATCAAGGTTTTGACTTTAGAGAAAACTACTTCCCAAGAAATTCATGACCGCATGTCACAGGTGTTTGGGGATAGGTGCCCTAGCTATTACACTGTTAAACGTTGGGCAGCTATGTTCAAGCTATGAACAAGCTGTGATGATGACCCCAGGTCTGAACGTCCCTCAACTTCCATCAATGACGATTCAATCAAGAAGATGGAAAAACTTATTCTGTCAGATAGACGTATTACCATGGCGGAACTTTAGGAAGACACAGATCTAAGCCACGTATCAACTGAAACTATTATTCACGAACATTTACAGATGCAAAAGATATCTGCTTTTAGGGTGCCAAAGTTTCTAAATTCTGATCTTCAGAAAAAAGAACTGACATTGCCACAGAAAATTTAGAGATAATTAAGGAGGATTGCGTCAATTGCAAAAAAGAGATTAATAACGGGTGATGAAACATGGATATACCACTATGATCCCGAGTCAAAACGTGAATCGAGGAATGGCACCATTCCACTTCTCCGGCACCAAAGAAATGCAAGTCTTCAAGATCAGTGAAGAAAGTTATGGCCACTGTATTCTTGGATGCAAAGGGTGTGATCCTTGTTGATTACTTAGAAAGTAAAAAAAGATTAACAGTGCCTACTATGCTGATTTGGTCCATCACCTGAGAGAATCTATCAAAGAAAGGTGCGAGCAATGCTGACTGCAGGACTTCTACTACTTAAGTGCCACTTCTCACACCTCTCGACTTGCAATGGCTCCTGTGCGACAATGTTGGTTCGAAGAGTTTCCTCACCCTCCATACTCGCTATACCTGGCTACAAGTGATTTCCACCTATTTCCTAAACTGAGAGAACACCTTCGTGGAAAGCGCTATGACGAACAACGATGACCTAAAAGCTGTCGTGAATGGGTTTTTCAGTATGGCTTCAGAAAACTTCTTCCTGATTGGAATTGAAAAGCTTCACTATAGATTTGAGAAGTGTATTTAAAAGCAGGGAGATGATGTTGAAAAATAAAATTAAAAACACATGCACAATGTTTTGTTTTGTTTGTTAGGCTTAGAACTTTTTGACCAGCCCACGTATCATATGATAAAAAGAGTATTGCCTTTGTGTGTTTCGTATCTTCAACATGATATTTTTAGAAATAATATTTTTTTATATTCTTATACATGATATTTAAGATATGAAAACACACTAGATTAATAATCTCTATTGCTCGCTGAGGAAGAGGAAGTAAGAGATAAAACTTTGTCAAATTTAGCAGAACCAGTCCTCTCAGTTCAGTGATCTATCTGAGAGATAGGATAGGAGTCCTTTTTCGACAAAGAATTCAAACGACTCAAGTCTGTGCAAAACTGTCTTTATAACTGCTATTACGTTTGAAGATGTGTACAAGAACGCAGTAGAACACTACTCTATGTCGCTTGGTTCAATAATGTCATTGTCAAGGCACTACTTGACTTCCTATAAGAAATGTTACATGTTGACTAGGTTCTTCCTGTATGGTTGTTGTTTCACTGGAGTCTATCACATAAGACAATAAGTAAGTACGAGTAGTTACATATGTGCACAAATGATCAAATGCCGAGAACAATCTATGACCGGGCCAAGCTCTGGTCTCAAATGAGTCCTGATGTACGTTTGACAAAATATATTCAACATTAAACGAAGAACAGTTGAGTTGACATTCGCTTTCCTCTGGTACTGATGGACATTTGACATGAAATGTACTGATGTACATTAGATATGTAATGTAGTCTAACACGTTTGTTTCAGTCTGTTCTGTCAACCTTTACTTCATTAAATGTTTTAAAGATCCTAGGGCAGTTCTTTTGTGTCCTAAAACTGGACTCAAATTAGCGACTTCAAGGGTTTCCTGGAGTGATTACAAAAATACAAGTTCTATTCCTACACTCTTCGAAATAAAATGAAGCGCATTTGAGATATTTAGAACGTTTTGTGTATGCATGAAACATTCAATAGAAATGCAATATTCTTTATTGAACGATTCTAGTCACATGTTCGTTAACTGGTGTAGTACACAAACGCAACCGTTTAAAACCTATGAAGCTTTTCAGTAAGTTAGTAAGAATGTACGATTTTTTTGATGGAAAGGAAATTAAAAGCAGAATGCACGTGTAAGCTGTGACAGTCATGTGCAGTGAAAATGTCTATTACAGGTCAAACGTCAGTCAACATTTTGTCTTACGTTTGTCGACTTATTGGAAGTGGGAAATGCCGAGACCGAATGCTGTCAATCGCATAGGACGTCTTGAAGCTGTGTTGAGACGTTTACATCGACGACAACGTGTGTGACGGAGCAGCACCGTACATGCATGGACTCTGAGAGATTGGTGGCGAGTCTGGTTCACACGATTTCTTCACCAACGCTGACATGGAAGACAGCGTGTATACCGACGTCGAAAAAAAACCTTTTGCACCGAACTGTTTGACTGGTCAAAACATTCTGTTGCCGGATTGTGATGATGTGGGGAACCATATCCTACCCTTGGTGGTGGTTCAGGGGAGTCTGACAACAAATCGGTATATCGGTACATCGACCAAGTTCTTCAATGCTTCCTTCCTCCGATTATCTACAGAGGGAATTGTTTCAACATGACACTGTAACTGATCATGACTTCCACCATAATTCGGCCTCTCAGATCTCCGGATCTGAACCCGGTAGAGCATCTGTGGATCGAACTAGATAGACGTGTACGTCAACGTCAACATACACCACAGACACTTGAACAAATGGCCAACGCATTGCAGGAACAATGGAGGAGAAATCCACAGGACGGAATCCGTGGACTTATTCAGTCTCTGCCAAGGTGGTGTAGAGCAGTGATGACTACCTAACAAGGTGCCTCAATAAATTCATAATATAAAATGATTAAAAAAACACACAACAAATCACAACAGGCTAACTAGACTCAAATGAAATTTGAAGGCCATTACATTCCGATCCTGAAATATATTAAGGTTAGAAAAAAAAAAAATTTACCCCACATGCTTCATGTTTCGAGTCGACACAGGGATTGATTTGAAAGATAACCTCAAAATAATTACATGCGTAAGGAATTGGTCATAAACAAAACACGAAACGGTAGAAATAAACTATTTAATAAAAACGTTTAACACAATCACTAATAGTTTGTGATGGTATTTAAACTTCCAATACCCGTCACCAAACCTTTCAGTCCCAGCCATTGAATCTCATGACAAGCATAGGTTGCTGTGGAAAGATTTACTGAGAATGTCAATTATAATATATAGCTCGTACTTGTTTATTAAAAGTGTTGGGGAGTGCTCACAGTTACAAATAATTGGTAATACAATGCAGATACAATATCATGTGAAAATGCAGTTTTGACCGTGGAATACAAGTATGAACATAAGTGAAGTAAGTATTGAAGAGAAACAGAAAATCCTAACAAATGGCTAAATCACTGTTTATGTAACTACTGAAGCTGGGTTCCATATTGTTCTACCATGTTCACAATTACTAGCCTTGAACCACAATCTCGTGATATCAAGAACATCCATCTACCGTTGTACAAATGAAACGTATTACTAAATGACACTTGACTAACAACTAATCATGTATATACCTTCTGTCGATAAGAGTCATGTGAATGCAATTCGACTTATCTGTGCAAAGTAGTTACGGTGGTTTAAAGATTTAACACTGTCTCATAACAGTATAAACCTTATGAAACGATAATCAAACCACATTGCCAAACGCCCACTCTGATGACGACGCCAGAGGAATCACATCCAGCATGGCGTTTGTGTACCGAGCAGCCCTGCACAGAGGAGATGCTTAAAAATATATTGTAAATGTCATGGCAGAGGATACAGAAAAATATTGAATTGATGACCTATGTCCCTGGGATAATTCATTCTCATTACGTCTAAAAATACATAGAATAACATACAATGTAGAGATAAAGTACCTCAAGTTCTGTTTCAGTATCAGTATTATTTTACATCCATGAACTATGGCGCTTGTACGAGATTGCTCTCAGGATGATGATGATGAAGTGAACATACAGGAAAACGTAAGGTTAGATGGATGCGTCTGATTTACTGCAATTTATCATTTCAATACATCTTTAAATAACAGAGTAACGATAATAGGATTATTTGATGGTCACTATCGCATGTTTAAATTGTATTGACACAAACTGTATGGACAATCAAACTGATGAAATACATGTATGACACATGAACACTATCTGACAAAGCTGACAGTGCAAAACATGCAAACATATAAATGTTTACAGGTTACAGAGAATTAGCAATTTTAAGATATTATTATTAGGTCCGAATTTCCAACAAAACAGATACATTTACCCGATATGATTCTAATTATTTTTACTTATGATAACGTGATAGTTTGTGTGACCCGAGGCTACCATTTAATGACAATTATTTACGACAAAATACCATATATGTTTACACGCAGTATTGGATATAGATTCCTCAAGTAAACAAACACTGACTACAGATTTGTCGTCACGGCATGACGGCACGGCATCTGGAAATGTTGGGTCGTTTCAAATCGAGGTTTGGATGTATCCCACTGCATACTAATGCACGTGTTTTACTAAGACTGGTACGCTCTTGCTCTTTTTAAAAGGTTTACTAAGGTCGTGAATGTGGTAACATTGATCAAACAACTTTTGAACAAAGTGTCACCTGTCACTTAAAGACTCAGCTAGTTTGGGGAAAAGAACTGAGAAGCATTTCGGGACGATTATAGGTCAAATATCGACAATGAATTTGCCATGAGATTATTTCCATCTGTGTATACTTGAAGCGTGTTCTACAGAAGTAGATATTAATGTAACATTGCATCACTTAAGAATTGACAATTGACCTGGAGAAGATTGTGTAGTGATTAAGATGTTTAGAGCATTTTTTTATATCTTTTCTTGTCAAGTAGTTTAATGTGCCATTCGACTCTGGTGTATTTTCCGATTCGTGGACAAACCAATAATACTTCCCATTCATAAGAAAGGATCGAGAAATAATCCGCTTTCTGTAGTTGGAAAAATACTCACCAGTATTCTAAATATCTGACTGTTACCCTGGGCATGAAATTACGGGAAACGTATTTTTACTTTATGAGCAATTATTCAGAAATGTTTATCGAGAAAATAAAACGAAACTTTATTTTGTCTACGTGGACTTTAGAAAATCAGTTGACTCTGTAAATCGACTGAGCTTTGACATAATGATTCCTTGTTCTTACCTGATTTGCTATAAATGAGCAAATGTTGAAGGCACTTAATAGTTTTGATTGCTCAGTAAACACATGTGTAATATCTGTATTTTCAGAATATCAGAAGCAAGTTTACATTTTTTAACCACTCACCGGCATGGGGGTCTAACATATAATTTAAAAAGGACGATTGTATTTAGAAATGATGTACGCTTATCAGCTAAAGAAGTGGTTTTTTTTTTACAGGGAAGCCGTTTTATCTGTAAATGCAAATAAATATTTAAAATTGATTTTCTCTAATTCTTTAAGAATAAATAGATGATTTGAAGACCCATATGCAAGAGTTAAACGAGCTTAACTGTTAAGTTAAGCAAACGTAAGACTGTATTAGGTATTTGAAAGGCATATAGAAACTAATACTCCGACTGTATTAGGTCTTTGAAAGGCATATAGAAACTTAATACTGTATTAGGTCTAATAGGGAAATGAGCTGTCAACCAACAACCACAACTGGCGACAAAGAAAACTACAAGAAGCCATTGACATCAGGAGACACCAGCCAGCCATGAACCGTGACCAGGGAACATATCTGCCTAGTGCTTGGGACTTATTGCTTGATCCGTGTTGATCTTTCTCGGTGCTAATTACCTTATTACCTAGCTGGCTTCAATTTGCTCTTGCTATGTCCATTCTATCACCTATCAGTGCTAATTACCCCCGGCCTCCCTTTTGCCCAGTGTCCATTACCTGGTACTGGCTTTCATGCCATCAGCGCTAATTACTGTAAAGTGTTGGCTTCCATTGTCTATTGCTAATCACCTATCACCTGTTGGCTTCCCTTGTTAGTTTCTACCCTTTGTTACTTTCCACCTTTTGTTATCTTTTTGTTGTCCTTACTTGTACATATATATGCTCTCTGCCTCATGGCATTCATTCACCTGATGAAGGAGTAAGCATATACTCCGAAACGTTGTGTTCCTCATAATAAAATAGTTGACATCCATATATTCTCTTCCTTATTTGACTGTATGGTTTTTAAATATTTGACACACAAATACAACCAGCTCTGTTGTATGAATCTAAAGGTTGGGGTTACAAAGATAGGACAAGGTAGTTTGTATGGTTCATGGCATGTAAGAAATTTCTGAATATTGGACTTCAGACACCAAATGTTATTGCAAAAGGTGACTCGCGATGATCCAGGTGAGAATATGCCTTCCGCAATCCATGCTTGTCGTAAGATGCGACTACGGGGTTCGGGTGGTGAGGCTCGCTGACTTGGTCGATGTAGATCGATGCATAGTCACTGGATTGTCTGGTCAAGACTCGATTATGTACAGATTGCCGTCATATAGCTGGAATATTGCTGAGTGCAGCGTTACAAGTGCTGTTAAGTATTGGCTGAAATTAATAGAGAGTTTTTGTGGTAGGGTAAGGACAGAAAACTATTATATGATTTTGTATTATGATAATTCTAGATATTATGATTATGTGTCATATATTCGATCATGCTAATTTTGGGTTTTGTATGGTCACATCAATCAGTTACTTGACGCAACACGTCACAGAAGCTGTTACGCGCATTTCTCACTGCAAACCTAATGATGACGGGGACAATGTTCGTTAAAATAATTAGGACAGGGCACAGCTCAAGAAAGGCTTAAGTATAGAAAATGGATATTACTTTCGCAGTCAAATATAACCAACAATCTAATATAAAGCTGAATAATCTGCCGTCAGTCACTACTTATCGTTGGTGATGGTGATCATCACTGATTGGAATATATTGTAATCTTTTATATATATAAACGCCGTTACCGTTATAAAGTCCCGCTCTCAAATAACATCTAATATTGTCCGTTGTATCAAAGTTTAATCAACAATACCAAGAGCAGCTGATAGTTTGCCAGTATCTCATAATCTGAACAACTTTAATCTAGAAAGAGGTCATAGAGGTTTTGCATATGTGTCCATCGCGCCTGTTTCTGTTTAGATGTTATGAATAATATGTATGGTAAGAGCGATGCTTTGCAACCAGGATCGACAGATGTTGCGCTATTCGTTTGCTGCAATGCCAGTTAATAATTTTCAAGTTGGTCTTATGGCATTTGCACAGGAATACTCAATATTTATAAAACAAAATATATAAAATAAAAAACATTTCTGTTCAGCAATATCAGTACCCGAACATTTAGCCTACATAATAAATTTGTGTATTCGCAAACTGGTTAAGTCGAGATGAATGTGAAAACGACAGACATAGTTATATTTGTAGGAAAGGTTAGCCGGAAGACAGGGTAACGTTCATGAATTCTGAACATACATGCTCTCAACTTGTCTGTCTCACAGTCCCTGAACCATAATATTTTCCCTTCCACCCAGCCCTTACTGTAATGCTTTAGTTCTGAATTGAGCAAGTCTAGATTGTCTCAAGGTCTGAATCTCCAAACTCACTGGGGTTCCTTTTCAATTTAAATGTAGTTGTTTGTTTCTATCAAAAATAATTGCAGAGACAATGCGTTAGTCAAGCTTATCTTCTGTATAGTACGCATACACTAATCTGATTGTGTTATTAATCAATAGCAAATATGATGAACATTCAATTGCCCTACATGTGTGAGTGAGTTTTACGCCACAGCCAGTCAAAGACCAACTCTGTCCAGTGTGATGACATTTCAGCCCCATGTGAATAGTCCTGGTGACGAAAAGGTCTCATGTACCTGGGATGCTCGTTAATACATTCATGCACGGCATTAGACTTTGCTCATAAATCCCTCTATTCCACCAAGCGGTTGGTTCTACATGAAAATTAATGTAAATCATTAATTTTGTAAGTCAAGAATTCATGAATCACCAAATAAATGCGAATGTCGACCCCTGTAAATAATCGTGTCTGGACCAGACAATCCAGTGATTGACAACATGAGCATCGATCCACGCAATTGGGATCGATGACATGCATCAACTAAGTCAGCGAGCCTGACCACCTGATCCCGTTAGTCGCCTCTTACATCAAGCATAGTCGCCTTTTACGACAAGCATGGGTTGCTGAAGACCTATTCTACCGCAAACGATAACACCAAGACTGATAATTCGATTGAATGATACAATTTGCTATTTTCACAAACTAAACTTCAACTGTCGACCTAACTTTCATGAAATCAAATGCAAGTTTCGCAATAGGGCGGCATTTTTTTCATTTTTGTGTTAAAGCACTATTTGCTATGGTGTCAGTGATAATCACTTTAGCATTTTCACGTTTCCAACTTAACAACAGGAACGCAACATTCCTTTTGTTTCACAGACAGCCTGTAGGATGCGGGGTGTCACTTCAGGCACTCGTCACAGCCTCATCCTTGTCATTTAAGCCGACGTTACGTCACGTACATGTAGGAATATAAAGCAACGCTTGTTAGTTTAGTGTCTCAAAATAGTAGCACGAATGGTGATAACTCCAGGCATGGCAAGACAGTTTGCATCAGAGAGATCTTTGTTTTAGCTTAGTTAGAGATATACAGTACTACACAACAACAGCACGTTAGCTGCTTCCCCCCCCCCCCTCCCACACACACACACACGTCACTGAAACACTGGATGCCTAATATCAGCTTACCAAACGGATGACATTTACATTAAGAGTTTGACGATGATATACCTGTATATATATGTGATATATTTGTCGCGTCTCTGTGCTATAAAGGGATAATTTCATTTTCTTCATAAACAGTTACATTTCCAGTACAAATGTAGTAAAAACGCGATAGCAAGCATGTAATATCAATATAAATTGTCAATGCAAGAGAATAGATTATACACAGAAACAGATTAAAATTTGGGTGTAAAGGTCAAAATAGCTGCTAACTGCGAAACACGAGAGATAATGTATACTGATCACAGATGATTACAGATCGTTCATAAAGAGAATTTAATACGTGTGTGAGTAATCTGGTTAATAACATCTTTAGCAATATCCAGCCATTTTACCATATTGGTTTCACACATACAAGAAGGACTTGTCATTGAATCGGGCCCTCTGGAGTGATAGGGCCACTTTAGTACACTCCAATAACGTCCTGTAGAACAAGAGGCAAACGCACGACTATAGATAACATATGAAAAAACTGATACATACGTATGGACATGTGAATAGCGAATCACTTCAGCTATTTGTTGCAATGAATAATGCCAAACCTCTTGTAACAAAAAGTACTATTTTTGTGCGCAAAAGGATATTAAAGGCTCTACGCCGATATGCAACCTTTCCGCCAGTGTTGAAAAATAAACTAAAAACTAACATTTAAATTATTCTAATAAAAAAGGCTCAACTGGCTTTTGATGAATGGCCGAAAGGAAATCTGGACTTGCAAAACAATTATAGACTTGCATGGGACCTTTTGTGCTTAAAGATAATGCTTAGTCTCCGAAAATATTCATAATATTTTTGACCCGTGAAGATCCGGGGTAGAATAGGTCTTCAGCAACCCACAATTGCCATAAAAGGCGACTATGATTGTCGTAAGAGGCGACTAACGGGATCGGGTGGTCAGGCTCGCTGACTTGGTTGATGCATGTCATCGTATCCCAATTGCGTTAAACAACAAACCAACCAACCGACCAACCAGATTTATATTAATTTCATAAAGAAACAACCAAATGCATTTAAATTAAAAATGGATTGATATTTCAGCCTAACCTGTAGAAATTGCAGGTCTGCTTGATTTAGGGTTATACCATTACAGTATTGACTGTTAGGAAGGGAAAATGATATGGTTTCTGGGACTGGGAGACAGACTACATCAAGGTCTGTAAGACAGACAAGCAAGCCGGGAGCTGTTTGCCGTCGTAATATTTAGGGCTATGCAAATCGAGCCATCTGTGACCGCGGCTCCACACCTGTTTGCACCCACCAGATACCAGTCACTACTGTCACGACATCTTTTTCCCAAAGGAAATTGCAAGAGAAACATCGGGAGTGTATATTTTTAAACCTTCAAAATTACTATTTAGATGCATGTTTCAACATCAAAGTAATCAATTGACCTCATGTACAAAAATGTAGTATGCATATGTGTGATGCTGGTGCAGTATTTTGTCACCATTATGTAGCTTCTATAGATTTATTATGAATATCAAATCACAGTGACATATATAAAACAGTCGATTTGTCTGGTGGCAATGCAATAATGCCTACCGTAACAAAGAAATATATCCCCTTTATTACACCATTGTGCCCTTGTTCTAGTCTGCCAACAGTCCAAACTCGAGACTCCTCAACATAGCTGATTATACTGGCCCGGGCTGACCCTAGCGGAATTCCCTCTACTAGTCAGTTCTCCATGCGATACTGACACCATAGTCTGTCTCCCAGACCCCGGAGAATAAATTTCACAAGGACTCAAACACAAGTCTAGAATGACTTGGCAAGTCTAGATTGTCTTAGGTCTAGTCTTGAAATCCAGCATTGTTCTGGGCTCAAATGAACTTTATTTATGTAGATATATAATTGTAAGTTTGAGAATTGTATTTCTAGGATTAAATGTTAGTCTACTGATACCGATACATTCACATAATGAAGCTATTTGTTTCTCGTATTAGAACATAGAATTGTCCTCCATTGTCCCATGTCAATACATCGATGACATGTTAGGACATCATATGTAACATGGATGCTGGCTTACACGATCGCCTGTTTATTAAAATCAGATTTACTTGTATGTTCATAACTACAATGAACATATACAAAATTACGCACTTTATTATCAAACGCTTTTATTCTATAATGCAATGAACTTAACATGTGATAATAAAGTTCCATCGATATCTTTCCTGGTTTGTCTATCTTTGTTTTCTATTCAAAAAACATTTTTTATATAATTCACTGAATCATGTAGACTCAATGTATACACGTACATATATAATGTATAATTTTACTGCCTTTCCAAGAGTTTTGTTTTTGTTTCTTTCATTTACTTGTGGGCTTGCGTTCTGTTCCTCTGTTTGTTGTGTTCACGGGGGAAAACATTAACGTGTGTCGGTGCATAACAGCTCATATCATACTAGTCCAGTTTGGCCCTTCGACCGGAGCTATCGCCCGTTAACGCAAGTGGCTTTGTGGTTACATCTACTAACATGGTCAATGAATTTCTTACGTAAGGCGTCATAGTTAACGTCGATGCCGCGATACACTATCGCCTGTTTATTATTATCAAATTTACGTGTATGTACATTACTGCGACGAACATGGATAAGATCCCGCACTTAGCATTACCAAACATTGTTATTCTATTGTGCAATAAATTTTACTGGATCTGCGGTAACATGTGATATCAATATTCCATTGATATCTTTCCCGGTTGGTCTATCCATATTTTATATTCAAAAGCATTTATTTGATATAATTCAATAAATAATGTAGACAGGATGTATACAGATACATACAAAATGTATAATTTTACTGCGATTCCATGATAAGATATATATTTCCAAAGATTTGCGTGTGGGCTTGCGTTTTAATTTGTTCTCCTGTTTGTTGTGTTCACGTGACCATGTGAGTCAGTGCGCTCATAATACAACATCAAGTCCAGTTTTACAGCCCGTTATCGAAGCTAGCTTTTGGTTGTGTCATCTAACATGGCTAATGGAGTTTTAGTAAACAAGAACCTAATCAGCTTTGGGTAATTTTCCCTCCTTATTCGACTGCTTGTAAAATTCTGATATCTCATCTCACAGGTAATTAATATATGTTTTCTGCTTAGTTTTCGAAACAGAATAAGTGAGTTGGTTGTATGTATGTGGTCTCTATTTGAAATGGCTATAACACTCCAGTTTGAAAAAGTGTGTGTGAGCTGTTTAACGCCGCACTCAGCAATATTCCAGTTATGTGACGGCGGTCTGTCAATAGTCGAGTCCGGACAAAACGATCCAGTGATTGATACTATATCCGTGATAAACAAAAACGGAAACAGATGTTTAGATTATTAAAACAAAAGCGATCCGCAATCTATTGTTTATAGGACTCTCACTTCACAAAGGCTATGGAACAGAATATACGGGCAGAATGGGGCAATAGGAATTGTTTTTGTAATTCCTTTAAAAGAAATTCTAGAGGTCTGGCCATACTTTGTTCAAACTTCTTAGACTTTGATTTTCATAAAACGAAAACCGATGAACATGATTACTGTTGAACTCTCTTTAGACATGTACAAACTTATTATCTTTACTATCACAGCGATCATGTAGTCGCGTGTGGCGACTGGAATGTAGTACAAGACTACGTGACTACAATTATAGTTATCAGAACAAAAAACAAAAAACATCCAAAGTCAAGAGAGAGAATCATAACGCTTAAGGACTAAATGGATTGACTTAACCCGTGGAGAAATCGCAATCATTTTGAAAGGCGATACACATGGCAACAAACCAATCCCCTAAAACACGCTAGTTTTGATTAATTTCGAGTTTCTCATATTTTCTACCATCTAGAAACTATGATTGAACCTAGTTTTAAATCAGACCATTCACCCATATCTATCACTTTCACCTGATCAGTTTGCAACATTGAAAAGGCTTCTGGAAATTTAATAGCTCTCCTTTGGGGGGCACAAAATATGTGAAACTAATGAAAAATGTTAATTCCAATACCAAAGAACAATATAAAACTCACAACAATTGTACGGAAATCAATATTGAAAATCAATTATTCTTCGAAAGGCTGATTTTAATGATAAGAGAAGAAACGATGAAATATTAATCACATAAGAAATACGAGAAAAATGAGAAAAGGTATTATCAGAAAAGATGAGAAAAAAACTGAAGAGCTTTCACCGTCACAAACCACAATTGCACAAAAAAAGGATTACTTTATGAAAGAGAAAAAAATGAAAGAAGACTTGAGAGATATTAATAAACTTATAACACAAGGTCTCATTTTACAACCCAAAGCAACCGGGATAGAAAAAGGGGAAAAAACAAGTAAATTCTTTCTTGGGCTTGAATCAAGAAACTCCTGAAATAATCTATTACCAGAATAATGGATAGCATTTGCACAATACTTGATTCACAGGAAAATATACAAAAAGAAGTATCAAAAACTGTGTGCAAAACATGAAGGAACATATCAACTTTAATGTACTCCTCAATAACTTTCGTGAACCAAAACTAAGCGATGATATAGCTTCGACAATGGAAGGTAAACTAGAATATGGAGAGGTCCTTGCCGCCCTGAAATGCTTGAAAATTACAAGAGTCCCGGCCCTGATGGTTTCACTGCTGAATTTCTAAAATCCTTTTGGATAGATAAAATATTTTAGTAAATGTCTTAATAAGGCATATACAAAAGGTGAATTTATCAACGTCACTGAAACGAGGTCTCATTACCTGCATTCCGAAAGGGGGCAAACCAAAAGAATATTTGAAAAATGGCGACCTATTTCTCTTTCATCTGTGTTCTATGAAGTTGCATCACTGACACGATCTCGAAGAATCAAACAAGTGTTTGATTTAGACCAAAAAGGTTGAGATTACACTACCAATTATGACTTGATGGAACATACAAAAACTGTTCAAATACCAGGATTACTGCTACTAATTGACTTCGAAAAGGCCTTCAATTCAGATGATTGGACATTCATTGATAAAACATTGTGCTTCTTTAATTTTGGACATTCTATTTCAAGATGAATTACTGTATTTTACTTCTTGGTGGAATTTCTTTTCATCTATTCATTCCAAAGAACTTTCAGGAATGGATCTACTTACGAATAATATGGTTAAAAACATTCAGATTAATGAAAAGGTGTATTCTATGAAAGGTGGTACAGAAAAGGCACACGCTATTTAAATGACTTGTTGGAAGAGAAAGGCAAATTTTTATTCTTTGAATCTTTTGTTCAGAAATTTGGTTTACAAACAAATTCCGTGACATACTTGGGCATAAATAACTCCATAAAACAATACTGCAGACAAAAAGCATCACGTGGATGAATTTGAAACCCCTTTAAATCCCATTAAACCCTTTAATATGCAACACCTACAAAACTGTGAAAGAGGCACTCAATATTTTAAAAAATATTAGTAAAAACACATTGTGGAAAAATCAACACTCCCATAATGTGGAAACATATTTTACAAGTAGTTATATCTTTAGAGGACTGGACAAACTATAACAAAATACCCTTTAGGTGCACTGTAGATACTAAACTTCAATGGTATCGGTATAAATATATACACCACTTCCTACCTACTTTTTGGGATTGCAAGTAAAAACGATCTGGACAGCACAGGAACTTTAGCTAAATACCAGCGCTTAAATCACAGTAAATATCAACAAAAGACATGTTTTGCTTGGATACCAATTCAGAAGTAATGACCCATTAAATATAATAATTATTCTTTGCAAAACTCTTATTTCCTCACGTTAAGACACAAGGCATATTTCATCGTTCCAGATCTTCCAGAATGAACTTAAGCAGTATAGCTTCATCTCCAAATGTACAGCACTTGTGGGTGGAAATTTAGACAGATTCTATAAATATTCGTCATCATGTCATGCACATTTTTTGTGTCATGGAAGTCATTCTTTTCTGTTTTGTAAACAAAAACAATATTAAATGCAACAAATAGAAAATTATACAAAGAGCATGTTGATCATCACTCTGAGTCCGCATTGTTTTAAGCTGTATTTTTCTTCCGCATCACGGCCGTTTTGAAGACATGCTATTTTGTGCTCAAATGAACTTAGGTTTTCACTTTGACTGGAAGAAGAAACTATTTGTAAAGGCATGCCTGCAGCCAGTTTGTGTCACATGCACGAAACTACATGTAGTTCTAATGAAGATTTGTGCCGTGTGGCTGCCGTCGGTGAGGCCTAAGGGGGAATAATTCAATAGGTTGCTAATCTCCTTGGATGCTGTGACAGGGATTATTAGCCCGGAGCTGTCTTGTGTAGGCTTGTGAGACGTAATAGGGTATCTCAAATCAACACGTGGTTTTGTAGGAATCTGATGTCTCGCAGTACACAGTATTCGGCTCAGGTAAACAATGTATTTGAAATATGAAGACATTTGGTTTTAACACTATATATGTACCAACATCAGGAAATATCAGAGTAGCCCCCCATCCAACAAATCGTCCTCTAGGCGTGTTGACTCACATACTTGTCTAGCTTGTCAATAGTTTTGGGGCTCGTTCATACATGTGCATCTGCGTTTAACATACCTCATGAACTTAAGAAGCTATAAAAAAAATTGGGCGGCAAAAGAAAGTATAGGTCGAGTTCCATGATCGATTAAAAATAACAAGAAGAGGTTTTGTTGTGAATTATGATATAATCTAGGGAGAGGTAACAAATGATTGATCAACCACAGTTTGAATGAAATTGAGCAATCACAGGTAATGTAAGCTCAAGGTAAACAATGGTGGGGTAAGAAATTTCATTTTCAAAAGTTGTCTGAAATTTCACCAAAAAATTGTCAGACACACTACAAGTTCATTGTCGACACAGTTGCCTCCAATAGCGTGTATGACCTCCAGCTGCCTCAATGCATGCTGTGATACGCCGCCTCGTCGATGACGTCAGTCTTCTGATGACGTTGACTGGAATCCGTTGCCACTCGTCTCTCAGGGCCTGCTGCAATTCTTGTCTGTTGACGGGAGGCTGATGGCGTGCTCGAATCATTCTGTCAAGATGGTCCCACAGATGTTCAATAGGATTCATATCGGGTGGGTGGGCACGCCAGGGCAAAACGTCAACGTTCTGCTGGTTTAGAAAGTTCCGAGTCAGTCTTGCAGTATTTGGTCTGGCATTGTCGTGTTGAAACAATATCCCCTGCTGTTGGTTTTGTATGAACGGAAGCACAACTGGCTGCAACACTTGGTCTCTGTACTGCACAGCGTTCAGGTTTCCCTGTATAATCACCAAATCAGACTTCTGATCTCCACAAATACTGCCCCACACCATGACACCTCCCCCGCCGAATGGATGAACATCTCGAATACACGCCGGAGCCAAACGTTCCCCTCTGCGTCGATATTCTCGTGCTCTGCCGTCATTTCGAAACAAGTTAAACCGACTTTCATCAGTAAACAGCACCCGACGCCAATTTCTCACTTGCCAGCGTCGAACCTGCCTCGCCTATCGCAGTCTCAGGCGTTGATGTTGAGCAGTCAGTACCATTCCTCGGAAAGGACGATACGCTCGGATTCCAGCAGCACGAAGTCGTCGTAGTACTGTACGTTGGCTAATGGGATGTCCCAATGCTGTTGCTGCCGTCGCCGTCGCCGTTACGAATCTGTTTCGCAGGTGAATGAGCCGTATATGACCGTCTTCCAGTGGTGTTGTCACTCGGGGTCGTCCGGTTCTAGGCCTGTCCTGTGTCCTTCCTGTCTGCCTGTACCGTTGAATCAGCCTGGGTACTGTCAATGGTGTACAACCAAACCTTCTGGCAATTTGGACCTGTGTTGCCCCCATTTCTGCCATACCGATGGCTCTCTCTCTCTCTACTCCTGTGACAGTCGTGGCATTTCCTTTGTGTGCTTTCATCACGTATGGTTATACCCTGCAGACGAACGCATTTATACAGCTAACATGCACGTGCAGTTTATGCCATAGGCGGGAAACCCGTTTCACCATTTTTTTCTCACCGCACGAGCGCCGTCAAAGGTGGCGCGTTCAGATGAGGTGTTTTTTGGTACCTGTTCCTGGGTAGTCATATTCCCAATACCCACTTTCCACTAGTTATCGCTGTTTGGGGGAAAATTACAAATTGCGAACCTATACTTTCTTTTGCCGCTTAGTTTACTTGTTGGAACTTTGCTCGTATCGTACGGATGGTAGGTTGGAACTTATGGTATAGAGGATTAACATGTAAAGATGCTGAGCTAACAGTGACGCCGCCTGGAGTAACACCTCACCCACACAGGAATCGACTCGTAATTATAATTGCCAAAACAAGAAAATGAATAGCGAGAAGACGTAAGTATACACTGAGGAAAACGTCTAGTAAATTCTACAAACTTAATTAGTCACAGCAGGCAAAAGGTTACAACGAATTTATACTATTTATTATCCTTCCTTGATTGCACAAATATGCTGAAGATTAGTAAATATCACTTTTTAAATTAGTATAATTTACTACTTAAACCACACTGTAAAAAACATGTTATGAATGTAGGCACATACAAGGCATGTTTAGGAATGTGTTTCACTCCTAAACGGAATGCACATTTTGGTGTGTTCCATCTAAACACGTTTAGAGACTAAACACATGAAATATAACAATAACCTAAACAATATCTCGATAATCTAGACATGTTTAATAAAGTGCAGTTCATCAAGCTATGTATCTGTGAAATATGATCTAAATATCTAGTTGTATGTGAACATGGCAAGAGACAGGGACCCGTGCATTTAAAAAAAGAAATAGAGATTACTACACGAGTGTCTATCAGATACCATTTATCTTACAACGAGTTGTTTCAAAACAGTTTTCAAAGAATGAGTTGTAAGATAAATGGTATCTGACAGGCACGAGTGCAGTAAACGTTTTCTTACACACTATAAAATCGCACCTTTTTAGCATCGACTCGATGCATTTTGTCTGTTCTCATGATCGCAGTGGCGCAGTAATACATAACACACCGGTAATGAGTGACGTCATCCGACGTACAACTTACTATCAATAGATAATGTGACCCTACACCTAAACCTAAAAACGTTTCCGCCATCTGTGGATTACAAAGGCGATGATGATAGTCCAAATTGGATAAGATCAAAGAACTCTCATGATGCCGACTTAAAAAAATTCACCTCCAAGAAATTACCAAATATGTACAACAATGTTCACTACTGTATGACATCACTGCCGGTGACCGACTTCTACAAAATGGCGTCTTCACTGACACCAGTACGCGGGATTTTCAGAGGAGGATTTTCGTTGAATGAGGGATGGTATATACATAACTGTGCCATGTAAGTAATCGGAAACAATCAGACAATTTACGTACTGTTATTTGTTTTTATGTTTTCCAATGTAACAAAGAGAATTTGTCAGAAATGCAGATAACTACCGTCGCCGTTGTGCGTGACTTTGCGTCAGTCATGGCGTCACACAGGACGGGAACTTTTACGATTTCTGTTGAATTTCCCTGATCATTGTAATGTATATAACTTTAATTCCATAATTCGTGCTACGATACTCTTCCCACGAAGATTCTCAAACGCGTCAGCCAATATATGCAACAATTAGACGAATTGATCTCTCAAAATTGGAGAGTGTAAATTCTGACTTTTGCTTTGTTTACATTAAAAAATGTTCATCAAGTACAGTTTTCCGAGCACATTGTTCGTTTCCACACCTAATTTATTTCGCTTGATGTCATCTCGATAATTTGTATTGGTGACAAAGACCATTTGTTTCTTGATTCTAAAATGTAGGAGGAATTCAGGGATGAATGTATCGCAGCTCAGTTTGAAATGTACGCGACCTAATATAGGCGTTTCATAACCCGCACACGTGAAACGTGATTTTTGTCAACACTATCCAATATGGCGGAAAGTGCACTTCGGCGTTCGTGTTTGGGTATTTTCCAAAACATTCTAAACGATTCCAGGCTCCTCGGCGACGTTTCAGAATTATCATTGGTGTTTTGGTGAGAAACAGATTCACGTGATCACTAATGTGCTATTTTTGAAATTCAATCCTTCGACTAAATATCCGATATTTAGATTTTTAAACACAGTTATTTTGCTTTGCCTAAAATGACAGTGGATGATATCACAGAAGAGGAAATTTCCAACAAAATTCAAAACTTTTAGTGTGCGTGATTTATTTAAAATTTTAGTCGACATCGAAGTGAGGATAGACAATCATATATTTCGTCGGATCATATGTTTTCGGACATCAAACGTTTTCAGACGGCAATGTTAATCGCGAACTACTCCCGCTATAACGAGGGTTGTGGTGTCAACAGACATTGTAAATACTCAGATGATGGCTTGATTTTTCGATAAAGCTGTCTTTGATCAGTGAATGAGATGTTTTACGGTTCTTATGATTAGCGTCCGAATACCCATAACACGGGGATACATCTATTTACACTCCAAAACCATTACGTTCAACACAGATGTAGGTAGACATTCGACTGAAGCACGAGCAACTTATCAATGACTTATGATCTGGAAAGTAGTCCGTCATAATCTGACCTCAGGTCATCACCATGGAGTAGCCAATCACTGGCCTGGAATTTGATCTCACACATATGTTTGATACCAGTTATCCCAAATGGGTGGTTTCTCACCCACAGGTGTGTAAGAATTCGAAATATCTGCTTTGCTAAGTATAGGGTTTCGTAGTAACACCAAAGCCTCAAAATAAAATATCCTAGTACTCATCTCTGAGATTGCTTCAGTCTTTCAATAGTATCCTTCGTTCATGGATTTATCAACATCTGTCACATATTCCAAATCGACCTTCAACTACGGTTTCATACGGCAATTCTCATACTAGTAATGGAAGCATATTTCTCACAACGATTTGTTAAACCGAAAATACCGTATTCGACGTAATAAGCGCCAAGGGCGCCCTCAAAATTAGAAATAGAGGGCTCTTATTAGAATATAATTTTGGTGAAAAAACCATAGTTGAAAGATGGTAAATTTCGTGGTTTATGCTGACAGCCTGAAATGTTTATATACGACAGATATAATTTTCCAGAATTTAATTTCCCACAATTAAGGATGCATATAACACACGTCTTATACACGAATAGATAAGTCTTGTGTACATTAGTCAATCGGAAGGGGTGCTGATTGGGATTGTTCTCTACCCAATATATTAGCCGTGGGCGCTTATTAGAGCGGGGCGCTTATTACGTCGAATACGGTATCTACATTTTATTCTGTTATTCTCAGTCTTCTGTCATCCGTTCTTGTGATACATGTTATTGTTAGTTCAGGTCATTATGTGTAGGAGCGGGCATTCTGCATTGTCAGGATATGCACCTTATCGTTTTCACTTTATGTGAATGTAATCTGTTTAAAACAAAATCCATGGAATGAAATGAATTACAGATGAATAGCTTCGAGGAACTCTTTTTCAAATGCAACTTGCATAAGATCTGAATATTTACTTCATACATGTTGCCACAGAGGAAGGTACGTTTGCCCTACGGCTTTAAAAACCCGTGTCTCATAACGGTTTCTAATTGGCTTTATCTCGGGAAGAGTGATGACAAGTCAATGTAGTTATGAAATGCAAATCATAATTGGTACCTGAATGTAGCCGCCAGGGAGACATAAACATATTCCTATGTACAAGAAACATATTACCATCGTTTGACCTTCACGGAATGTAGAACATATGGAAGTGTCTGACATTTAACAACTATTCAAAAGGTGAACACTGAAGTTGATAGAACACTATTTCCATAATGCGCACGTTAACGACATCAATGTGTACACACAGATGCAGAGAACAGACCTTTGAAACCCTGTCTGTCTGTTTGATGTTTAACGCCGCACTCAGCAATATTCCAGCTATATGATGGCGGTCTGTAAATAATCGAGTCTGTACCAGACAATCCAGTGATTAACATCATGAGCATCAATCCACGCAATTGGGATCGATGGCATGCATCAACCAAGTCAGCGAGCCTGACCACCCGATCCCGTTAGTCGCCTCTTACGTTTGAAACCTTGAGATCTATACTCAGAACGTTTGATATGATTATACGAGGAGTTTGTGTGTGCATGATCTTGTGTGTGTGTATGTGTGGGTGCGTGCGTTTATGTATGTGTGTGTGTGTGTGTGTGTGTGTGTTCGTGCGTGTGCGTTAGAGTGTATGTGCGTGTGTGTGTGAATGTGTGCGTGTATGTACGTCTGTATGTGTATGTGTGCGTGTGTGTGTATGTGTGCGTGTACGTGTGTGTTGAGGTAAGGAGAACAGGTCTCAGAGGATTACCATGTCACGGTGCTGAACTTACAGTGGCGCGGCCTGGAGTGACGCTTCACCCACACAGGAGTCGACTCGTAATTGTCAAAACAAGAAAATGAATAGCAACCAGACGTGATTATACACTCAGAAAAACATCTTGTGAATTGAAATTGAAATAAGTTCGTGAATCCCAGTTGTTGTAGTCTGATGATAGATTGAAGCTAGATCTGGTCGTACTTGCGTTGGCAAGATGAGAAGCAGATGGAAGACAATTGTCACATCTACACCAAGTCATCCGTCTAAAGGATAACGACATACAGTAACATAATTATATTTCATATCATTTTGAAAATAGGTTACAGTACTGTCGGAAATGCTAGAAAACTGCTTTTCTGGCTTCATGTGATAAATACGAGTCATGAGACTATAAAAAAGGGCACATATCAAAATAACGCGAACTGACCTTATCTAGCCTGTCCTAACTGACATTGAAATTACCCTTAAAAATGTACTTTTACAGGTAAAATGATGATAAACTGCCCCGATATGATGACCTCACACCGTCCCGTGCATTCTACCATGTGCAAATGTCACCGAGATGGGGGTGGCCTCAAAATATTGCTGTTATTGTATTTAATTGACATGTGTTGATGGGGTAGCAATTTAGGACTGCATTACTGCATTAGATTTGCTTTGAAACATGATGGACTAGTTAAGAGCTATGAAACGGAATGAGTATTGGAAGGTTGCGGTTTTGGACTCCAGAAGTATTTGTTGTTCTACAGATGGTTTCTTGAGGTAGCATTTATCTCCGCTGATGACGTATATGAATCTGTACTTTTGAATGTTATATCTTGCTACGAACCCGTAACACTTAGCCAAGATGGGCACAACAGGGTTGAACTCACAATGTCTGACTGGCGAACGTAAGACAACGTAACGTGTTGTGCCGCCAGCACATATGTCTTGTACTTTACTGGTTTCTCATTCAGCCGAATTTTCTCCATGAGTTGAACTTTCGTTTCATATGGTCTGTAGTCGACAATGTCATGTATTCCTGTATTGTCGCCTTCAGACTACTCATGGTTTAGGCGACAGTATCTGATTCCCGGACGTTATCCATGACAATAACACTGGCGTTGTTTAAAATGGCCAATAGCTGAAGTTCCAACCAGTTCATGAACACATCACCTCCTATAATTTCCTTATGAAAATCACCTTTTGTCCATCTGCCGATAGCCACATGTAGTCAGTGGATTGATTCATCAAGGTAAATTATCTGGTCGCCCTGATAGTTATGAATGGTTCGGAGATAATGTGACCTCATAGACAGGATGGAATATTTTCCCCTCGGTCATCGCCACGCGCGTTGTAGTAAGTGCAGTCCGGGAAACATTAATTGTATCTTTAATTCCTCCCAAATTCTACTACAAGTCAGGGTTACCTTCTGCTCAAAGCTTGTACACTATACGCCTAATCACCCTGTATCAAAGCTGTCGAATATCCTTTTACTTCCAAAAGTTTGTTTTTGAGACCACCCCGTTACCTGTTTTGTTTTCTTATCATACCGTAGACTTGATGGTATGAATTGAAAACCCAATAGGCAGTTCGGTAACCCTATCTAAACTAATAAATGGTTTCCCTCTATCCCTCAAAAGTGTAAAGAACTTGTAGACATTTCCCAGTACAGACTCCATATCGTGTACCTTGGTCATGGCTATGCAAGCGTAATGTAACAAGCATCATGGGAGCAATGTTAACAAAAACAACCGCAGCGTCATTTTATCATTTCAGAAGCTGCACGTCTAGAATTTTCTCAAAATGATTTGTGTGTGTGGATTAGATGATTTATGAAGACGACATTATTATCATTATAACAGAGTCACGTGCGCATATTTCTATAGTGATTTCAGACTGTCACCATTAGACTTATAAATGTGAACTTCTTGTTTTCGTTCGAATTTGTCTCCTGTCAACTTGTCGATAGGACTCCTTGCTTCTGAAATACTTCAAACCACAGGTAGGGCGATCGGTAGTTACTCGATATTTAAAAAAAAGAACAGTCTGTGCAAAACTATATCCTTTATTAACAGGCAAAAGCGGTTTTCTAGGATTTCCAACAGTAATTTAGTACAGCTGTCTTAAATAAAGCAGGCGAGTAATACGCTCAAATTGAAGTAGTTGGCCGTGATCTGATCTGTAGCATCTGCCTGTTGTCCTTGCATAAACTATGGGATGGAGATGAGGCAGTGTCTAGTCTGTGGAGGATAATTATGCAAATATGGACACATTATGGTTAACTTTCTCTGCAATAGAAATGTGATTAACCAAAGGTGGAATTATATCAGCACATACCAGACTCAGGGCCGTACACGCGGTGTCGTGGTGCATGATGTTGTGACTGTGATCCATTCATGTGGTTTTCATCGCACTTTTGCCTTTGTGTCCAATGGAGTCTGTTTCGTCGGGTAATCGAGGACGGGTTTTCTCTGGCGTTGATGTTTTATATTCCTCATGCAAATGTTGACTGAATGAAAGGCCATATACCTTACGAGAAGGTATCACGCGAGAGTTGGTCGAGAACTAGTGATGTATAGTGTCGAAGGTTTTGCGAGTTTGTAACCCTATTTATCAAACACAAAATTTAAATGACCCAACAGGAGAACTGCTATGCGGCGTCATGAAACAAGCAAGTACTTCATTGTTATGCAAAGTATGTATGTGGCACGTGCTACCTTCAGGGCAGGACATGCGTAACCTTTTCTTGAACACCTTGTGTCATCACTGGTGTCATTCATATATTTTTTTTATCGCTTGTTATTCTCTGGACTTGACGTTTTATATATATTTACTTATTGCATTAAGTAATCCATCCTTGCCGTAAAAGGCGACTATGTTTGTCGTAAGAGGCTGTGTGTAGAGAAAATGTGTGTAAGGTACTTTGAGAAGCAGTAGAATAAATAACGATAGAAATCAACACTACACTCTGACTTACATATATATAGAGACCCGTGAAGATCCGGGGTAGAATAGGTTTTCAGCAACCCATGCTTGCCGTACGAGGCGACTAACGGGATCGGGTTGTCAGGCTTGCTGACTTGGTTGATGCATGTCATTCTATCCCAATTGCATAGATCGATGCTTATGGTGTCAATCTCTGTCATGTCTGGTCCAGACCGCCGTCATGTAGCTGGAATATTTCTGAATGCGGCGTTAAACAAAGAAACAATATTGTATTTCGTTGATAGGACATCCCACACGGACGTACATGTACAGTTGCCACGGGTAGTGTATGCGGGGTATCTCACATTCGTGTACATGCACAGGCCCTGTGTTTGTGTGTTTGTTGTGTAACGCCGGAACTCGGCAATACTCCAGCCGTTTGACGTCCGTCTGTAAATAATGGAGTCTGGACCAGACAATCCAGTGTTCGATATTGTTAGCAACGATCCACGCTTTGGGGTACGAATACACGCAATCAACCCAGTCACCGACCTGACCCCCCGATCTGTTTAGCTGCCTCATACGACCATTATTTAGATAAGACAGAAATTATAGTATTCAGAAAAGGGGGTCCTTTAAATTTTAGGGAAAGATGGTACTTAAATGGACAACAAATTAATGTAGTTAATGGTTATAAGTATCTCGGCATAATGTTTAATTCAACACTAAATATGGACAAATGTGTATCTGACTTATCACTGCGAGGGAAACGAGCTTTACTTATTATAATGTCTGTTTCACATAAACTTGGAGTTATTACACCAAAAGTATTTTTCAAATTATTTGATACTCAAATACAGCCAATTCTATTGTATGGATCTGAAGTGTGGGGTTACCGAAGATATGAATGTTTAGAAAGAATTCACCTACTGGCATGTAAAAAGTTTCTTCGCGTTGGAATAGCAACACCAAATAATATGATATATGGAGAATGTGGAAGATACCCACTTTACATTAATTCGCAAATAAAGTGTTTAAAATATTGGTTTAATATCATCCGTATGCCAGAACATCGGCTTCCGAAAAAAGCTTATAACATGCTCTTTCATTTAGATAGTATCGGTGAGGTTACATGGGTATCGCATATTAGGACACTATTATTCTCACATGGATACGGGTATATATGGCTTAACCAATCAGTTGGTGATCAACATTTATTTCTAAATGATTTTCGTAAAATAGCAATAAATATGTTGTATCAAGGGTGGCAATGCAACTTGGAAAAGAGTTCACGTTATGATTTGTACAGAACATTTAAGACTCTATTAGAGCCAGAAAAATATCTATCAGTTTTAACAAATAGTCACCTAAGAAATGTATATATTAAATACAGACTTGGCTTGTCAAAACTTATGATTAACTATGGACGGAATATATCACTTGAAAGAATACAAAGAATTTGTCCATTCTGTAACTCTGCTATAGAAGACGAAATACATTTTACCTTTGAATGTCCTTCTTATGCAGAATTACGTACTAAATATATACCAGTATGTTTCTTATCTAAGACGAGTAGAATAGCGTTTGTTTCTATTTTGTCATCGAATGATGCCGATGTAATGTTTAAACTGTCTTTATTTGTAAAACATGGGATGGAACTACGAAATAACACGTTGAGTGGAAATTCAGAATTTTAATTACCTTACCCTAGAAAGTCCTCATGATTATCACCGATTGTTAAATGAATGTTATACTTTCATAATTTTTGTTGTATCTCCCAATCTGTAAATTCTCACCAACTGTATTTATCTGAACTTGTATATGGGCCGATGGCCTTTGATACAATAAACGTCTTTGACTTGACTTTGACCAGCACATGCTGGTGGAGACCGGTTCTAACCCGGAATATTAACGTGACTGACCCTCCGATCTGTTTAGTCGCCTCATACGACCAGCACATGCTGGTGGAGACCGGTTCTAACCCAGAATCTTCACGTGACTGACCCTCCGATCTGTTAAGTTGCCTCTTACGACCAACGACCAGCACATGCTGGTGGAGACCGGTTCTAATCCAGAATCTTCACGTGACTGACCCTCCGATCTGTTTATTCGCCTCTTACGACCAGCACATGCTGGTGGAGACCGGTTCTAATCCAGAATCTTCACGTGACTGACCCCCCGATCTGTTTAGTCGCCTCTTACGACCAGCACATGCTTGTGGAGACCGGTTCTTATCCAGAATCTTCACGTGACTGACCCTCCGATCTGTTTAGTCGCCTCTTACGACCAGCACATGCTCGTGGAGACCGGTTCTAACCCAGAATCTTCACGTGACTGACTCTCCGATCTGTTTAGTCGCCTCTTACGACCAGCACATGCTGGTGAGGACCAGTTCTAATCAGGACTCGCTTCCATTTTGTTTTTACTCATTTCATTTCATTTCCAACTGGGTAGGTCATGTGTTTATAGATTTTCTTATCCCTCGATCTCGCTGCAAAAGTTGTTTTTTCCTCCAGAATTAAGGTAACTCAAAGTTGTAGAAGTAATCATATACTTTCCCCTTTGTGTATTTTCTATGTCAAGAAAATACTACGCTGGTCAAATTGATTATGGCAAATGTGACTTATTTTCCTGAAGACGAGAACCGATTGGCACATGTTTCAGAGAGCGGAATAATCAATTCCAACCAACAAACTATAAAACCGTCTGTGTTCTCAAATAGGTTTGTTGCGAAGCACTAATACTAAAATTACATTTACTTAAGGGGCCATTCGAGTACACTATAAACTTTCAGTTGCATTGTATTGCTTGGCTTTGATGTCTTTACTACGGAAAAGCTTTTTTGTTTTTTTTGTGCGTGGCTTCGTGACGATGGATTGTATTGTTCTGACATCAAAGTACAAGACAGGCAGACAGATGAAATAACGAATACATTAGAAATAGCCAAACTTATCATTAAATGTACAAATCTTTCTTAAATATATGTAATAAGCCTCCAAACTGATAGAAGCCGAGAAGAAATACGTGTATAATACGTGAAATAATATATTATTCTTGTGTTCCTTTTTTTGTAAACAAAACGACACGCAACTGTATTATTTCTGATTTAAGTTCAACCACTGAGTATTTACAAGCAGGCCAATACTGCAATATAAACACCCTCTTTTAGTGTTCTACGCCGTTGACATAAGTGGAACATTCTCTTATAAAAAATGTCCTAATATGGGTGAGATCGCCTCCGTGGGTAAATACATTTTGGAGAAGTTATAAACTTGTATAGAGTTATATGCCATTAAATTAATTTGGGATATATGATAATTAAGAAAACGTGTCCCCAGAAGTACGCCATAAAGTCTATTTGGTAGTTTATTGTCTAACGGCGTGCAGATGATAGCGGCTGTAAATAATCTAGGCTGGTCCAGACAAACCAGTGATTAATAATATGAACACCGATCTATGGTTTCGGAGAACGATGAGACGATCAACTTAGTCGTAAAGTCTACCCATTCGACCAGGTTTGGATGCTCGTGACCTACATGTGAGTGAGTGAGTTGGGTTTAACGCCGCTTTTAACGCCTTATTCCAGTTATATCACGGCGTGTCAGCCAAATGTGGGAGGAAAGCCCGAAGTGATGCAGGTCTCAGACGTTTACCACTTCGGTGAAACCCACGAGCACGGGTATGGTGCTGACAAACCTAAAAACATAATCGGGGCGAACCGGGATTCGAACCCACACTCATAGGTTTCTGGCGTGCCCAAGGGACGCAACTCTGCACAGCGAATGGCGGCGCCTTAGACGACTGGGCCACCCGTGCACCTAGGACATTGAAAATGAACGTTTCAACGATATATGTTTGACAGACCTGCGTCTGTTTTGACTAGGGTCTCTTGATAATCATAAAAACGATGTTGCAACACATATGTCTCGGAAATGTCTGAGAACACATTAAAAACTGTTTATTGTTTCAAAGTCACTTCTTACCACCAAACCTCACTGCGGTGAATACCTCCACCATTCTTGATACTTCTCTCTGTAAGTATCGGTGTACGGACGCCGGGTCGGCCGAGGCGTAACAATTTATGGGGTGAGAACCCAAAAATTCTCTCTGATTATGCTTTATTGTTTGTCACCACCATACCCGTGACGTTGGTCGCATCAAAATGATAAATGTCTCAGATCTGTATCACTTTGAGCTTCTTCTGAATAGAAATTCTGCTACGATTGAGGGGCGGCCGGGTAGCCTAGTGGTTAAAGCGTTCGCTCGTCACGCCGAAGGCCCGGGTTCGACTCCCTACATGGGTACAATGTGTGAAGCCAATTTCTGGTGTCCCCCGCCGATGCTAAAGGCGGCGTAAAACAATACTCACTAACTGCTACGATTGATAAAATCCATATTCCTGAGACAAGGGAATTAACTGACAATAAAAGTCCAGTTTCCACGCTGGCCGAACTAGGCTGGAATTCCGGAGTTACCTTTTGCTGGACTTATGAGTCAACACCATGGATTTTAACCTTATAGATTTCGATCGACTGCCTGATTTGTAAAGCATGTGTAGATTGCTATTGACAAAACGCACAAAATGTCAAACAACATCAATTTCATTTGTTAGCAACATTATTTGAACTGTCCATACAAATAACTGCGCACTGATGGGGAATCTACATTTACTGAGCCAACATACAAAGCCAATTCCATGTCTGAAAAGGATGTATGCTACAATTGTGAAATATTTCTACCCACTTGTGGATTTTTTATTACATTTGAGAATAACTCTCAACTTTACACTGGATTCATTAGCTTCATAAAAACCAAGGCAAAGAGAGGGATATTGCAGGATCCAGCAAATGTATCTCCAAATCCTTGTCTCAATGACTAACAATGATTCTGACAACAATCAAGTAAGGCCTAATAATTAAACATACTCTCAAAGAATATATAAGACCAGTGGAGTTAGTCAAATGGGGATTTAGAAATCAAATTATTTACTGGGTGTTGTACAATCAAAGACAGGAAAACAGTGCTGTTTATCTTTGCATACAAATATGACTTTGGACTACTTTAGATGTTCATCGAAAAAAGGGACACGCTGTCAAAACATTCAACCTCAGTTTCAGATATATCGATGACGTCATTTCTGTCAAACTGCCAAGATATATGTAACACATAGGATGAATGTGACCAGAGCCTCAAGGACGACATACCACACTTCAACAGAACAGGTGTCATACCCTATCACTTGTTCTGAACGACTTTTAGCCATTATTTTACTTGTGAAACATCTGTCACGTGTAACTATTTGATTGGCATTCTTGAAGTTGCTGAATAAGTAAGAAAATATATAACTTAATGGAGAGCAACGTCCGGTTTATTGCCTACAGCGACGTTTCGATATAGATTCTCACTGAAAACGGTGTAAAAATCTACATCGAAACGTCGCTGTATACAATGAACCAGAAGTTGTTATCCATAAGGTTGTACGTTTCCTTATCTGTTAGTGTGTTTCAGACAGACAGTTTATTCAGTAATTTAGGCATCAAGGCCCGAAGTACAATGCAGATTTAATACTAACATTTGTCACGTGATGTACATGATTAGATTTTGAATCAAATTACACATTCCTCATTATAAAGACATGTTTTAAGAATCCAGAAACAGCATGGATGATATCAGGATTTTCAGAGTTTAGCAGATTTATCATTAACTGATTAATGCAACATAATAACGTCTTAATGTAAACATGATGTACTATTGGTCTTTTGGCCACATATACGAATAAACTGTCTGACTGTCTGTATAACGCAACACAAGCTCCGCCCACTCTATTTGAACCATTTAGGAAACAGTTGTCTTCTAGGGGAGGTGGACTAATTCTTTTTGGTTTATGGAATAGCAATTACGTTATTAGCCAATCAAACGCCATGAAATCATTTCCAATATATTTATTACAAAATAAGAACAACGGGGGACATCTTTCAGCACAATGGCAAGGAGCTTAAAAAGAATAATGAAACCAAGCAGATAATCTAATATGAACTCTTATTTATCAGTATAATTAACTTATAACGGTATCGTAAAAAAATATTCCTGGAGGAAATGTAATTATAACTGTACATTTTCAAAGCAAAAACACTCTGGGGATTATTTGCCAGATTGGATATATAATAATGTCCATTTATCTGCACTCGCTGCAATTGTGCCATAGTCTAGTGTGCGATCTATCACGCCACATAAACTGAAGGGTAAAAGAAAGTATACTGAGTGAGTGCGTGAGTTGGGTTGAACGCCGCTTTTAACAGTATTCCAGTTATATCACGGCGTGTCAGCTTAAAGTGGGAGGAAAGCCCGAAGTGATGCAGGTCTCAGAAGTTTACCACTTCGGTGAAACCCACGAGCACGGGTATGGTGCTGACAAACCTAGAAACATAATCGGGGCGAACCGGGATTCGAACCCACAATCATAGGTTTCTGGCGTGCCTAAGGGACGCAACTCTGCACAGCGAATCGCGGCGCCTTAGACGACTGGGCCACCCGTGCCCCCAGAAAGTATACTGAGTTTGTTTTTATGCAATTTAATATTGAAAGAACGTTTTTTTCAATTTGATTAAGTCTGTTTAACCATGAGTGAGTGAGTGAGTTTGGTTTTACTCCGCTTTTAGCAATATTCCAGCAATATCACGACGGGGGGCACCAGAAATTGTCTTCACACATTGTACCCATGTCGGGAATCGAACCTGGGTCTTCGGCGTGACGAGCGAACGCTTCAACCACTAGGCTACCCGACCGCCCCTGTTTAACCATGACTCATTCATGCAACATTTTGTAAAATGTAAGCTGTCACTGGGTAATTTTGTGTAAAGATATATGGGTTCAATGCAGGCTTGGGTAAGTAATGACTTTGCTACCACAAGGTCCCTACCATGTTTTAATACTGTCCGTAGAACTTGTGTTTCCTAATTAGGTTTAGCAGTATTGAGCCTGAGAGGATACTCTATTCAATAAGTGAAGCCATATTACGACGTTTTTTAAATTTATCATAGCTGTAGTTTTCTGAACCAATGAGACGCACGTTTGGGTGAACCCCAAATTACGTTGTGGCACAACTAGATCTGCTCTCAGTAGATTTGGATTAGCACCCACATGTGTCATGTGTCTCACCGTACCGACCTACCCCACCGTACCACCACAATTGTTAGCACGTGTTTGTTTCTGATCATTTCAGTAAATGCGTAAAAATATATTTCACTTCTTGGAATGTTTGGACGCGTTATGGTGGTCCGTTGGGAATTTTCCCATCATGTCTTGTGGTGTGTTGTTTTCTGTTGTTGAATTGTGAACGTATGTTGTGATATGTGATTTGAGATGCTTTTAATTGCAATGGTCAACTGTCTGTGATCCAATGTGTGAATGGGCATGTTTACAAGGTCAAATGTGTGATATTCGCCTGGGAAACGTCTGAGAAACAAGACTCTTTGGCGACTGAACTGTTATATATATATATATATATATATATATATATATATATATATATATATATATATATATATATATTTATATAATTAAATTATTAACACTGCTTTGTTCAATTATGTACTAAAGGGTGGTTGGGAATGATTGGTCGTAAGAGTCGACTATCGACTAACGGGATCGGGTAGTCAGCCTCGCTGATTGGCATGATGCTTGTCATCGTATTCCAATTGCGTGGATCGATGCTCATGATGTCTTGGATTGTCTTGTTCAGAATCGATTATTTGCAGCTGAAATATTGCTGAATGCGGCGTTAAACAACAAACAAACACACAAGTAATGATGATCAAGTTTAATTTCTAATTAAAAACGATTGAGTGACAGCGCCAACCGACACATCATCATCCATCACCATCTTCTTAGCTTCCTACTGATCCAGCATCTGAGTGCAGTGACTCGCTCCCTAATAAAACAACATACAACACTTTTGAAATAACAATGAAAGCAAAATAATGTACATAAAATAGTTTGTGAATTCAAACACAATATATGACGCCATCACTGAGATTTGACTGAGGTAAAATGTGTTTTAAGAATCTAAAATAAATCAAGACTAATCTTGCAAAATGTTTAGAAGTATTAACTCCCTGAAGAATGCAAACGCCCTTATAATTATGAGATTCACTGCAGCTCCTCGTCAGGGGAGTATTATGCACTCACTCACTCGATCGATGCTCATGATATTAATCACTGGATTGTCTGGTCTAGACTCGATTATTTACAGACCGCCGTCATGTAGCTCGTTTGCTTAGTGTGGCGTAAAACAACAAACAAACATAACAAACATAGTGTGAACAAGAGATTCACCAAACCTGATACACTTATTTATTTTTCGTTCATTGAGTATAGAATACCTACAGCAAATCAGTCTGGCTTTAACAGAGATACCAGATTTTCTGGAAGAAAAAGCCCTTATCAATTGAATTTGAAAAGATCAAATTATCATTAAATATCACCATAACGTGATGGTTCTCCAAGGAAACGTAAATTGAAGACCTTTTCCCCATAAAATATACACGTGACAGCGTAGCACGTCGAGTATTATTAAAGGACAACTTGGTCATTGAGAAAAAAACACGCGACCTTTTAAAATCAAACTCACAGTAAAAACTTTGATGTGTAATCAGATAAAATTTAGGCCTGAAGCAGATTTATGGTGTTATTAGAACATCATAGAAATTACTTAAATGTTGAAGCTTTTCTCGTTTTAACTGTGACTCAATAACAATGAAATACATCATCCTGCACATCATATTTAGGACAAGTCCTACGTTGATTTTCTTATTGATCAAAGGGTTATTCGGGGCTTAAAGGCCACATGCTAATGGAATACCTCCATCAATGTATACATATGAATGTATATCTGTATATATCTGTATGTCTGTGTATGTTTGTGTATATCTGGGGTTACCTGTATATATGTATATACGTTCATACTTGTAAGTCAAACAAACCATGCTTGTAAGTCTGTGTATACCTGTTTATCTGTAGCATATGTTCATACCTGAATGACTGTTCATACCTTTAAGTCTGTGTAAATATCTATATCTGTATATATATGTTCATACCTCCCACCCAACAGCGAGTCATGACTATTTTGGCGAGTGAGCTGTTACATATATATATATAGAAATAGAAACTTGAGTAAATGTATCCATTATATAAATTAATATTGATAAACATGCTTTGTTCAGTTGTGTACTTGACGGTGGTTAGGAATGATTGAAGCACGTTTTATAGTTTTAATAAAAACGGCTGAGGGACAGCGCCAACCAATGCATCATCATCCATCACCATCTTCTTAGCTTCCTACTGATCCAGCTTCTGAGTGCATCGATTCGCTTCCTTATAAAAACATACAACACTTTTGAAATAACAATGACAGCAAAACAATGTACATAAACTATTTTGTGAATTTAAACACAATGTATGACGCCATCACTGAGATTTGACTGAGGTAAAATGTGTTTTAAGAATCTAAAATAAATCAAGACTAATCTTCCAAAATGTTTAGAAGTATTAACTCCCTGAAGAAGGTAAACGCCCTTATAATTATGAGATATACTGCAGTCCCTCATCAGGGGGGTATAATGTATCCACTGCGTAGGCTGGTTCCTTTATGGGACAAATAGTACACTGTCAGGCAAGTCCACTTTATTGCCTGAACACACATGGGAAGGAAGGAGCACACCAAGTCGACTGTGCATTGTCAGTTTCTTTTTCAAATTATTGTAAATCCTAACATGTGACTTTGCTGCGATTTCAATAGAGGAACATATTTGTAGCTGTGAATATCGATGGGGCACGGGAGAAACGTAACAGCGATTATTTAAATGAATGTTTGTCTATGTTGAGCTTTCGAGTTGGAAAGTGTCGATAAACATCACACATTAATGTACTCACCGCCAATGGAAGGGCGAACCATGGAAACATATAGAGAAGTATGTACGTAAGAAGAGATGTTTCCAATGTGTACCACTTTATGACAAAACTAACAATCAGTCAAATGTTACCGCAGAGTGTCTTTATTCTTGTCACGATATGCTGCACTTGATTTCCAAACTTTACAAGCTAATACTGCACGATCGCGAGACAAATGGTGCATCTAGACTCATGGATCTATGACGTTATGTGATGCGGTCATGAGCGTCGGTTCACGCAACAACACAGTATGTTCGTTTATGCATCTAATATCTCTTGAATATGAGTAATTCTTCATATACTAACCAACATGAATGATATTCGCGTTTCTTTGGTGGTGAGTTTTGTTACAAGACGCTTAAACGAACTATAACGCTTTAACATTGATCGTCTTTCCGACCAAGCGGGGTGTGTCTGCCATTTCCAAGTGATCTTCTCATGACATTTATAAAGTGGATCCACGTGAAGAACCGGGACAATTAAACCATGTCCAGATCTACCACACTTACCTGAGTCCCGTGAAGATCCGGGGTAGAATAGGTCTTCAGTAGCCCATGCTTGTCGTAAGAGGCGACTAACGGGATCCGGTGGTCAGGCTCGCTGATTTGATTGATACAAGTGATCGTGTCTCATTTGCGTAGAACGATGCTCATGATGTCAGTTACTGGATTGTCTGGTACAGACTCGATTATTAACAGACCGCCGTCATGTAGCTCGAATATTGTTTAATGCGGCGTAAAACAACAAATAAACATAACAAACATCGTGTGGAGGTGAACAAGAGATTACCCAAACTAGGGTGCCGTTGTACAGAAGGATCTGAGCGCTAAGGTGCTCGTAACTACCATACCTTAACATAGACTTACGGCAGTCGTAGGTTGTTTTGTACAACGGCACCCTGATACCCTAAGTATATATGTTTTACTCATTGAGTATCAGCAATATATATTCACCCGGCCAGTGGCGACAGCGATCAAGCTTCCGGGCGTTGATTCAGGGGTGATGATTGATCCACAAGCGAAAGCTGGTCTTGATGTGACGTTTTTGAAAAGTTTGTAAACACAAACTAGCTGCTGGAAATTTCTATACAGTGCCCTCATCAGCGGTACTAGAACATTTTACATGTGTCTACAACACACTATCACTGTTCGCGGTATACCAGACCATAAGTTTACGCACCACACAAGCATCTAAGTACAGTAACTTCCTGACGACCGCTTTCATTCAATAGTACTACATATCTGACGACCTAATCACTGCCCAAACACAATGCAATGAGCGGCTTCCGAATCTCAACAGAAACAATGTAACACAGTTGCGATCATTGATAAACAATAAAATACACTGCCATACGTTTATACTTGTATGTCTGTATATTTCCACATGCCAGTATGTCTGTGCATATCTTTATGCTGTTGTATATCTCGGCCTACATGTTCACGTGCATATATGTTTAAATACTGTGCCAAAATAGTCGGGGATAGTGGAAATCATCATCATCATCATCATCATCATCATCATCATCATCATCAATACTACCACTACTACTACTACTACTACTAATATCCTGGACCTCCTCAGCACAGATCCCCAACACCCCTTACTCACCTCATTACTCAACTTATTGCCAATTGAGGATCCACACTCAAAAACAGATTCTCCTTGTTGAGTCCTCCTTCGAGGCTAAACAGTGTCATCTGCCAATATTATTTGTTTGTGCATCAATGTACATCACAAAGGGTATCCTATGGAATCCTTGAAGGGACAATGTCGCGTTGTCGCTTTGTCTTGCTTTGGTTCATTTTGACACATTCTGCTTGTTTTGGGGCCTGTTTTTGTGAGGGCGAAAACGCGACAATGCGGCAATGTCCCTGGTAGCATTCCATAGCATCTAATTATCTTTACATTGTGGATGTGATGTCCGAACGTGCATTATTCCTTCACGTCTGTAGACACGTTTGCTCGCAAAGAACGCATTAAAATTTAACTTCAACTTATATAACCTTGTTGACCTCATTTCACAGATTTCCTCACAAGATCATAGTAGGGATTGGGTACTAGTAATTAAAACTGACAACAACATTTCCGGTTCAGATACGACACCTACAAGAATGGTTCATGGGTTCTGAAATAATTAAAAAATTTCTTAAAACATCTTGAAAGAATTGTAACGCTCTGTTCGTTTAAATTGTTAGCCATTAACATAATTATGCTCACACATGGATCATGGACCCGCTGGAGCAAGTCTTACAAATTCCAAGGAAATATGCCCTGCGGAGATGTGTCCATGCGTGTTTCTTCCTGACAGCAATTTCTGTTGATCTTGATACACACAGCCTGAATAAATGACAAAAATACTTCGCTCTAATCTTGTTATCCTTTCTTCCTTCCTCATGTAGTACAACTTCCGTCAAAGTATTCTTTTAAAAAAAATTTAAAAAAATTCAAGATTCGTATTTTATGCGAATTATTGTCCAGAACAATCAACACCAGCTTTTTGAATAACGATCGAAAAACACTTTTCAAAATGACTACTTTTTGGCCTTTTGGGTTCATCCGACTGACAAACTTAATCAAGCCGAACCGAGATTCGAACCCACGATCCTAGGCTTCTAGCATATCTATGAGGTGACACTCTCCACCCTTCTCAATACTGTTTTGTCTTGTACGCCCGAGGGACCGAGTGATTCTGTTTCGGCGGATAATCGAGACTGATTATATATTATTCTCGGGCGTTGATGTTTCATATTAATGTAATGGCCCGTTTGTCCGGCGTTGCTCGTCGTCTCTGTCTGTGAATATTATCTACACGAAAACTACTGCCGACTATTAAATATTTATGTATATTCATAACACTGAAATCCCAATTGAGGCTTTACTCGCAAGCTGTCATGCTATGACTTCATGCCCTACGAACACTGCCGTGTGCCTCAGAGCCCATCGGGGACACGTTATCAAAAATGGGTCAAGTTTCACAGCTTCCCTTAGGATGCCGATTTTCGGATAGTGGCTATTCGACGCGATGAAAGGCAGTTTTATATATGCATCACATCACCGTTGTCATTGCTTGTTCCTGACATCTGTTTAAGATACCAACTCAGCAGAAGACAATGTAAAGTTTCTGCATGTTATGATACTTGTATGTGGATGCATGGATATAACTATAGTTTTGTATACCTTACTTGTTGACCTAACGGAACAAACCTTCTGTTTATACAGATCTAGGGCTTATCTGACATAATTATCATATCTTCATTAAACAAAGAAAATGTGTGTCTGTTCCATTGGTTGGTTGGTTTGTTGTTTTACGCCGTACTAAGCAATATTCCAGCATTATGACGGCGGTCTGTAAATAATCGAGTCCGGACCAGACTATCCATTGATTAATATCATGAGCATCGATCCACGCAATTGGGATCGATGACATGCATCAACCAAGTCAGCGACCCTGACCACCCGACCCCGTTAGTCGCCTCGTACGACAAGCATAATCCCAACAATTTGAAGAATGATGACAACAAGTACACACAAGTCAGGATAAGAAAGCAAGGGACAGGGCTCCACCAAGTAACCGAGGAAAGATTCATCATCAAGAGAAACAATCATACCCATAGCGTGAATAATAGGTGAGGTGAGGTAAAATGGGATTCAACGTCGCGTTCAAGATTATTGCACTTACATAGCGACGTGCGTATATTCTCAGTGACCATGTTTCTGTTTCAGCTAATGGTCCTTATTCTGCCATTTGCCCATCTTGCCGGGATTACATCATGTAGATGCTGAATAACGTCATGTTTTTTTCATATAATGTTTATAATCTTCATGGTGAAGAGCAAGTGAGATACATTTGACGTTAATTACATCTTTGCTATTGTGTCATAAACGCTGTTATTAATCCATTGCTGTCAGTCATGAGGCTACAGGAAACCAAACCCTTTACAGTGTGTTGACAAAACATGAATATGTTGGCAAACAAGCATGAGGTTATGTTCTTAGAAATTTCACATAATATTTTTTTAATTTGAAATTAACACGATATACGGCTTTTCCATTGGACGAGAGATCGATCACATGACCGCGAATTTGACGTTCATAAGTGTATGAACGACACAATTTGACGTTCATACGTATTTCACGTGTTCTTGAAAAGACGTAAACACTGACGGACTACTTCCACATACCTGGGGAAACCCCTGGGAATTCCCTGCACGAATTCATACAGAAGCGTTCTTTCTGATCATTTAGACCCTTTAATCTTAAACTCAGCGTTTCGGTATACATTGAGCAACGTCAGAGAGCTTGGCTGCGTGATCGTTTACGAATATCCTCGCTACGACCGAACCTTAGTGAACAAAACGACGTTCATACAGTTTGGCCCTCACTCTATGAAGGTTCATACTCCAATGAACTCACACAAAGTGAAAGTCAATTCTTAATTGCCAAGTGTATACATGTATCACACAGTGGCTCATATCTTTAATTTCATCATTGGTATTTGACAATGCGTTATGATTAGAGACGAATCCTCTATCACGTGCACACGGATTGCGGATACCAATTTAATTAGTCACTGATCTATATAGTTTCTTCAAAATATTAAATTACTGTCTTCAAGAAGACCACATTTCCTATTGATATTGATAATGATTAATATTGATAAAAGTTGACGTCTGAAGTAAAAACTTAGATTCCTAAATGGATTCAATAGGACATCAGAAATATACTTTAAAACAGTGCTCCAGAAATATGACACTTATGAAATGGAATGGATGATTGGAAGTGATTCACAATGATTATATTGGATACATGGGTGTTTTTATATATATTCTGCGGCTTCTTATTGTATGTTCATATTTAATGATAAAACTACTTACATTAGCAAGCTGTGTTATTTATTTAATTGTCTTGTTGATGTATTTGTGCTTGTAATGATAATATTGTTACACGTGATACATGCATTAAAACAATACCCATCACACTGAACAGTTTCAAGTTTCTTATTCAGTGGAACGTTTTATTTGATGGACTGACATAAGGTATAGCAAGATATATTTAGTATCATTGGAAATCATGGAATATCTAGTTTTCCAAAACCAATGATTCCATGGTAACCATACTATTTTCGAAATATCTCTACTGCTACATATAAATGGATACATTTTCACTATGAAAGGATATTGTGTTAATTTTCGGGATGTCTGTGTTGCTTCTTACGCTGTCCTGTCAGTCAAGTGAAAAAAAACAAGGTCACGGTTAAAAATCACAGCAATCATGTTTGTAGCTATTCTTGCTAAATAAATAGTGTATCTATCAGATCCTTCTTAACTGCTGAGAACATTATAAGTACAGCACCATGTATTTGGTATCATATGCAACCTCACAGTTTCTACATTTCTTACAAAATACATTCTAGGATGGTAAATATAAGGCATTGTTTCCATGCATTTCCAATTGCCAAGTCCATTATAAATGTCATTCTCCAACTAGATGCTGCTTTACGGGTGTTCGTGTCATCCATCTCCCTGCGTCATTTATACATGTGGCTAAAAATGATTCAAGGTCAAAGGTCAAGGTCACATTCATCATTTTTGTAGGTAATGTGCACAAAAAATGAATATTTTGTCACTTATTAATATAAGCATCGTCGCTTCAGGGCAATAGTCTGTCCTTTAAGAGATCCAATGTTGCCAATTGCAAGTTTTGGACGATATGATTTCTGGATGCCTTTCTGTGGCAACCAGGACTTTCAATGATTTTCTAATAAGGAATTGTGTTTTAAAATATCACTAAACTCAATTGTTCTCATATCCACAAGCACATACAATTTTTCAAATGTCAAGGTCACTTGAAAACGCTGCTTGAAATTTCATAATCAATCAAGTGTTTAGTCAAATAAGCCGGGCGTGTTAATAACAAGTCCAGCATCGGGGCTGCAAGTTAAAACATGAGGCAGATTTGGATGAAGATGGTGAAGTTTTATTCCCATCAGATAGTGGAAGGGAAACTGTAAGCAAGAGTCCATGCAGAGTTTTATAACAATTAATACAATTCAACTTTAGCCAAAAAGGAACATGGAGTAGACCATGTGCTCAATAAATGTAACACAAATGTGTACAATGTTGTGTATTTTGGATATTTTCTACAGCTGTGATCCCCTTGATACAAAATATCATCAGTGAAGATGAAAAGAAATACCACCAGTGTTTTAGAATGTACGTTGAAAGAAGAGAAATTTAAATTTAAATTCTGAAACATTGGCACTAGTATAACTACGTTAAAACAATACTAGTTCATGTTACCAACATTTCAACCTGTCACAATCTACTGAGGCTCTTGATCTTGTACTTCAGAGACGTTTTTGATGTTTTACCAGGCCAACCCACAGTTATGTGCACTCACACACTGCAGATGGCATGTGTTAAGCACTGACGCATTCTTGAAGTTGAGCACTGAGTATCAGCACAGTACAGATGGGTCAAATCTCTCATTTCCTTGTGGAGCAGCATCTTTCAAGAACTTGAAAAGAACGAGGGATTTTTCTAAATTCAGTCTCAATCCACAAGAAGTAGGAGGCGGTTAATGTGTCTAACGAACATGGCTGTGACACCACACAAGTTTGTTACTGACATCACCTGAACTGCTTGGTGGGAGTGTGGATGTGTGTGGGTGTGGATGTTGGTGTGTGAGGGGGTGGGTGTGTGAGGGGGTGGGTTTTGTTTGGATGTGGGGGTGTGAGTGGGTGGGGTGTGTCGGGGGCGAAGCAGGCTTCTTTGTAGTCATTCAATCTGGACCAGCAGTTCATCACGAGTCGTAAACTCGTCGCTGACCTTTCCATACAATGCCAGAATGTAATTTCGAATCACAGTTGGTGTATCCGACATAGACAGACCAAGCGTTCTCAGCTATTCAAATTTTCGATATGCTAACACAATGTCTTCAATGCTTATCATATGTAGTGAAGGTTGACTATTGCTGACAGACAAAGCCACACACTTTCACCCAAGATATAACATGTGTCTGTAACTTATATGACGCACCTGTGGGTCACTATGGTGCCTAAGTGCCCAGAAAACATTAATCTGACAAGGCCAGTGTGACCTGTCAAAGTGAAGTGATCGTCAAATTGGTACACATGAACGAGATACGTACCTTTCAGGCTGGATGTGAAACCCCTCGCTATAGTATTTGAACCCCTCGTTCGGTTGAGAAGTTCCTACACTCCTGCAGTCAGCGTGAGCAAAGTTCTCAGCGAGCGCAAAGATGAGCAGTACGCGAGTCAAGTCGCTTCAAGGATTTTATTTTGCCGCCATATTGTGGAATGCGGTAAAACCTCGTTTTGGGTTGTGCATTTACATTCATGAATGAATATTGATCGAGGTCTATTTTGACCATAAAATAGAGAAAATATTGCTTATCCCCATCAATGTCGACAAACCAATTTTCAATATGGCCGCTTTGACCATCACATCGGAAACCCTATTTATTTGCATTACTCAGCTATTTGTATTCAAACTAAATTGAACTTAGGTGCATGTGTACTTAGTAATGGTACTTTTCAAGTTCTGTTATATATTGATTTAACCTTTAGTTTTGAGCATGTTCGTAAATTCAAAAACCCGTGAAGATTCCGGGGTAGAATAGGTCTTCAGCACCCCATACTTGCCGTAAAAGGCGAATACGTTTGTCGTAAAAGGCGACTAACGGAATCGGTGGGTCAGGCTCGCTGACTTGGTTGATACATGTCATCGATCCCAATTGCGTGGATCGATGCTGATGATGTCAAATTACTGGACTGTCTGGTCCAGACTCGATTATTTACAGACCTCCGTCATATAGCTGGAATATTGCTGAGTGCAGCTTTAAACAAATTACAAACAAATTCAAAACGCAATTGTTTGCTCTGTAAATATATTCTGAAATTTGGCATGTATTCTTAAAACATAATCTGATAATGTCATAATTGTTTCAGATCATTCGTATTTTATCGTCTTTTTAACATTTTACAAAATATTTTAGCATTGTATTTTCAAGAATCACACATCTTAGAAAGCTGAAGATTATATCCTTGGAAGGGAGATAGAATTGATATGCACAATTAAAGTTGTAAAAATGGTAATGTAGTATCTTATAAATATACACGAGTTGACTAAGTTAATTTATTATCAAGTTAAATGTCTAACTCGTATTTGAATTACTCTTGATTCAGACTTAAACTGTGAAACGAGGACGCAATTTATCAAGTTTTGGACGCTCGTGGACGCTAATCCGGACTAACTGTTTTCACTGATCAGGCATCGGTAACCTATTCTCACAAATGAGTAGGTGTAGTTTAATCCACACTGAGAAGCCACAGGCCCATGGTACAAATCTATTTTTAATAGTGGTTGCAAATAGTGTTACGTGCCTATTCCCAAGTTGAAACAATATGTTAACCCAGAAATCTGTACGGACAAGAACTTAGTGTGAAACCAACAAACAACCAACAAGTGATATACATGCAACAAATGTATTACAAAATTAACTAGGTGTAACAACAAATTACTGCACAGCAATTGCAATGGCCGTACACAATAGAGTGGTATCATATTCAGTGATGGCACTGGTCAGTATTATTCCAAAATTACAGTGATGATAGCAAAACTCAGTGATAATAGTATATATTTACCCAGCAGCGACGGTGGTCAAGCTTCCGAGATTGGCCTAGGCAGGGAATCAAGGGTGATGAGTGATCTTCACACGAAAGCTGGTCTTGGTGTAATGACAATTTCCATCACAACATAGAATATTCTACATGTTTCTATAACACTTTATCACAGTCCACAGTATTCCGGGAGTTTACAAAAGACACTAGGATCTAAATATAGTTACTAGTACTTTCCTCAAAACTGATTACATGAAACAGTACTACATTCCTGAAAAGTAATCACTGTCCAAATACAATGCAATGAGCTTCTGCCGAATCTCAACAGAAACAATGTAATACGTATACAATCATTGTTCAACAATAAAATATACTGCCATATAGCAATATAATTAACAATTTAGATTCTAACTAACATAGCTTGATAAATCAACATTGATAGTGTTTATTAGAATTATCAGTTGTTGACATAACTGATATAATGATGTGTTGAGTTGGATGTACATAAAATAGCAGTTACATATATATATATATATAGAATACTAAACGAGCTCCCGTGTAATACCAATTTTATGAAACGAGTGAAAAGTTCTGGTACCTGACGAGAGAAAGCGAGTCAGCTACCACAACTATTCACGAGTTTCATAAAATTGGTTCTACACGGGAGCGAGTTTATTATTTTATTTATTACTTGCCAACAATAACGTTTTTCAGAATTATACTGTTGAGTGTGAATAGGCTGACACCTACACGATCCATGGCATAATCCAATTGAGTTCAAACACGTCAAAACATGAATTTAATACCATTCAACGGTCCACTTTTAGAATTCAGGCGTCCGTTCCACAAAACTATCGCAGCTCTAAGGTTACCGCAACTCACATACATTAACTTAGACTAACGACTGTCGTTGCGCTACAATACGATCGCCTTGTTGAGCGGGGCCTTGCACCTCAAAGTTTACAATCGCGTCACAATACCCGATGACGTAATCTGTGGAATTTTGTTGCAAGATCCAACGGCGAAACAATGCCAAGTGACGTCAGCCTAGCAACAGCATAAGCTCCTCTCAGCGATCTATCATCTCCACACGCAATGTCGTTGAATAAACCAAGGGATGTTGAGAGCTTTCAATATTTGTTCGTGAAACGTGTTCCGAGAGTACATAATCACGCGTTATGGAATTACACAATGTGTAATAAAGCTGTATGTTTATTAAACGGGTGATCTCTTCACGGGCAAGTAATAAATCTATGTCTTAAATAGACGTATTGTGGACAAGCAAAAAAAAATGAACGTCATCTTCAATCACATTTAAATCATATTGCTCACAGCTATGTGCCTGTAGCTGACGTCTATGAGAGCTGCGTGTAAGTTGGATTAGGGCTAAAATTTATATCACACAAATTGTATTCTGGGGAAATATTTGTCTCACAAAGTTTGTAATAATTACATTTTAAACATAAAACTTGCGAAAAACATTTTTGTAAGTAGATATCCTTCAGTCTTTGGCCTATATATAATGAGAACGCATCTGGTTTATTGGGTACTCATTGGTTATGCCAAATGAAACATATCCGCAGCCATATTCATTAAGCAATGCTTTTACATAATATACCCACTTACGAATTCCATGTTGTTTATACAATAACAACAAATTATAGCATTGTTTTGGTTATCCATCAACAGGCATTGGTTTGTTTGTTTGTTGTTTTACTCAGCAATATTCCAGCTATATGGCGGCGGACTGTAAATAATCGAGTCTGGACCAGACAGTCCAGTGATTTATATCATGAGCATCGATCCACGCAATTGCTTCATCCACGACAGCGAGCCTGCAACAGACATTGGAAGAATCTTAACCAATACTTGAGGATTCTAACATAATGAAAACCAATCAGCTTTAATAATGAACGTTGAACAGCAAGCATGGGTGAGCGCTTCATATATGTTTACAACATAAATACTTTCTCAAACGCCTGAAACAATATATACCCATCGGTGTTTATACGCAAATGTTTGCCTGGAAAGGTATTTTTTTAATATATCAAAATTCTCCCTGCCATACCAGGTACAACATGGACTATTTCAGCAACAGTTCAAGATGTATGTTGCATGGAGCGTACGCCATCTTCGGCCACGACAGTGCTAGTATGTACTATGAACCCGGTTAACGTCGTCTGCCCACACAATATTGCTGTATTATTGTGAATTGTGTATTGTGAACCGCGCTAGCGTCAACTGTCCACACGACAATGCTAGACTGTATACACAACAGCAGAACCGTGTAGAACCATGATGTAGCGACCCTCATTGGCTCTCCAAAAGGGAGATTTGAACACCTTTCAACACCTATCTGTAGAACGGTACAGGCACTGAGACAGCATGCACTTGCACAGCAGGACCGGTGCCCTAACATTCCCCTACTCTCATCTCGTCCATGGGCAGTGCTTGACTCTTATGGTTGACACACGGGAATTTGACACCTCGTGAACTGTGTCCTTTTTCCCTGATATCGTCATATTGGACACGTACCCACCATTGACCTGTTTGCAATATGCCATCACTCATCAAGTCTTCAGATATACTGTAAATGTGTATTATTAGCTTTCTCATAAAACATCTGATTGTGTTTTTCTTTCTGTGATAAACAAACACAACTCGTTTCCAAATTTGTTACCAAGATTACATACACATGTATACGTTAATTATAATATTATGAAAGTTTATTTTACTCATACTCCTCGAAACACAAACACTTAATCAAATGGGTCCGATCCTTTTTGTATTAACGAAATGTAGATGCAATGTACATAGTTTTAACAATGGAGCAGCTAGATTTTAAAACAAATCCGGCCATTGAAAATGCACCCTGTCCAAACTGTAACCACCCAAATAAAGACGAATATCACGTACCATTAATGTGTCCAGGATATGCAAGTTTAGGGAAAGGATTACATACATCAGTATTTAAGAAATGGACAATCTCGAGAAAAGCTGCATGATATACTCCAAACCGAAGATGCGAATATGTTATTTAACTTGTACGTATTATTATACCGCATATTTCTTATGAGGACAGAGATGTCAATATGAATCGATTATGAACTTTAGGTTTGTAAACCGATTTGACATGTTCTTAAACTACAATGTCAAGGTTGCGCTGTAACCTGTACAGTGTTATTGTATGCAGGATGTACTATTGGCTTTGGGCCATATAAAAGTATACAAAGAAACTATCTGTCTGTATGATTGTCCAGCTGTCGATCTGTTTTTAATCTGGTGTGGCTTATTGTTTGGGCTGTTGCATTTGAGAGGGATATGAGCAAACATACCCATGATGCATCTATTTTCTTAAATGTTACTTCCTTTCCTAAATCTAAAATCTCAGAAGAGGAAGTCACAACACATACAACATTGACCGTTGTTGTTCTTCTTCAGGTCAAGTACAATTTCACATCGTTCCTAAAAATCGTTATTAAATCGAATTATCGTTGTCACGTGTTCATCAAAGACCCCCTGTAGGATTCCATAGGATAAGAAAACCTGCTAAGCCTTCCCACACACGCCTCTCAAAGTGCAAATAGATACTGTTACTTTAAGAAATAGATGCTTTTTTTAAACCCTCGAGGAATGGCTTCCTAGTATCTTGAACACAAATGTTAATAATTTACATCTCAAGACGAATTAAGCATAACAATCAGGAAGACACAAATGGTATCTGGTGACGAAATTGTCAACCCGAATATTTGTAACAAATGTTGGAAAAGAAAGTCATTAATCTAGAATACACCATTTCCTTTTTTCTCAGCGACGTTTTAGGACTTTTGCATTTATTGGAGGGAAAGAAATACCCCTGAAACTTTTTTGACGTGTAACGATGAAGTTGCAGTGTATAAAGTTTCATGTATTACATGTTCTAAATGACAATAAATAAAAGCCGCAAAACCCTTTCTATATCACGAGCACCTGTTTATGAATCACTATCAAATAGTGATGACACCGGGTCTTCGCGAAAAGGTGAGCGTATCCTGCCCATGGGTGGCATCCGTCACAAACACATGCAAAGGCAAGCCATGTGTTCACCTGAATAAAAACTCAAATGTCTAAAACAACTTTCATCTGTTCATTGATGAGCTGTAATGCAGAATGCCATTGTTCAGAATACCGAATTGCTTGACACTATTCGAACACGCCCATTTTCATTCGTGGTCAATCAAATTGAAACGAATGCAAATATATGGAAATAAGTGTATTTGAATACATCCCTAAAGGCAGGTGACGACATGCAGCGTCTTACAAACATTCATACTGATATTTTAGGTTCTACGGACACAGTGCCCCAATCTTCACAATTTTGGCCTGTCGATGAATGAGACGTCATTCTGAATCTTGATGAAGAAGAGTAAAAGGATGATTTAAAAAGCGCTTTTTGAAATGGCACTGTTCTTTTTTAATCTTGATGAAAAAACATATTGACCTTCTCTTGGACGTCCTCACTACCAGGGACCAGATCTATTGTTTTCAAGCGATAGGACAACAAACTTCACTACTTACCACCAGTTTTGAGGTATATGCTTACAACTCTGAGATACGTCAGCTGGCCCTGTGGACATTCATTTATGAACCTGACTCAAGCAACTTGAAGAAAGTTCAAAGCCTTCAACGCATTCGCCCATGATGCCCGCAACAACAACCTACCATTGTATCTAAATGACTGTATATCTGTCTACATGCCACCACGTTGCCTCCGCTCCTCCATTGAAGCACTGCAAACATGTGATATCAAACCATGCCTTAGCTTTCAGTAGTCTTCTACTTGGAACTATCTCGCTAAGGAAATCAGAGACATTAGATCTAAAGACACTATGAAATCTTTTATCAAGAGCGCCCTTCTGAATATGTGCACAGACTGCCTAGCCTTTGTGTCAGGCTGGCTTTAACAGAGACTTCAGATTAACTGAAAGGAAACGTTTATCATTTGTGAAAACATCCCGTTATCATTAAAATCCACCGTAACATAAGGAGTCTCCAAGGTGACATGAACTGAAGACATTTTCCCATAAAAAAAACATGTGACTGTGTAGCGAGTTGAGCCTCATTTAGGGACAACCTGGTTATTGAGAAATATAGCTCGTGACATTTTACAATAAACCCAAGGTCTTAACATTTCAGTGCAATCAAATAAATACATTTTTATTCCCAAAGCAGACTTGTTTTTTTAATATCACATCAATTGTACTTTTTTAACACATGGAGATATTGAAGGAACGTTTGTCGATTTAACTGTTGAATTCCATGGACATACACGACATAATCATGTCATGTTTAAAAGGTCACAGGCTTATAATTACACAATTTGGAACTTGAACTTTAGACAGTGTAAAAATGAACAGTTCCTTGATGTTTGTGACGGAATATGAAGCTACAATTCAATTGAATTCTATTTTGGTTTTGTAGGCCATAGACCTATGTACAATAAAAATAAACATTTTAGTGTTCACACATTAGCCTTTGATTTCAATGACAATATGTTTTAGACTGTGACATTTGTTAATACAGATTTTCCTTGAGTTAAGCCTTCCATAATGTCTATCGAACAGCTTCTAAGAATATGTGTACGATTACTGCTAATTATTTATAACATTCATCAACATTGTTAATTTGTCCATTTGGTACGAATGGCATCATAGGCTTTGCACCCAAACACGAAAAGTTCGTATGAAAGATTTCAATGGCCTTTCTTTCTCCAAACCCCCAAACAACACATATTTGGCGTTACTAATTTTGGAATTTGATAAACAGTTTCTTTAATGGCAAGAGAGCCTTGCTAGCTTTTCTAACCAGAGTATGAGTACACTATTTCCACGACAATCTCGTTGTGTATAAAATACCCAAATAGTAACAGTAAATTGTTGTTTTAACTAAAATGAACCACTTCTCATATTAACGTAGAAAGACGCCATTACGAAAAACTACAACATATTTTCATCCATGTTTCCCCCAAACCCCAAGATTTAGATAATTATGTCAAATATCTATCGTTCTTTACAAGCTACAAGTAATTACTGTAGCCATTCGTGACCAACTCGTGTTATTCCGGGACAAGCCGAATGGCGACTCGTGCCCCTCTCATGGCCATTTTTGCGACCGGGTTCCGTCTTGGCACAAACGGGCATACCTAAAACAATTGTCAACTCGTTGCGTAATGCTTCACATACATTTTCCCATATATTATATATATTTCAAATGCAATTTAAAGCACATCGGTATGTGCGGAATTATACGGTATGATTGAACACATTTAACCGTGTCTTAGGTATATTTTTAGATGCAAGACATATGTAAAATAAAAACTTATTCCTGTGGGATTCTTTGATGAAGAACGTGAAGTCATACGCGTATTCTGATTGGTTCGTCGTATTTTCGCACATACCATTCATCGATAGGGGGACGAATCTTCTTGAAGGTTACGGAAAGGGGCGAGTGGTGACGAATGTATTGTAGCTACACCCGATGATTCACGTATACTTCAACCTGCGAATGTCTCATATTTGAAACCTCAATCTACCACATTCAAATTCGAATACAATGCACGTCTATTCAGTCAACATTAGAAAGATCGAAATTGAAACAAACGCAGAGGACGCATGTGTAGGACAACAAATGTCCAGACTTTTCGTAAACATCACATGCACGATCATGTCCTAAATGTACACTATACCGAAACTGGAAGAAAAGGGCCTTGGGTACAGAGATAGGGGCAACACCCCCAAGCCCCAATGGAGTTTGGAGGGATCTGTATGGAGCAGAGGACGCCCCTGATCACCGTTGATGGATACCTAACCGCTCCTTTGTCCTGCAATCCTACCTTTCCAGCACCAGCAAACTTCTGTACCAACGCGACAACGCCAGACCCCATATGGCCCGAATCGTTCAGGATTTCCTTGCCCCCAACAACGTCAACGTCTTGTCACGTCCCCACACGACTCATGGATCACGTTCTAGACGCACACCAGTCAACCGACAAAAGCTGGCGCAGGCTCTCCAAGACAGATAGTAACGTATTTCACGTGACGCAAACCGGGGTGGTCACACACGCTATTAAAGTGAGCTGTATTCTGACTAGAGTGTCATTTAAAGTGTTTTTCATAGTGTCGGCGGTGTGAGCAAAATGATTTCTGTACCCGAACTGTCTGATGGTATCTGTTTACTTCTTTTCATCACAGCCATATTTGCACTTCTTGGACTCAACCAAGTCATTTCTTGGAAATCATTTTCCACAAGAACCTATATTTCAGCAGTTCGAGCTTTTGGTGTTTACATTTTAGTATTTTTGAGGTGCAAATGAGCATTTCTCTTTCTGCCTGAGTAAATCATTTGAAACGTTTTATGGTTGACGTAAGTGGAGGACATTTCCAAACGTAACGCATCAGTACAAGATGATGCCAGGTGAACAGTTGACTTGCCTTTGCGTGTTTGTGACAGGTGTCACCAGTGGGGCAGGATTCCTTCACATTTTCGCGAACACCTAGTATCATCATTATTTGATGCTGATTCACAAACACATGGCTCATCATACAGTCGGAATCGTACAATGGACACTGCTTTAAGTAGAGATGTCTTATGATTATGAAAATGGTTTTGTCGCTTGTAAATAGTTTGTGTTCTGAAATAGATTTCAACATGTTTGATAAGCTGTTGTTCTGATATCGGACATACACAATTATATTTAGTAACGGCAGCCTTGGTTATATGCATCGATGCGTAGGCTATCGATAGATCGAGACCTGTGAAGATCCGGGTGAGAATATATAGGTCTTCAGCAACCCATGATTGCAGTCAAGAGCGACTATGCTTGTCATAAGAGGCGACTAACGGTATCGGGTTGTCAAGATCGCTGACTTGGTTGATGCATGTCATCGTATCCCAATTGTGTCGATCGATGCTCATAATGTCACTCACTGGATTGTCTGGTCCAGACTCGATTATTTACAGACCGCCGTCATATAGCTGGGATATTGCTGAGTGCGGCGTTAAACAACATGAAACTGATGTTTTCATACTCCAGTTTTTGTGTGATTGGCATGTTAATTTTCAGGCATCGAGTGGAATTAGGCATCTGATTTCATTCTTAATCCACACACGGTAGACCTATCTTTACATGTGGATGTGATGAGAGGACGTGCATTTTATGTGTAGATACCTTTGCTACACCGTAAACGTGTATTCAGTTACATCACATTCTATATTATATCATTAACTTCGTTTCATAAATCTCCCCACAGGATCAAAATCATAGTAGGGATGGGGTAATTATAATAAACGACAAAAAATGTTTACCAATGGTGTTCCCTGGTCAAATACGACGCCAAAAAGAATGGTGTATTGGTCCCAAAATCATTAAATATTTCTACTTCAAACGACTTGAAAGAGTTGTAACGCTCTGTTCATTTCAGCTTTGAACAATTAACATGATTATGCACACATCTGAACCAAAAGCCCGCTCGAACAGGTCTTACAAGTTCCTAGGAAATATGCCCAGCGGGGATGTGTCCCTGCGTTTGTTCCTGACAATAATTTCTGAAGATGATTACACACAGCTAGAATGTGGATGGCGACACTCATGACCAGCGCTGTTATTCACACTGAATCGGAAACAGATTCGTTGTGAGATTATTGCTGTTTGTAGCTCGTTTCATTCCCTTAACACCGAACTGATATATTTACATAAGTCATTGATTTTACAAATGACACAAAATTACGTCGTTCTGATGTTGTAATCCTTTCTTCCTTCCTCGTGTAAAACAACTTCCGTCAAAGCATAATTTGAAACGAATCGAGATTCTTTTTTTTCATGTGAATTATTTCCCAGAATACTCAACTCTTGCTTTTTTAATAACTTTGGAAAAAAGGGTTTCAAGACTACTTACAGGAATTCGATTTCTTTTTTCTCTTTGAGCTCATCGGGCTGAAATTCATGTGCGTCATTTAAACGCCGCTTTGAACAGTCCAAAATGATGCAGGTCTTATAATTAGGCCTTTACCACTTTGCGGAAATTCTCCAGCCTGGGTTTCGTTCTGACAACCTGGAAACATGTTCAGGACCAACGGGTATTCTGCACAGCGAGTTCCGGCGCGAAAGTCGTGTGATATTATATCATTGCCTGCTTGTCTGATGTCCGACGTCGGTTGGGGCTGACATCCTTTCAGCTTGCTGACGGGTTAACCTCATGTGGACAAGGTCCGTGGTCCGAATCCCATCACCGGACTCGGAAATTTTATGGCCGCTACATGTGCATCAATCAATCATTTGTTCAAAGTAAATTGTGTACAGGAATATCTAGTTGAGGGACTCAGTTGTGTTCTGTTCATTTGTACGTCTGACCATGCTCTTTATTCACCATGCAATTTTGGCCATGTAAACCTCTCTTCGCTCTCGTCTCAGAACGCGCCAAACCAGAGTAGCCTTGACACAAACGTTTAAAATTTCCTCTTACAATGAGATCATACATCATTATTACTTTATTGTTAAGATTTGTTTTTTGTTTGTCGAGATAATCGAGACTGGTTCTTCTCTGACGTTGACGTCATATATATATATATATTATATATACAAAATGTTCAATCATTCTATTTTCAAGAACCACAATGCTTAGTAAGCTGAAGCTTTGTGTGCATGACAATAAGTTGTAAGAACAGTAAAAGCTTAATTAACGTCTATTACCCGGATGGCGTGTTGTCACACACTGATGTCGCCAATAAACTGACATCTCCTGTTGGGTATTGACCCTACTCCTGTAACAATACAAATGTAAATTGTATAATACTTCTTCAGTTGAAGTAGACTATCTCTTTGGAGTGTGACATACTTGACGTTTCCAGTCACTTCTCGGAAGTGAGCATGATATCAAATATCAAGCGTGCGATGTAACGTTTAGGAGAAATGTACAAGCCATTATTGATAAAAACGCTATCTGTTTTTTAGTTCACAATTCGATGGGAATGTTTCAACCTGGAACATGGTCAGTGAGTGAGTATGTATTTCCCCCGTTTTTAGCAATGTTCCAGAAATATCACGGCGGGGGACACCAGAAATGGGCTTCAAACATTGTATCCGTGTGGGGAATGAACGCGGGCCTTGTGCTTGACAAGTGAACACTTTAAACGCTGGACAACACCACTGCCCTCAAACAATAAAGAATATAATTTGGTGGAGATAGTTGGAGGGGCAGGAAATACCGACGTCACTGTTAATGTGTGTTAGCCAAATGCATCCAGGAGGAAAGAGTTGATGATTTCATGACAGTTCAGTGATTGGCATCGTGAGCATCGATTTACGATAATCTGACATGCATCAACTAAGTCTTGATCATTGATCCTGACCTCCCGATCCCTTTAGTCGCCTCTTACCACCAACATGGGTTGCTGAAGACTAATTCTAAACGGGATCGTCAAGGGTCTCTTTCTAACTGTTGCATTATTACCACATAAAGTTACACATAGACGTCTTTATCTGGTGCATTAATGATATTAGCCTTCAAAATTGCCTTGAATTCCATACCTCTTATCAATTGCTTCTTGTAGCAGAGACATATCTGTCTTGTTAGCACGTGAAAGAGATCTCCTTACACCTTTATGTAAATTCGCTGTCTGGCTAAAAAAAACTGAATATACAATACATCCATCACTTCGAAATGTAGCCTTTCAGAAATAGAGAGTCATTATTGCCTGCTGTTTATTTGGTCATTTTACAAAAATATCAGGGAAATCCTTTTAAAATGTATTAATGATCTATCTACCACAAAAGAATCTATCATCAAACATATGTTCATATATTTGAAAAGAAATCTACCCAGAGAATAACGAATCTGAAATATATATTCTTCTTCTTCAGTAATGACATTCTAATGTACGACATTATAAATACATCAGCATAACGATCAAGATCTGCTTGTCTGCAAGTTCCACGAGTGTCATGAGTAATAGGTGTTGCAAGCAGTATTCGAACTCGCGTAGTCTGTTCTTGAAGAAGCATTTTCCTTGATTAGGAAGGAATTGTACTGAAGGAAATATTGTCCATATAAATTTGGGCACAGAACACATAGGCAAGGACAGTAGACATCCCCATGGACACACTTGAGCTACCATCCCTGCTCATCTGTCTCTTTAAGTAAAAACATCGGAATTTCTGAGCGGCTTGGCAAAATGAAAAAGCTAATTTGGCCAAGAAGTTTAACTTAAGCGTCAGGAAAATTGATATGATATCGTTCAATGGTGGTCAAACAGACAATTCCCATCCACAAGTTTACCCACCTGAACTAGAAAATTTAGCGACTGGTGAAAACATCTCTCCTGTTTTATGTTTAGACCTATGCATAAAGATTCTCAGTGTGAAAGAAAACTATCAACAAGATTGTATGACAAGAGGGGTGACTTCAACTTTCCAAAAGTCAGTGTTCTTTCTTTATGATTATTTCGATCGATTTTCTTGCAGCTCCATCGTTTGGCGTCTACTTTTCACAATTTTGGCGGTACAAACGACCATGTCCTTCTTTCTACAAAGATTTCAAGGACCCCGATACAAATCGTGGTAAAATATTGTTTGATCAGGATTCAACATTAAGGCCTCGGGAAAGCTTCAAAAGTTTTGTGGTAAACAAGACTTTTAGTGTGGATAACATTTCTAAATCAGTGACGAAAATGATGCCCTCTGCAATTCCTTGATTTGCCTCTGCATGTGTTTATGACGGAGGCCACAGCGACAGGATAACATCGGCTTTTCTCGAACACCTGATATCATCACTGTGTGCTTGTGATACATAAACACATGCTCAAGATCTAGTCGGAGTCATACAATCGACTCTGATTAAGCTGATGTTTTTTATCAATATCGAAAGTGTTTTCCGCTTTTTTGTCGATATTCAATATCACTTTCGCACCCCTGCAATAAATGTTGATGTCCACCTGAGGAACGCTGTCAGGTAAACGGACATCGACTGGTTCACACGCCCATTCCTTCAAATTTACATGAGTCAGTGCCAGTGTTTACCATAGTAAATTGAATCCTGGTAAGAATGTGTCGGTCAGGGATGCCGTGATGACACTGAGCGACGGATTCTCAGTACGTAACTCGTACATCCGCTCTCCCAGCTGACGGATATAACATTAAGTAGTCCATTGGGATTAACAGGGAGCTATATGTGTACAGGATTAGCAGGGTGTTGTCACGAGGTTGTCATGCGAGACAAGTCGTAATTCTAACATCCATGTCCTGCAACTGACGGGCAGATGTGATCTTGTGATGATCTCAAAGTTCCCGAATAATGACAACTGGGCATCGCGCTTCCATTCCTGTTTGACCGCCTCCGTGGTCTAGTGGCAGAGCGTCCGCCCGGAGAGCGGAAGGTCCGGGGTTCGACCCCCGACCGCGTCATACCAAAAGACGTTAAAAGATGGTACTTGTTGGTACCCTGTTGGCGCTCGACATTAAGGGGCTAAAACAAGGACTGGTCGGCTCGGAGTCAGTTTACTGTGTCTGAGTGGGGTATTCATGTTAAACTGCGGCATGGTATCTCAGTGAGCTAGCACTATAAATCGGCATCAGTCCGGACTAGTACAAGCAGCCACACAAACACACACACGTACATGCACGTCGCTATATAAGTGCAATAATCTTGGACGCGACGTTAAACCCCATTTCACCTCACCTCACCATTCCTTTCAATCTCATAAATATATTTATAACTATAAATTATATAGTCACATGTTTAGCGCATTGGATAACTTTGGTGGATATGATATTTGTAGAATAGCCTCGTCCTACTTACTCGTATGTGGTTGCAACAGAATATCATACGTAATGGAATGTTTGATGGAGACAATTTCCAGTCAGCAGTTTCAAATCACACATGTTGCAACTGTTCTGTAATAACACCAGCTCTCGTAAAACAGTGAACCGTGCCTCTGTTTCAGCATTAATTCACAGTTAGTAGTATCGTAGTGTGTTGCTATGACCAGTAATTATACAGAAGCAGAGACCATATACCGATATGGTCTCTGACAGAAGTGAATATTTTCCGTAAATAACTCAAAATGTTACAAACAGCATGCGAAATGTATGGAATACTGTAAGGGACTTTCTCGCGATCTCGCATTCTCGCCCTTTGGAAACGAGCTAAATATGCCAAAAACACGAGAATGCGAGATCGCGAGAACGCCAGAATGCCCCTTACAGTATTCCATAGATGTGTGTGGCTGATATATTGGCAGTACAACTGAGGGGTGACGTGAAGATATAATGCTATCCTGCTGTTTCCACGATACGACTGAGATGGTGACGTGAAGGTGACATGCTATCTTGCTGTTTCCACCATACGACCGAGATGGTGACGTGAAGGTGACATGCTATCTTGCTGTTTCCACCATACGACTGAGATGGTGACGTGAAGGTAACATGCTGTCTTGCTGTTTCCACGATACGACTGAGATGGTGACGTGAAGGTGACATGCTATCTTGCTGTTTCCACGATACGACTGAAATGGTGACGTGAAGGTGGCATGCTATCTTGCTGTTTCCACCATACAACTGAGGTTGTGACGTGAAGGTGACATGCCATCTTGCTGTTTCCATTATACAACTGAGACGGCTGACAGCATAAATCTAATGATGAAAATAAACACAACGCGACTCTAACTCATGAAGTCGAATCACATAAAACAGTTGGACCATCTCCCACAACTACGTCTCCAACAGCATCGATGTCAAATACACCAGTCCTGATATTAACACGGATGAAAACAGATCAGCGCAAGACAGGCCAAAGCCATGTGTTCACTCAGACCCCCAACACCTACCCAAGATAACATCGCTACGGGCAAGGATAAATCAGGACACAATTACCTTGATCTAACTGAACGGAACTACGACTATGACTTCACCTAGTCGTGGCAACAGATGAGCTCGAGCAAAACCTACCGATCCCCCACTGATAACCACCTCACCCACGAGAAACCGAAATCTTACCCCATCAGATCACTGGCAAAGACGTATCACGCCCTAGAAGGTGTACCGAGAATCCGGACAAAACGACCAGTTTTGTACAACATCAAAGCTGATGAACCATTTGACTCTGTCAAACATCTGATATACGAGTACGCCCAGGATATGCGTGTGCGTGTCACCTTTGTCCGACTAATGAAGAAGAACCAACCCTACAACTACAATGTACCAACACACCTACACTGTGCAAGTGAACATCGACTATGACGACTATGAACACTTCGTTTCTACTAATCCAGATTTTTGGCCTCCAGGTATTAAAACGAGAGAATATGTACCCAAGACCCGGATGACATCTCGTAACGCCGACTCTCATACCCACAGGTAATAAATCATTCATGTGTCACATCCAGTTTAGAAGGGACACTGTGATCAAGGTGGGTGTACTCCTAATGACGCTATCATTATTAACATGGAATGCACGTGGAGTTCTCCACGGTACGGACTATATTCGTCAGACATTGTCTCGACATGTTGATGTTGTGGCCCTACATTAAATATGTTTCAGGATCGAAATTTGATATCCTGTAATGCTGTTTCTCCGGAAACATGCTGTTTTCGGGGATCAGATGGATTAGCGATCTTAGTGAATAGCAACAGCGAGTGGAAAACTCACACTATCACTGTAAGCACAGACCACGCAATAGCTATCAAACTAACTCAGCGACACTACTGTGATATTTATGTAATAGCATGTCGCCTACCTTCAACTAATGTACTACATTCTGTGTATTGTGACGCCCTTAACGAACTCATAGATACGTATGATGATCTCTGTGAACAGGGTGATACTTTTATCCTTGGTGATCTTAATACAGATATTTGTAAGCACAATCTCTCTTGCCGGGATAAGCTAGTTAGCACTGCTATATCTGATAGACACCTCCTACACACCATTAATGAGCTTGCAACCCATTCCCCACGTTATACATGTCGATCCAAGGATAACACCTTAAAGAGTATGATTGACTATATCCTGGTACCCTCGTGGATAAAAGACCATGTTATCGATCTCCATGTTATAGATACATGCCCTTATACGGTGTCAGATCACCTCCCATGTTTATTATCTATATCATTGAGAGCCTTTGGTCGAAATAATCTCAATATTAACCATATTAAATGGAACAAAGCAAGTCAAGTCAAGATGATATACGCATGTACCAATGTGAATTTGGTCTATATCTTAACTCCTTTCACGACTGTAATCTCTCTTGTCAGCCTGAAAATGTTGACACATATAGCGACCATATAAGTAAATGCCTTTTACTTGCAAGTTCCAAATGTATCCCTAAATGTGAATATAAACCTTATCTTAAACCATTCTGGAAACCTGATGGATTAAATGATGCACATTACCGTATGAGGGTTGCTCGACGTGCATGGCTAAAAAACGGTAAACCCAGGGACGAAAACTCAGATTCTCGCATCTGTTATAAAACCGAAAAGAGACACTTCAGGCGCCTCTATCGAAAATCGAAAAGACCCAACAAAAAGAATACCCTAAGGGAAATTGAGAGGTCAGCTGAACTTGATATAAACTCTTTTTATGAAACTATTAGAAAACAACGAGGGCGGGTGGCCGAGATACATATACTTAACTATAAGGATGAATGTGGTTCTACACCCTCAGTTATTTGCAGATTATAGGGTAAATATTTTTTAGATTTAGCCAAACCCTACCATTCAGGAGGATTTGATGATGTATTTAAAGAAGATATAACTAGTAAGGTACATATATTAAAACAAGTACGAGAGAGGCCTGACGAGGAATTGAAAAAAGAATTTACATGTCAAGAGAAAAGAGAGGCCGTCAAATCCCTCAGCAGGAATAAATCCCCCGGTCCGATACAATTACAAATCAACATACTATCTATGCAGGAGAACATCTTATCTATTCCTTACGTATACTTTTTAATCATATGATGAAACTACAGTATGTACCCTAATTACTACATCATTGTTATACAAATAGTTAATATGCTTATATTTCCTACCAAGGTGAATAATCAGACAGATATATGGTTCAACAAGGTGTTGGCCAAGGCAGAGTAATCTCTGCTTGTTTTTTTCTTGTTTTTATAAATGACCTCATTACAGCCCTTAGACAAGCACAAAGTGGCATTCGTGCATATGGTATGGCAGTCTTGCTTGCCGACGATACTTCACTTATTAGCGCATCACCGAGAGGCTTACAAACATCCTTTGATATTGTACATACATATGCCTCAAGGTGGCGCCTAACATATAATCCATCAAAAAGTGCAATAATTGTGTTCAACAAAGCAAAACGCAAGGGGTATAACTGTCATCGTAAACTTGGTAATACACACATTACTACAACTGACTCTACGGTGTATGGTGGAATACTTCTAACATACAATCTGTCCTGTAAAACAAGAATTGAAAAGTACTGTCAGAAAGCAAGACAAAATATTAACTCCCTAGGATCTTAAGGATTAAATAGTTATGATCTTCATCCAATTTCAAGAGTGAAAATACGGCTCAGAATGATACTCAAAACCAGCCTTTATGGATGTGAATTACTCTATGACATCAAGGGTCAACATGCCGCTCTGTTGGAAGGCACGCAAAGATATTTTGCACGCATTATATAGGGTCTTGATAAAAGATCTCCATCAGAATCTACTATTTCGAACCTTGGACTTTGGACAATTACTGCATATATTAATAAATGCAAATTTTTATTTCTTGGTCGTTTATGCAATCTGAACTGTAATAACTTTGCAAAAGATATTTTTTGCGCGTCCATTGCAAGCCCTGTCAATTCAAGGACAATCTGTTGAGGACTTAAATCAACACTTGATAAATACAATCTGGGTCCCTTCCTTTGTACATATACTCAGTACGGTACTTTCCCTCCAAAATTGAAATGGAGAAATCGTGTTAACGAAACTATTTGCAAATACGAAGAACAATCATGGCTCACAAATGTATCAAATAACGCAAGCATGTCCCGTTATAAGAGAATTCATACGAAAATTAACATACCATGTACTTTGGCAATTACCTTTTCTGTACCCGGAATATCGACCTGCTTTACAACTCTGTGTGAAAGTCTCATCACGCAGTAAACTTTCGAAAGAGTGCATGCTCTGTAATAGGCATGCTTTCGACTATGACAGCCACATTATTTTACGTTGTGAAGCGCTGATATCAGAGAGAAATGCGTTTTTCTCTTCTCTCATTGACGTACTTGACGTTAAAAAATATGTTGATTTTGAAATCCAAGACGAAACAGATATGTTATCAGTCTTATTTAGGGCTGAAACAAAATTTACTCACAATCAACACACCTGGGAAGCTATTATACTACAATTCGCCTCATATCTGTACAAACTAAGGCATCTTTTGATATATATCTTCTGGTGAATATCTGTCTTCATTTAGGTATCTGAATTTGATAAACTGTGTGTAATTGTAAATATGTTATGCCTTCTTTTATTGTGTTAACTGCGTGTAATTGAATATATTTTCATTGTAATCTTCGGAATGACATCTGGAGGAAATAAAGAATCTCTAAGCTAAATATGCAAAAAAAACACGAGAATGCGAGATCGCGAGAACGCCAGTATTCCATAGATGTGTGTGGCTGATATACTGGCAGTACAACTGAGGGGTGACGTGAAGATATAATGCTATCTTGCTGTTTCCACCATACGACTGAAATGGTGACGTGAAGGTGACATGCTATCTTGCTGTTTCCACCATACGACTGAGATGGTGACGTGAAGGTGACATGCTATCTTGCTGTTTCCACCATACGAATGAAATGGTGACGTGAAGGTGACATGCTATCTTGCTGTTTCCATCATACGACTGAGATGGTGACGTGAAGGTGACATGTTATCTTGCTGTTTCCCCCATACGACTGAAATGGTGACGTGAAGGTGACATGCTATATTGCTGTTTCCACGATACGACTGAAATGGTGACGTGAAGGTGACATGCTATCTTGCTGTTTCCACCATACGACTGAGGTTGTGACGTGAAGTGACATGCTATCTTGCTGTTTCCATCATACGACTGAAATGGTGACGTGAAGGTGACATGCTATCTTGCTGTTTCCACGATACGAATGAAATGGTGACGTGAAGGTGACATGCTATCTTGCTGTTTCCACCATACGAATGAAATGGTGACGTGAAGGTGACATGCTATCTTGCTGTTTCCACCATACGACTGACATGGTGACGTGAAGGTGACATGCTATCTTGCTGTATCCACCATACGACTGAAATGGTGACGTGAAGGTGACATGCTATCTTGCTGTTTCCACTATACGACTGAGGTTGTGACGTGAAGGTGACATGTCATCTTACTGTTTCCATTATACAACTGAGACGGCTGACAGGAGTCTGTCATTCTATACATATTTTGCTATTTCCATTGTATAACTGAAACGGCCAACATTGGCGTTACATCACATTTTGACGTTCCAATTCAAATAAAACCGTTACAACAATAAATATGTTTATCTCAATCAATAATGATGATCATACATCTCCATCACTACCGGGGAGAATTGTTTCCATCATTACTTGGAAGAAGCATAAACTGCAATCACCAATGTATACTTTTGATACGATACCTTGATATTCTAATATCACAGAAGCGTCGTATAAGTACCATGTGATCAGTTTCAAAAGTATTCGCCAAATATATTTCACGTTTCGTAGTGTCTATATTGACCATAGGTCTTCTTATTTGAATATCTGTAGACCTAGCATAGGACATATTGACTATTAATTTGGAATGAAATGTAGATATGCCTTTTATAACTACCTATACACTTGATTATAAATATGGAATGTTGAGTTGCGGGGTAGATTATCGCATTAGTTTATCTCTTTAGTTCATATTGGAACAGTAGATACACTTCTGTTTTTAAATGTGAAATGTGTCATTTTCGGATCTGAAAGATATGGATGTGTATCAGTGTGTATTCGGTGTTCATCAATATGCAATAACCTACATCTTCGCCCAAATTCTCATGATCCTTCGGTCTATATATATATAACGCGTTAATTCACTGATCGTATATGTGATTGTGCACCTGATCTGGTTTAAGTAACGTCAAAATGCTAATTCATCAATAAATGGCACTATATAGCATCCTAAATTTGTCATTTTCAGCGTTGTGACAATCAAATTGTCATACGATGTTTTACGAAGAATAGTGAGTTAGTTAGTTGGGTTTAACGCCGCTTTTAACATTATTCCAGCCTAATGTGGGAGGAAAGCCCGAAGTGAGGTAGGTCTCCGTTTACCACTTCGGTGAAACCCACGAGCATGGGTATGGTGCTGACAAACCTAGAAACATAATCGGCGCGAACCGGGTTTCGAACCCACAATCATAGGTTTCTGACGTTCCCAAGGGACGCAACTCTGCACAGCGAATCGCGGCGCCTTAGACGACTGGGCCACCCGTGCCCCCTTTATGAAGAATGACTAATGAAAACCATCCATAAATGCATATTGATATGTCTCCTTAGGGAAGCATTAATACATCCATGTATTTTAACCTTACTTATTGATATATCTTCTTGGAGAGGCATTATACATCCATATATCTTATCCTTACTTATTGATATATCTTCTTGGAGAGGCATTATACATCCATATATCTTATCCTTACTTATTGATATATCTTCTTGGAGAGGCATTATACATCCATATATCTTATCCTTACTTATTGATATATCTTCTTGGAGAGGCATTATACATCCATATATCTTATCCTTACTTATTGATATATCTTCTTGGAGAGGCATTATACATCCATATATCTTATCCTTACTTATTGATATATCTTCTTGGAGAGGCATTATACATCCATATATCTTATCCTTACTTATTGATGTATCTCCTTGGAGAGGCATTATACATCCATATATCTTATCCTTACTTATTGTTATATCTTCTTGGAGAGGCATTATACATCCATATATCTTATCCTTACTTATTGATATATCTTCTTGGAGAGGCATTATACATCCATATATCTTATCCTTACTTATTGATATATCTTCTTGGAGAGGCATTATACATCCATATATCTTATCCTTACTTATTGATATATCTTCTTGGAGAGGCATTATACATCCATATATCTTATCCTTACTTATTGATATATCTTCTTGGAGAGGCATTATACATCCATATATCTTATCCTTACTTATTGATGTATCTCCTTGGAGAGGCATTATACATCCATATATCTTATCCTTACTTATTGATATATCTCCTTGGAGAGGCATTATACATCCATATATCTTATCCTTACTTATTGATATATCTTCTTGGAGAGGCATTATACATCCATATATCTTATCCTTACTTATTGATATATCTCCTTGGAGAGGCATTATACATCCATATATCTTATCCTTACTTATTGATATATCTTCTTGGAGAGGCATTATACATCCATATATCTTATCCTTACTTATTGATATATCTTCTTGGAGAGGCATTATACATGCATATATCTTATCCTTACTTATTGATATATCTTCTTGGAGAGGCATTATACATCCATATATCTTATCCTTACTTATTGATATTACTTCTTGGAGAGGCATTATACATCCATATATCTTATCCTTACTTATTGATATATCTTCTTGGAGAGGCATTATACATCCATATATCTTATCCTTACTTATTGATGTATCTCCTTGGAGAGACATTGTCAAGCTTAAGGAGCTGTGCTCGAATGATCAGGGGTGTCATTAAATAAGAATAAAACAATAATGAAAACGTGGTAATAGGTTCACAGGTTTATTAATTGAGAAGATGCGTAGACAGCTAATTAAGTAGGTTTCCTCTAATTAACACCTGAGTCAATTAACATCGCCTGGGTTAAATGACGGGAAATAAACACGGAGGGCATATGCCTAGAATAAGTCACTTGGACTATAAAATAGACGAGAACGTATGAATATCAGACTAGACTAATCGACTACAAATTCGGTGTCTTTGACGGAGCAAGAAAATACTAAAATGCCAATAAAGTTAGACAATCACGGGAAGGTTGGTTATCCACCGATTGCTAGAACAACTGAGTACTACGAACCCAGTAACCAAGTTTAGCTCAATACATCCAGAGTAAGTCAGTGGAAGTTCACAGGTGTCCCGTACCCACTTACTAACGAAACCTGAGTTTCGAACGTGTCCACCCAGTCGCGAGAAAACCGTAGTTAATGATTTAACGAATCCTGGGGGTAAAAACACAAGATCAAGAAAGAGTCTATTGATACAACGCGCGGACTTCAGTGAGGGCAATCTCTCCTGGACAGCCGCGGAATACAATAGTCAGAGGCGCTTAGCCAAACTGTGTTTCTAAACACGAGGAAAGCACGACCAGCAAACTAACTACTATATCCATAGTGAAAATGCAAGTATCAAAATAAAGCACTGAACATAAGCTATCCAACGGTGTCATTAAAGATATACAACAAGCTATGTACAAACTGTGAGGAAGCAAAATTGATCATAAATACATGAAAAATGTCTGAGTGTACATATAAATTCCCCTAATGTTTGAAAATAGTTACAAAAAACGTATAAGCGATAACATCAAGTCAACACATGGTATGAGTGTGCCATTACGTCACAAGAGAATGAAATGCAGTAAACTACGGTTATAACGAACTCAAAGGGACCACTAATCTTGGTTCGTTATAACCGTAGTTCGTTATAAGCATATATACAACAAATGGCCGGGACTAAAAAATAAGTTCGTTATATCTGTCAGTTCGTTATAAACGTGTTCGTTATAACTGTAGTTTACTGTAGTCGGGTCACTAAATCACTAACATAGTAATGTAATGACACTGTAGGACGACGATCGCCTGACTTTGTCGAGCGGTGTTGGAAATAAAGACGGGGAGCAATGAGGACACTAGACAGTGACACGAGAAACATAACTTACTTATTGGTATATCTTCTTGGAGAGGCATTTATAATCCATATATCTTATCCTACTTTATGTTATATCTTTTTGCAGAAGCATTTATATATCCATATACATTTATGACTTGCCCGTGAAGAGATCACCCGTTTAATAAACATACAGCTGTATTACACATTGTGTAACACCAAAGCGCGTGTTAATGTACTGCGGGAACAACTTTCATGAACAAATATTGAAAACTCCTAACATCCCTGGGCTTATTCAACAACATTACGTATAGAGATGATAGATCAATGAAAGGAGCTTATGCACACTCGATGACCCTAGCAACCTTGTTGCTAGGCTGACGTCACATGACATTGTTTCGCCGGAGGATCTTGCAACAACATTTTTAACAAATTACGTCATAGGGTATTGTGACGTGATTGTAAACTTTGTGGTGCAGGACCCATTTCCACGTACACTTGTACGTCTAGGTTTATTAGCGCTACGATAATTTTCTGGAAGGTGGACCGATTTATGGTATTAAATCAATACCTGTCAACTTTAGGCGTGTTTGAAGTATTGTTTTTTTAAACTTAATTGGATTATGCTGTGGATCGCGTAGATGTCTGCCTATATTCACACACGGCATTCAAATTCTAAAAAGAAGTTTTAAACGGCAAGTAATAGATAAAATACTAACCTCGCCCCGTGTGGTACCAATTTAATGCAACTCGTGAAAAGTTCCTGTATCTGACTCGCTTTCGCTCGTCAGATACCAAAACTATTCACTCGTTACATAAAATTAGTATTACACGGGAGCTCGTTTAGTATTCTATATATGTATCTTATCCTTACGTATTGATATATCTTCATGGAGAGGCATTTTTATATCCTTATATCTTATCCTTACTCATTGATATATCTTCATGGAGAGGCATTTTTATATCCTTATAGCTTATCCTTACTTAATGATATATCTTCTTGGAGAGGCAGTTGTATATCCATTTATCCTATCCTTACTTATTGATATATTTTCTTAGATAGGCATTATATATCCATATATCTTATCCGTACTTATTCATATGTCTTATTTGAGAGGCATGTATATATACATATACCTATATCTAATCCGATTCCGATTGAAGTATCGGGAAAAGTCTAGGGTTACGTCCAGCCCTCGCCAGATTGATATCTGTTGCAAAATGCCTAAATTTGAAACGTCACGTATTATAATTGGAAATCATTTTCAGTATTTTTACTCTTTACAATGAACTGCGCATGCTGGTGTTACACGCACTGCCTACCATATTCGCGGACACCTGATGTTATCATTGATTTTCACTGGTTCATTGATATAATTTTCAAACTCAATTTGCTCTTAACGCCAAATAGAATGTGTTTCAGCGTATAATCAAGACCTGTTATTCTCTTTCAATGAGGGGGCACGGGTGACCCAGTCGTCTAAGGCGCCGCGATTCGCTGTGCAGAGTTGCGTCCCCTGGACACGCCAGAAACCTATGATTGTGGGTTCGAATCCCGGTTCACTCCGATTATGTTTCTAGGTTTGTCCCCACCATACCCGTGCTCATGGGTTTCACCGAAGTCGTAAACGTTTGAGACCTGCATCACTTCGGGCTTTCTTCCCACATCAAGGTGACACGCCGTGATATAACTGGAATAATGTTAAAAGCGGCGTTAAACTCACTCTTTCAATGACGTTTTATATTTACTTGAACTGGGTCTGTGTTCCTGCTGGTGGACTGAAGTCCCCGAGTTTCATCATAAGCTCAGTAGCATTTTTCTATGCAGAGCCAACAACAAAAGGAATGTTTGGGCCCAGACATTAAAGACTGCTCCCCACTGTGTTGAAAACCGAATATATTTCTTAACCAGTTTTCTTTACTTATAAGCAGCAGAAGCTCTGCACTTGAACACAGCAGACGTAGTTCAAAATTAGAACACCGTTCTTATTTGTTTTAACAAAACCAGTAAATGCACTATCGTGGCACTGGAATTTCTTTTCCATCGACCAATTTGCTGTCTAGTTTGTTTCGAGGCCGCCGTCGCATGGCAGGAGTATTGCTGTGCGGTGTCAGGCAAAGAATACTGACTTTTTATGCAAATTAAGTGAATGGTGAGTGCTACAGGTAGGGCGGGACATGCTTACCCTTTTCGCGAACACCTGGTGTCTTCACTGATTTTCAGTGGTCCATTCATGTAATTTACACAGATATTTGGCCCTTTCGCCAAATGGAATCTGTTTCGGCGAGTAATATAGAGTTGTTATTCTCTGGTATTGACGTTTTATATTCATGGCTACCGTCATGCTCATTTTGTCGTGACGCCAGGATAGAAGACTTGTGTTTGTTGTTTAACACCGCGATCAGCAATATTCCATCAAAGAGACAGAGGTCGCATTCAGCAATATTCCCGCTGTATGATGGCGGTCGCACTCAGCAGTATTACCGCTATAATTTATAATGGCAGTCGCACCCAGCAATATTCCCGCTATATGACGCCAGTTGCACTCAACCACGTTCCCTCTATATGATGGCGGTCGCACTCAGCAGTATTACCGCTATAATTTATAATGGCAGTCGCACTCAGCAATATTCCCGCTATATGACGCCAGTCGCACTTTACCACATCCCCTCTATATGCTGGCGGTCGCACTCAGCAATGTTCCCGCTATATGACGCCAGTCGCACTTTACCACATTCCCTCTATATGCTGGCAGTCGCACTCAGCAATATTCCCGCTATATGACGCCAGTCGCACTTTACCACATTCCCTCTATATGCTGGCGGTCGCACTCAGCAATGTTCCCGCTATAAAATCGCGATCGCACTCAGCTATATTCCCGCTATATGATGGTGGTCGCACTCAACAATATTTCCTCTATATGCTGGCGATCGCACTCAGCAATATTCCCGCTATTAAATGGCGATTGCACTCAGCTACATTCCCGCTTCATAATAGCGATCGCACTCAATTATATTCCCGCTATATAATGGCTACTGAACTCAATTGTATTCCCGCTGTATGATGGCGATCGCACTCAGCAATATTCCTGCTGTATAATGGCGATCGCACTCAGCAATATTCCCGCTATATAATAGCGGTCGCACTCAACTATATTCCCGCAATGTGATGGTTGTCGCACTCAACAATATCCCCGTGATATGACACCGGTCTGAAATAATCGTGTCAGGATCAGACAATACAGAGATTGACATCATGAGCATCGATCTACGCAGCAGGGATACGATGATATGCATCAACCAATTCAGGGACCTGACCACCCAGTGGATGGGTCAAGATGGCTTGGATGAAATGAAATGATACCTCCTTGGAGATTGCATTCCAATGAATTGCAGACCAATGTGACATCATTGACTGCAATGACACCACAGTCAAATGACTTCACTGATCTCTTAGCCACTTAAACTGGCTGACTTTTGTACACTCAAGACATTGGTTATTACTGTTTATAAACCTAGAACGAATGATTTGTTGTGAAAAATATAATCTAACCCTAAGCGTTTAAACTGTTATGGACTGGTGTTGGTATATTGATAAAAAAGAAAAGAAAAGATTGTGATATTCACTATATAATGTATGACAAAACAGAAAATAGTGGAAATGTGAACAGCTTTATGAAATGCAGAATAATAACTATGTCAAAGAGTAGTTATATATTTCGTTAGTGAGTGAGTATGGTTTTACGCCGCTTTTGAGCAATATTCCAGCAATATCAAGGCGTGGGGCACCAGAAATGGGCTTCACACATTTTACCCATGTCGGGAATCGAACCCGGGTCTTCGGTGTGATGAGGGAACGCCTCAACCACTAGGCTACCCGACTGCCCCACATTTCGTTAGAGAAGCAAAAGACAGTTTACTACTTTCAGATAAGTTCATGACTGCTGTTTTGAAACTATTGCAGACTAACGCCTCAACTGAGAGGATCAATCTATTCGTCTTTCGTCCATACAACACTTTATCACAAAACTTTAAAATATCGATCATCCCTACATGATATTATCACTTTTACGACAACAATATGTGTCTAGCAGCAGCCGATGATTGTTTTCTCGATGCGAAGAGTTAATCGTGTCGCAGCAGAGTAACGGTACTTTTGTGATATGACTGTTTGTATGACAAACAGACTGTATCTGTGAACCTCGCTTACTGTACGTGTAAACTGACAGATAAAATAAAACTACTTACTTACTGCCTCATCACAGTCTGTAATCAACACGAGGTATTCCTATTACAAAATTTCAAAAGAGAAGTCGCTCTCGATGTTCTACACTTTAACGACAATGTGTTCTCATGGGAAAGGCAGCCATCAAATAGCTCTTCCATCTGTCTAGACTCGGATGCCATTACAGCTTCTAATACGGTTTTATATCACCATAAGTGACATCCCCTTCCACCCAATAGCGGCGATTTACAGCATTTAATGTAATGACAAGAATCAGCTATATATACACCAATCCTCCGTCAGCCATGCACAAGACGAAGATCGTTGACAGATTATTAAAGTGAAAGTAGATTTGTTTGGCAATTCAACAGACAAATTGAATTAGAGATATGTGTTGTGACGGAACCTCAGAGTAACTATCTCTTGCGTTGGATGATATGGATCATCGGGTTAGGAGTTTAGTAATAAGAAGTTCAAGGACGAACAAAACGTTGCGTCTCTTTCAGATACATTTATATATGTTTGAGTTTCCAACGTCACTTTTTAGAAGATATTTAATTTCAATTTTAAAATAGATAATTATGGACATGAATGTTGATGCTAGTATCTACATGTTATGTCAAGGTACAGATGACTCCAACTGAATGATAATATATGTGACGTGGCATGTGTTATAACAGTCTGTGGCAAAAGAAACCTACGACCTTTCATTTATTAATGTTTAACGGTTACACATGACAAATCGTGGTTCGACAATTATATGTCGGTGCGTCATTCTTGTGTTGTTTTGGTGTCGTTGATTCGTACGTTTGAATTTCTCTGGTTTCATTTTCGTTGGACAGCTGGAAGCATGGTGATTGCAGAGACCGTAATGAGACGTGGTGGATGACTGGTGGGACGTGGTGTGACGTGAACTGGTGTGACGTGTACTGATGTGACGTATGCTGGTGTGACGGGGTCGACTAGTGTGACATGTACTGATGTGGCGTTTACTGGTGTGACGTGGCCGACGAGTGTGACATGTACTGGTTTAACGTGTACCGGTGTGACGTGGTGTGACGTGAACTGGTGTGACGTGTACTGATGTGACGTATTCTGGTGTGACGGGGTCGACTAGTGTGACATGTACAGGTTTAACGTGTACTGGTGTGACGTGGTGTGACGTGTACTGGTGTGACGTTGTGTGTAGTGTACTGGTTTAACGTGTACTGGTGTGACGTGTACTGGTGTGACGTATTATGGTGTGACGGGGTCGACTAGTGTGACATGTACAGGTTTAACGTGTACTGGTGTGACGTGGTGTGACGTGTACTGGTGTGACGTTGTGTGTAGTGTACTGGTTTAACGTGTACTGGTGTGACGTGTACTGGTGTGACGTATTATGGTGTGACGGGGTCGACTAGTGTGACATGTACAGGTTTAACGTGTACTGGTGTGACGTGGTGTGACGTGTACTGGTGTGACGTTGTGTGTAGTGTACTGGTTTAACGTGTACTGGTGTGACGTGTACTGGTGTGACGTATTATGGTGTGACGGGGTCGACTAGTGTGACATGTACAGGTTTAACGTGTACTGGTGTGACGTGGTGTGACGTGTACTGGTGTGACGTTGTGTGTAGTGTACTGGTTTAACGTGTACTGGTGTGACGTGTACTGGTGTGAGGTCGTGTGACGTTGTGTGTAGTGTACTGGTTTAACGTGTACTGGTGTGACGTGGTGTGACGTGTACTGGTGTGGCGTCGTGTGACGTTGTGTGTAGTGTACTGGTTTAACGTGTACTGGTGTGACTTGTACTGGTGTGAGGTGGTGTGACGTGTATTGGTGTGGCGTGGTCGACTGGTGTGACGTGTACTGGTGTGGCGTGGTCGACTGGTATGACATGTACTTGTGTGACGTGTACGGTGTGACGTGTACTGGTATGATGTGTAGTCGTGTGACGTGGTCAGATAGTGTACTGATGTGACTTTGTGTGATTTGTACTGGTGTGACGTGTACTGGATGACGTGGTGTGACGTGTACTGGTGTTACGTGTTCGACTTGTGTGACATGTACTGGTATGACGTGTACTGGTACTTGTCAATGACAAATATAAGAGACATATAAATATGACAGATTGAACTGTGTAAGCAGGTATGAAGTGATATGTGCAAAACTGTATTTACATGTTATGTGACATATTAAATTCCATTAGCTAACGTGTTTAGCCACGATACTCATGAATGTAGCCCAGCTGTCAAGTGTCATGTCCTGGACCACATCTGCAATGGCACGGAAGTATGTTTGAACCTTGACGTCATTACTAGAAGTGTCCTCAGTTCTGATATAGGTATCAAGGGAAACATTGTCAGGACAATAGAGACTCACTCAGCACATTTCTCTGTTCCATGAGACGGCCACAGTAAAGCAATTGGTGTTCACAACGTCATCACATTCACAGTTGCAGAGCAGACACAGTCCTGATGTTACAGGTAATATGCCGAGCTGTACCAGGGCATATACAGGGGGAGAAGCAATATCATGCCATTCACACAGAGAGAAGTGGACCAAGGCGGGTGTGGATATCACCGAACCTATGCATATCTGGACGTTGTTACAGAGTGTTTCTCAACTTCATATTTTCGGACTCACACTAAGCTCGTTGAACCACGCTTTCCTATACACTCTTACGTGGAATTTATCCAGATTTGATGAGTGAGATGTGTGTGTTTGGTACGTCTGATGATCCATACTTGTGCTACATTCAGTATATCATATGCTACGGATCTGGTATTATGTGAGAGAGTGGTGGCATACCGGGAGAATCTCAGATAGATGTTCGGCTTCACAATGGTTGATTTCTACAGAGTCGTCCCAGAAATAGAAGCTTCATTTTCTCCACCTTGCCAAGCATTGACCACAATCCTAGAACCTCAGTTGTAGCAGCTGTCGAGGATCTCCAGTAGTTCTGTAGGGTTTCCAGCCCACTGATCTCACGATTGTTAATATTATACCAGAACTCACATGCATAGAAAGCAGAAGGGAAGATTACTCGTTTCCAGATATTCGATGAAGATGCTGGGTTCAATCCTTCAGCACCAAGACCAAAATCTCTTGGGGAGTTGATTGTCTGTCGCGCCCTACCACAAGTTCGAGTAGCCCGTTCAGTTTATTTCTCCGTGTGTGTCAGAGAGCCAGCATAAATCGTTCGGATTGTATGGAATGTCATTGTCACATTTCCACGTTTTAGTTTGTTTTGTTTTTTGTTGCACTCATCAATATTCCAGCTATACGACGGCGGCCTGTAAATAACCAGACAATCTGGACCAGACAATCAAGTGATAAACATCATGAGCATCGATCCACGCTATTGGGATACGATGACATGCATCAACCAAGTCAGCGAGCCTGACCACCCGAGCCCATTAGTCGCCTCTAACGACAAGAGTAGTCGCCTTTTGCTGCAAGCATGGGTTGCTGAAGACCTACTCTACCCCGGATTCTCTAGATTTTAAAACAGGATTATTTCAACCTCTTCTGCCATTGCTAAAAGACAAAACATTGGTGTGACAAGGTCGACTGGTGTGACATGTACAGGCCGATGAATTCACCACACGGACAGTTTACCCTATTTGACCACACCTACTAGATGCTCCTGCATTGTCGTTCTTGTTGACGGGACGTCCAAGTTGTCGATGCCGACGAAACAAGTCCGAAGAAAATTACATCAAACAAAGCCAGATTGTATCCAACTCAGTCATGCAGACAATGAGTCAATGCCAATCTGGACCTATAGATCTGGTAAAATAACGATAACTTTACAGCGTCATTTGACTCTTTATACCTGTACTCGGCAAACTCATGTTGTGTGCTTCTGTCTGCACACTGGCAACATGCAAGGCTTTAAACATGATGATAATACAATAGAAATACCAGTTAGTACGCGAAATTGTGGACGAATACGCTTCATCAGTGCAAGGCATAATTTGGAATTAAATATGGCCAACTTTATGCTGAAGAGAATTTCATCTGTATACATACATGTACATGTATTGCTGTGTGGAGGTACACCTTATGTCACGGGAGTGACCATGATACATATGTATGTATACACTCGTCTACCTAACCATGCCTCGAGGTGAGGTGAGGTGAAATGGGGTTTAACGTCGCGTCCAAGATTATTGCACTTATATAGCGACGTGCATGTACGTGTGTGTGTTTGTGTGGCTGCTTGTACTAGTCTGGACTGATGCCGATTTATAGTGCTAGCTCACTGAGATACCATGCCGCAGTTTAACATGCACTCAGACACAGTATACTGACTCCGAGCCGACCAGTCCTTGTTTTAGCCCCTTAATGCCGAGCGCCAGACAGGGTAACAACAAGTACTATCTTTTAACGTCTTTTGGTATGACGCGGCCGGGGATCGAACCCCGCACCTTCCGCTCTCCGGGCGGACGCTCTACCACTAGACCACGGAGGCGGTCCCATGCCTCGAGGACACAGAGGTAAACGTATAGATACGTCTACCTATCCATGTCGCGAAGGACACAGGTGTGAAACGTATGGATTCGTCTACCATAATATATTGGGAAAGACCCAGGTGTGAAACGCATAGACTTGTCTAACTCTCTATCGCATGACGATCATAGAATAACGTATACACAGAAATAATCAATCGCCTTCGGCCATCGTCATTCAAAAGATGAGCATGACTTAAAGGTGTTTTCCCAAACCTGTGTTATCTTTTAATAAACTTTCAAGTTACAAAACCCATTCCCGTCTTACATTTATCTAGCCAAATACAGAGCCGCTGAGAAGTCAATTCACCGAGTGCACTTTAGATCATCCAGATTGCTGTCTCTGGCAACATCTGTACTAATGGACTTGGGGCAACTAGACGTGAAATCTGTCATATCGGAGACACGAACAAAAGCTATATTACGACTCACTAAATACGTGACACTAGCCCCTGAAGGAGAGTTAGTAGTTTCCACACGCCAACACTTGTAGGATGACAACTGTTATTGAATAACGCTAAATCCATATGTTTGAGAAACCCTGGAGGCCAGAAGGACACGGATTTCTTGCACTTCACACAGCTGTCATGTCAACAGCATATTGAGTCTCTAAGAGGTCAATGAATAGTCAATACGACCAACCCCTCGTGGATAAACATGTTCACGAGACAAAATATTTACCTTGGTTTGTTCTGATATGAAGTAATTTAGGATGGTCAATGTGGACTTGTGCTGGATCGAGAGTCTCACCGCGATAGTCTCCTCGACCACGCTGATAAGTCACACCAGCTTTAACAGCGTTATAAAATTTAATTCTGAATCAACATCCCATGTTCGGGTAGCGTGGTGGTTGGCTTGTTCTCTCATGGCAGACAACTCGTGGTCGATGGCCAGATGAGGACATTTGTGAATCTCATCCATATTGCAGCAAGTGGGATATTTATACAGTGCGTAGTGCAGTGTATTGAGAACATAGGAGGATCAGTGTATATCTGTTATACACACAGGAGCGTTGCTGCAGTGTGGAGAGACCGTATTGCTCACAATCAGTGTTCCCCGTTACGATCGGATTTATAGGTCTTCAGTATCCCATGCTGAATAATGTCGGGTGGTCAGGCTCGCTGACTTAGTTGAGCATGTCAACGTATCCCAAATGCGTAGATCGATGCTCATGATATCAATCACTTGGTTGACGAATATTTACAGGCCTCCGTCATATAGCTCAAATATTGTGGAGTGGCGTAAAACAAAGATAAACAATCAGTTTATACCTTTAATAGAGGATAATTTTTATAATTTACGTGAACATTGCAAATCCAGTATATATATATATTAAAAAAAAGTTACCTTGGTAATAGTGCTGATTTCCTGACATATATTAAAACATATTTTGTCCAATTCTAACACTTTTATCGACTTTCTGTCGACCTTGTACGTTCGCTGGACTTGATGTATACACGCTGTTACCTACTGGCGCAACACCCAACTCGCGGGTCTCCAGACTACGCCTTCTTATAACTGTATGATTATATATTAGTGGCACGGAGGACAACATATATAGATGGATGAGACAAAGGCAACACTTTTTTCCCTGGACGAACTCCGACAGATACTGGGAAGAACATGTACATTGGATTATGGCACGTCGAGTAGGCATGAAAGTGAGTTAGGGTCTATCTAACGGTCTGGACGGTCGGGTTTATGAGATTAAGGAACACCCGAAATAATCATTGGTCTTTGACAGACAACTGTGTCAATACAGGATAGTAGTTCTGATAGGGAACTTAAAAGGTGACGTAGAATCATCTGTATTAGCAGTTCTGGTTGTGAGTTTATAAATTGACGTACGTAGATCACGGGGAAGTAGTAATTGACTTAAAATTACGTAGAAGAGGCATAATCACTGGTTCATCAAGTGAAGTTAAAGTGCCATAGAACTTGTATTTGTAGTTCTTGAAGTGAACGCTTCACAAGCCTGCATGACAAGTTAACTTCAATCTTCCAGTAGTCCCCTTTATGTTGATCTATATGCTTGCAAATCCATCTTGTTTGACTACGTTTCACAACGCTTGGAGGCACAAACGACAATGTTCTTTCCACATAGATTTCAAAACCCATCATAAGAATCTTGCTCAAATGTTTGATCAAGATTACAACATTTAGGTAACAGTAAATCTTCAAAACGTTTTATGGTAAACATTTGGATGAGATATCCAAATTTGACGTAGCAGTGCCCAAAATGATGTCCGATTTAATTTCTCATTTTGGCTTGAATGTTTCCCTGTGTTCCCGTGTGTGACGGATACCCACCTTTTCATGAACACATGCTTATCATATAGTCGAGATCGTGCGATGGACTTTGCTTTAAGAAGAGATTATGATATACATAAAACAATGGCATAGGAGTTGTACTAGTTGTGTGTTTGTTTAACGCCGCACTCATCAACATTCCAGCTATATAGTATCGAGTCTGACCAGACAATCCAGTGATTGGTATAGACAATTGGCTCTTTAAGAAGTGACCTGTATATATGAGATTTATTTCGAAAACTAACCTGAATTCAACCAGAAATTAGGAGATAATATAACATTAAGTTAATACAGATTTGTGGGCCTTATTTGGTATGTGATGACTGGAGTTATCAAATGTTAAACAGTTTGACTAACCTACTTTAATTCCAGTCCTCCGAGGCTTGTATGATTGACATATGTAAGGTTTGTTTGTTTGCTGTTTAACGCCGCACTCAGCAATATTCCAGCGATATGACAGCGGACTGTCAATAATCGAGTCCCGACTAGACAATCCAGTAATTGAGATCATGAGCATGGATCTATGCAATTGGGAGACGAAGACGTGCATCAACCAAGTCAGCGAGCCTGACAATCCGATCCCGTTAGTCGCCTCTTACGTCAGGCATGTGTTACTGAAGATACGTTCTAACCCTGATCGTCACGAGGGACTGCGAATAGCAGTCCAAGTAAAGAACTTCTAAAATCATGAACTTATACCGTGACGTAGATTTCGCATGAGTAAAATTACAAAGTGCGTTAGATAGGTTTTGGCAGTTTTAGTTGTGAACTTTAAAAGGCCTATAACCAGTATTAGTAGTTCTGGTAATGAACTGATAATGATGCAAATAACAGCAATAAAAACCCTTCCCATATTCATAAGCAATCTCTGCTGAAAGCATACACTGTAGTCGATTGTACGATTCCGACTATGCCATGAGCATGTGTTTATGAATCACTATCTAATGGCGATGATACCATTCTTTTCACGAAAAGGGGAGCGTATCCGGTACCCCAACCACAAACACATTGAAATAATGCAAGTCAATTGTTCACCTGGAAAGACCAGGGGAATTCTCGAATTGCATCGGATATGATTGAGAGAGAGAGAGAGAGAGAGAGAGAGAGAGAGAGAGAGAGAGAGAGAGAGAGAGAGAGAGAGAGAGAGAGAGATGCTGCCGGGAATCTGGACGCTCTGTCCAGTACACCTTATATAATTTAAGAAGAACATGCGCGAGAAAGGACGCGAGTTAAGGTTATCAATCAACATTCTGCTGCCCAAGGCGTAATCATAAAACGATATAAATCCATAAAACGTTTTGAAAGGGATACTTGGACCTTGATTGTTTTTAACCATGATCAAACAACTTTTAAACAAGAATCTAAGACTCCCTTTGAAAACTTCGAATTCGAAAAAAGAGCATGCTCAATTGCACCTCAAAAGTTGTGAAATTAAGAACTAAATATTAAACATTGAAGCTGATAGTAGTCCTGACAGTGTACTTGAAGTGACGGCGGTTTGGTGGAGCAGGGTGCTGTTGTACAAACCGATCTTAGCCCTAAGGTGATCGTAGCTCCAATACCTTAACATAGACTTACAACAATCGTAGTGCTAAGGTAGGTTTGTACAACGGTACCCAGTTCTAACCCGGAATGGTTATGGGGACCAGTTCTACTCCGGAATCCCAAAAGGAGACAAACATCGGATGTGGAGACCAGTTCTAACCCGGAATCCACACGAGAAGATAAGCATCGGTTGTGGGGACCAGTTATAACCAGAAATCCACTCGAGGAGACAAACATAGGTTGTTGGGACCAGTTATAACCAGAAATCCACACAAGGGGACCAGCATCGGTTGTGGGGACCAGTTCTAACCAGAAATCCATACAAGGAGACAAACATCGGTTTTGGGGACCAGTTCTAACCAGAATTCCATACAAGGAGACAAACATCGGTTTTGGGGACCAGTTCTAACAAGAAATCCATACAAGGAGACAAACATCGGTTTTGGGGACCAGTTCTAACCACACATCCACACAAGGGGACCAGAATCTGTTGTGGGGACCAGTTCTAACCAGAAATCCATACAAGGAGACAAACATCGGTTATGGGGACCAGTTCTACCCCGGAATCCACACAAGGTGACCAGCATCGGTTGTTGGGACCAGTTCTACCCCCGGAATCCACACGAGGAGACACACATCGGTTGTGGGGACCAGTTCTAATCAGAAATCCACACAAGGAGACAAACATAGGTTGTGGGGACCAGTTCTAACCCGGAATCCACACGAGAAGATAAGCATCGTTTGTTGGGACTATTTCTACTCCGGAATCCATACAAGGAGACAAGCATTGGTTTGGGGACCAGTTCTACCCCGGAATCCATACAAGGAGACAAACATAGGTTGTGGGGACCAGTTCTATTAGAAATCCACACGAGGAGACAAGCATAGGTTATGGGGATCAGTTCTACCCCGGAATCCACGCGAGGTGACCAGCATCGGTTGTAGGGACCAGTTCTAACCCGGAATCCACACGAGGAGACAAGCATAGCTTGTGGGGACCAGTTTTACTCCGGAATTCACACGAGGGGACAAGCATAGGTTGGGGGGACCAATTCTAACCCGGAATTCACACGAGGAGACAAGCATTGGTTGGGGGATTAATTCTAACCCGGAATTCACACGAGGAGACAAGCATAGGTTGTGGGGACCAGTTCTAACCCGGAATTCACACGAGGAGACAAGCATAGGTTGTGGGGACCAGTTCTAACCCGGAATTCACACGAGGAGACAAACATAGGTTGTGGGGACCAGTTCTACTCAGGGATCCATACAAGGAGACAAGCATCGGTTGTGGGGACAAGCTCTAACCCGGAATCCACACGAGAAGATAAGCATCGGTTGTTGGGACTATTTCTACTACGGAATCCATACAAGGAGACAAGCATAGGTTCGGGGACCAGTTCTACCCCGGAATCCATACAAGGAGACAAACATCGGTTGTGGGGACCAGTTCTACCCCGGAATCCATACAAGGAGACAAGCATAGGTTCGGGGACCAGTTCTACCCCGGAATCCATACAAGGAGGCAAACATCGGTTGTGGGGACCAGTTCTACCCCTGAATCCATACAAGGAGACAAGCATAGGTTCGGGGACCAGTTCTACCCCGGAATCCATTCAAGGAGACAAACATCGGTTGTGGGGACCAGTTCTACCCCGGAATCCATACAAGGAGACAAGCATAGTTTCGGGGACCAGTTCTACCCCGGAATCCATACAAGGAGACAAACATCGGTTGTGGGGACCAGTTCTACCCCGGAATCCATACAAGGAGACAAGCATAGGTTCGGGGACCAGTTCTACCCCGGAATCCATACAAGGAGACAAACATCGGTTGTGGGGACCAGTTCTACCCCGGAATCCATACAAGGAGACAAGCATAGGTTCGGGGACCAGTTCTACCCCGGAATCCATACAAGGAGACAAACATCGGTTGTGGGGACCAGTTCTACCCCGGAATCCATACAAGGAGGCAAGCATAGGTTCGGGGACCAGTTCTACCCCGGAATCCATACAAGGAGACAAACATCGGTTGTGGGGACCAGTTCTAACCCGGAATCCATACAAGGAGACAAACATCGGTTGTGGGGACCAGTTCTCACCCGGAATCCATAATAGGTTTAGTCCTAGTAGGGACCTTAAAGTGCCGTAGAACCTTTATTCTTACTGTTATTGAACAACGTTCTGCAAAGCCTCATTGTGATATTTACTGGGATCAAGGCTCTCTCGGTGTCCCCGTGTCATTTCGTTGCCATCAAGAACCTATCGTACATGTGGGAATATATCAAATGTCAAATCGAACCACCAGACCATTTTTCTAAGATGATTTTCTTTTAAGAATGTGTGCACAGCCTATTCCTTCGGTGATAGTTAGGATCTATCAGCAACGTTTCGGACATTTTAAGCTGTCTCGGACACAGTACGTTATGTATATTGTACTGATGAATTACATACAATTAATTACAGAATATATAACATGAAAAGACTTGGCTTGGATAATATTACATGTGCTCTAACAAATTTACATTTTGACAATCCAAGTGACGTTTACGCTGAAATGGTATGATATAATCTTTTCGTTATCACTCCGTAAAATCAACAATTCCACTTTTGAATTTATTTATGACTTTTGCCTCCGCCTAGGTAGAGCTATAGAACCATCAGCTTGGTAGAATTTATGCGGTAATAAATTACATAAATGTGAGCTGTGATATTTTCTGAATTTCCTTACGGCCAATTCTCACATGAGAGTAATTGGAAGTTTTTCGTTGACATGTTATTAGAATTCATCGACTGATATATAATTTAGCACACCAAGGGGACCGTTTTACAGCAAGTTAAACATCTGATCGATAATGTTTAATCACTGCTAGAAAGTAAGATGGACTGGAGTGTTAAGAAGGAAACCTGGAAAGGAACTGTATGACGAATGAATAAAGATGTGATGTCGAAATCGTTCCAGAAACATTATTAGGCGTCTGAAACTCTATATAACGTCGCATAAATTCCCTATCATGTCGCACTGCATCCGGGTATTTTACACATTGTGACATGTTTATTGGCCAATAAAAGAAGTAACACTGCGCATGTCAACTGAAGACTAAAAACTGTAATTGATTTCGTCCACATAATTGAATACTTAGGAAGATATGGCGAGCATGGAAGGCTTCCACTGCCAGGAACTACATGATATATGTGGGTAGAGAGCCTGTAATAAGCCGTCATATGGTTGTAATTAAACTATACAACACAATTGTTGTTTCATGACCCTCGATACTTCAAGATAGGCGTTCCTCACAAGACTAATGTCTCGCTACTGTTACATAAATCTCGGACTGGTAAGCAACTCACGGTGCAATAATGCCTCTGAAAATCTATCTATCTAACTCTCTGTCTGTCGGAAATTCTGCAACTGTCGATTAAGCTTCTGATAAGCTTATATAGTATCCAACCCTCTGAATATCTGATTATCGTTGTCTCTGCCTTTGTGACCTCGCGTTCAGAGCCCAAATGCCTTTGTTTCTCGAGAATACTTACAGAAAATAAAATATTATTCAAACCTTTGTATTCACAAAAGTAGTAAATATACAAAAAATGAGGCAATGATATGTGCCATTTACCGATCCTGCACTGATGATAATATTACAGGTCAAGAGAGGACAGAAGATTGAGCGTACATTCCTTGTTCCTTGATGGCTCTTTCAGAGCCAGTCTGACGAGATTATAATAGTTGATATAATCAGGGATCGTTGGTCAAGAAAAGTGTCACAAATGACTACTTTATCATAAATCTTTGTCCGGGCACTTAGCGGAAGCAAGTGACCTCTACCATGAACCTTAATTGTGCAGGGCGCACGGTAACGAGCTGTGTGGACACTTATGGCTACTGAGTACCTCATTACACATCGCTGCACCATTTGTTACAAACTGTCACGTAACCAATAGGTTTCGTTATTGTTTATTAATTTGTTTGTAGAATTGGAGAATCCATTTTCTGTATTCAAATAGTGCAGACCTAGTTCCGGATATTATATAATTGCAATGTAAACGTCATCCGCGAGCGATAGGGCTGAAGCCAAGACGGCGCGGTCAGTAAATTAACCTTCAGGAGAGTCCGTACAAGTTTATTCTCAGTGCCTTGTATACTTACAGGAAACCCCATCAGATTTAATTACAGAAGGATAAAAGAACAAGGCATGAATCTTACCTTACGAACAAATTTCACGTCATTTGACCTTGTATCAACCGTTTGCTGACCTACTCCTTTTCGCGACCCCTGGTGTTATCGCTGATTTTCGGTGTTCCATTCATGTAATTGTCATAACAATTTTGCCTTTCACGATCACTGGGATCTGTGTTGGTGGAAAGTCGACCCTGGTCCTTCTCTGGCATTGACGTTTTATATTTAGTGGCCTTTAATATGTTTTTCGGGGTTGATATTTCTTATCAATTTTAACTCTGTCAGGTTGGGTAACCTAATGGTTGAAACTTTATCTCGTGACGCCATCCTCCAATTCAAGATGCCTCCCCTCGTGATATGACATGAACATTGCAGAGCACAGCCTGATATCTTCATCGCTCATTTACTCATCGCTACAAACTAAAGTCTTTGCTTGGTGTTATAACGCGCTGTTTGTTTATTTTTTTGTTTGTTGTTGTTCAGCTATAGTTTAGCTGTATGATGTCAGTTTGTTAATAACCGATTCTGGACCTGACAATACAGTGATTGACGCCATGAGCATCGATCTACGGATTTGAGATACGATGTCATGCATCAACCAGATCAACGAGCATGACCGATACGTCCAGAAAAAACACAACAATGCAGATAATGTAGAAACCTGATTCCATAACTCATAATTTTCATACAATGTTTACCACCATTTTTCCTTTCTACTCCCAATGGAATCTGTTCCGGCGAATTAACTATTTTCTGGCGTTGACGTTTTATATAATTTATAAGAACTGACACGAATGTCAACCCGTTACTGGACGATTGAATATTGCGTTGAATTAGTGGATATTTTTCCTATATCAGAGCGTTATATAATGGATTGCAGAGCTCAGAGGGCAATGAAGGGCTATTGGACAATACGGTAGTATGTTTCCATGTGAGGAAGCCTGTGAAATAATTAATCAAACAATACCGTCTTTATATGTCTCGCCGGTTCAACCCGGTTGACCCTACTACGCCGTATTAAACAGCCTCCAATTTGTAAAGGCCTCAAGTTATTATGACCGGACGAAGGTACACGATGCAGTGATTAATTCTACAATTAAGGAGACAAGGATGCCACATCCGTCCCGCCTCATTGTGTTTGCAAGTTGTCGGACTTCTGATGTCTGGCTGCCGCACTCGTTGCAGTAATGACTCCTCGCTGGCCACCACTTGGCTTAATAACAACATATAATTGAACAAACTTCTAGGTTGTATTTCAAAGCTCGTGACAGCGCCCCACTTGTGAACCAAATCAAGCAATACATAATTCAATAGCTAAAAGGAGCTAGTGTCTGATGTAGCTTGTTGTGTGTCAGGCACATGGTGATCGGTTCATCCACACAGACTACAGTTAGTTCTACAATTGATTAAAGGTAAACAAATACGTTGAAAGAATATGATGCGAAAAAATGCTTGAAATTTAGTCGATTATCAAAGAAATATGAATTTAATGATTTCAAAGTCAACGCAGAAATTGTATGCTTCATTTTCTCACGTATACCGTAGAAAAGACACGTGGTGCTAATTTAAGACTGGTTACCGTAATTCGTCATTACAGGACCAGTACTGGTCAATATACCTATGCCAGTTAGAAATATGATGGGTGTACATTAATATTTATAAAACATCAGTTTTAAACACACGCAGTATTTCTGTAAAAGTTTATCCTACTTTTATTAATTTCAAATTCCATTTCCAGGGAGATTTCATTATTCAGAAAACAACATGTTTTGTTTGATACTGAAACTATATATAAGTTTACAACCTAAATTGTCTTCCATATATAGTTTGGACGGCCAAAGGAAAAAGATACGCTGTTGAGCTGGAGGCAGTTTATGTTCATAAGGGTGAATGAGCATGGTCTTACGCCGCTTTTAGCAATATTCCAGCAGTGTCACGGCGGGGGACACCAGCTATTGGCTTCACATGTGGGGACTCGAACCCGGGTCTACGGCGTGACTTGCGAACGCTTTAGTCACTTGGCTACCCCACCGCCCTTTATGTTAAGAAACCAAGTCAGAGCTTTAACATTGTTTTGCTGAAATAGTTCATTCGATCAGTATACACCAGAAGCCAGGAAGTAGGGATGAAATACGGACACTACAGTGGTAGTGTTTTCTATAAGATAACATACACCGAGATGATTCTTGGAGCGATATCAGCAATAAATTGTATTGCAACGATCACTTGTCCTCGCCTAACTGACAGTCGTGGATAAAGTCGGAATACATTGTTGGAGTATATGAGGCAGCGCACGATTACTTTTGCATGCCCAATGATGTGGTAGGAATCATACAACGGACTTCTTTTAGTAGAGATTTCTTATGATTATGAATAGGATTTTGTCGCTTTCATTTATCTTAGACACCGATCATATATGATAGAGGTTGCAATCAGGGAGGTGTCACAAACAGAATGTATTTATGACATATAAACTTTCCGATGATGCTTGGTATAGATAAACACGTTACGGTGATAAATAGATGGGTAACTAATGTTATATTTGGGATAGCACTTTCTTGGTAAAGTACAAATCCTAGTACTCTGAGAGTGTGGGTTCGAATCCCGGATTAGAATTTGTACTTTGCTATGTGGGACCTCCAAACGTTATTGGAACATTATTAATGTAAGCTTTGGATGTTGTTTGTGCCTTCATACGTTACTGGAACAATGTTCGCTATGGATATTGTGTATGCCTTCATACGTTATTGAAACAATGTTAGCTATGAATGTTGTGTTTGCCTTTATACGTTATTGGAACAATTTTAGCTTTTGGATGTAGTATATGCCTTCATACGTTATTGAAACAATGTTCGCTATGGATGTTGTGTATGCCTTCATACGTTATTGAAACAATATTAGCTGTGGATGTTGTCTTTGCCTTCATATGTTATTGGAACAATGTTCGCTATGGATGTAGTGTATGCCTTCATATGTTATTGGAACAATGTTAACTATAAATGTTTTGTATGCTTTCATTCGTTATGCTGTGTATGCCAGGTAGGACTGCCAAAGGTTGGTTAAACATTCTAATAAATAACTAAAGTCATTTCTCGGCTCTGAGCACGCGGCCAATAATCCTCCCCTGTTTATGTCTGATGTGTTATAGTCGTTTGATCATCAGCTCAGTTCGTGTAATTTGGAAGACCGCTAAAAATAATGCCATGTTTTATCATCTTTTGCCAAAGACGCCATATTTGGGAGACTATTTCCAGGCTCCTAATTACCCGACATGTCTGCTGATGTCACAATAAGATAAACCCGGAAGTTCATTAGTTTGCACACACTACAAACATGAAATTTACTTATGAAAACTTATGGTGAAATTAATGCAATAAATTCCTCTTTGGTAGAATGATTGTGTCTCCATTAAATCCGGAGTGCGCTTGTACTAATAGAAAGCTGACGAGATGAGATTCTGTTTGCAGTCTTTGATAGAACCTATGACAGAGACACGGAACACAAAAATAACAACATACTTCCGTGATACGGAAACCTTCGAGGCTATATGAGCTGAGCAGCATTTGGTGGCAAGTACGACAATATTATAATGATGCCTTTCACAGAGCCAGGTGCCGTCCATGCTACTATTTAATTAACACAGCATTCAACGCCCAGATAAACTTCCTTAAGGTGTTGTGTCTCCTTCACACAGTTTGTTCTCTTAATTAGCCTCTCGTGCCCATCTGAGGGCTAATTAACGACATATTCAAACATGGCATATTCGGTGCTGATTGTCAGTCAAGGATCTGTCTAACCGTGCGTCACGCAGAGAATTATGCTTTTGACTGTAAATATTTAAAGTATTTATAAGTTGTATGTATGTAAAATCTAGTATTCAATTCAACAAAGGTATGCACATGATACAGTATCTTGAGTCACAGTCGTATGTTTCATAATTTATATTTTTGGGGGTATTTCCAGTTGGTGTTGGTAAGGAAACCTAATTATCACAGGAATGTGTGTGTGTGTGTGTGTGTGTATGTGTGTGTGTGTGTGTGTGTGTGTGTGTGTGTGTGTGTGTGTGTGTGTGTGTGTGTATGTGTGTGTATGTGTGTGTTTGTGTGTGTGTGTGTGAGTGTGTTTGTGTGTGTGTGTGTGTGTGAGTGTGTTTTTGTGTGTGTGTGTGTGTGTGTGTGTGTGTGTGTGTGTGTGTGTGTGTGTGAGTGTTTGTGTGAGTGAGTGAGTGTGAGTAAGTGTTGGAGTCTAGTATGCATAGCGAATTGTTGGAAAGATTCTGTTTCATTGATGCAAGTATATGTATGTAGCGTGCTACGCTGGTACTATTGTAATGATTAAAGAAGGGAGATGGGTTAAACTGGGATTTAACATCGTATTATGATCATTACACGTATAGCGACGTTCACGTGTGTGTGTGTGTGTGTTTGTGTGTTTCTGCTTGTACTAGTCCGGACCAATGCCGGTTTTATAGGGCTGGCCCAGTGAGATGCCATGCCGCAGTAATACATGGACACACCAATCAGACAAAGTATTCGTATTGGACTCGGTATACATTCCTTGATTTATCCCCTTAATGCCTACCGCCAGGCAAGGTAACAACAATTACCATTTGTTAACGTCTATTGGCATGACGCCGACGGGGATCGAACCCCCGACCATCCAACTCTCCTGACAGACGCTGTGTCCACTGCACCACGTAGGCGGTCAATAATTGAAGAAGACAGGACGCGAGTTAATGTTTGTATCAACCAAATTCTTGCCGTCCTGGGCATATTTACATAACAGAAGGACTAGGATGTGTTTCATTTATTTCAAGAGTGAGTTATTAAGTTAGGTTTAAGTTATCTCAGACGTTGACCACTTCACTGAAACCCATGAGAACGTGAATGCTGCTATTAAACCTAGCAACATAATCAGGTAATACTAGGAATAGAACCCGCCATGATAGGTTTCTGATACGCCTAACACAACTCTGTATAGCGAATAGTGGCACCTCAGACGACGGAGCCCACTAATATCAAGATTTTACACAAGACAGACATCATGTCCTCGAATCCCTCGTACAGTGGTGACGTCTATGGTCAGAGGATATAGTCAGAATATGATAAACGTTACGTATGTAGCGAAATTCATAACGCATAAAGACTTTGACCAATAGGAAATACTTGTCGTTTAACGCGTCACAACACTTGTAACGTGCCAAAGCCATTACGCGCAAAACTGCAGTGACAGAAATAGTTGGTAAAGCTTACCAAGATTACATTAGTGGAAAATACGTTAGTGGAAAATACGTTTGTGGAAAATACATTAGTGGAAAATACGTTAGTTGAAAATACATTAGTGGAAAATACGTAAGTGGAAAATACATTAGTGGAAAAAAACGTTAGTGGAAAATACGTTAGTGGAAAATACGTTTGTGGAAAATACATTAGTGGAAAAAACGTTAGTGGAAATACGTTAGTGGAAAATACATTAGTGGAAAAAACATTAGTGGAAAATACGTTAGTGGAAAATACGTTAGTGGAAAATGCATTAGTGGAAAATACGTTAGTGGAAAATACATTAGTGGAAAATACGTTTGTGGAAAATACATTAGTGGAAAATACATTAGTGGAAAATACATTGGTGGAAAATACGTAAGTGGAAAATACATTAGTGGAAAATAAGTTTGTGGAAAATACGTTAGTGGAAAATACGTTTGTGGAAAATACATTAGTGGAAAATACGTTAGTGGAAAATACGTTAGTGGAAAATACATTAGTGGAAAATACGTTTGTGGAAAATACGTTAGTTGAAAGTACGTTAGTGGAAAATACGTTATTGGAGACTTAAACGCTATTACATTTGTTGATCAGGTTTTATGTATTGTAACGTGAACAACCTCTAAATGAAGTAGCACATTGTCCCCTGAAAATATTCCATTTTGTGGAGAAAACAAGATAGTTCGCAAAATATATCTGTAAACTGATTTTTAATATCAACAAAACTCAAACGAAAGTCACCATACAAACTTACCTATTGAAATGCGATAATGTCAATCAATCATCAATATTGGGTAAGAAAATACCCTTAATTGGAATAAAAGAACTCAATCACTGGTTAAAGTTTGTAAACGGACATTAATATCTTCTCTAAGTGGCATTTAGAACTTATATATTACAAGGAATGCGATAAAAAAGTAGTATAGCCATAGAACTATCTAAAAATATCTGCAAAACTATCTAGTTAAACATAAAAGCTCCAACACATCAAATATTTGAACGAAAACGAGATACATACCCCCGCTATAAACTGAACTTCTGCATCAGATTGTCATTAATAAAATACAATATCTCCATGGTAATGTCCGTTATAATGTGATGAACTTAATTAGCATCAATCTGGGTTTTACAAAGTACCCTTGATAGAATGGAAACTAAATCTGGCACTGGGATATATAGATACGATTGCCAGTTACATAAAACAAAAAAACAAACAAAACCCCCACACATCTCATTAGTCACCTTCAAACAAAGTCATAGCGAGACATCCAAACTCTATTAGCATGAAAACCTGGATTCGAAAGAGGACTCTTACATGAAAGCGAGTGAGTGAGTGATTGTGGTTTTACGCCGCTTTTAGCAATATTCTAGCAATATCACGTCGGGGTCTCCAGAATCGAACCCGGGTCTTCAGCATGACAAGAGAACGCTTTAACCACTAGGCTACCCCACCGCCCCCTTACATGAAAGTAAAGTAAGTCACCATTAAAGCAAAATATCCAGATAATGATATGTTCCTTCTCTGTGAGCATTAAACTTGGGTTCAAGAGCACTCGCCTACGTGGAATTGAAACAAACCTGACACTGGGGAAATACGGCATTGTGACCAAATCACGCATGGTAATGAATTTAGTTTCCATTCTTGGAAGATCCACATCAAGTTTCTTGGAGGAGCATCGGGAGTCGAATGTTTACGTGCACAGATTCGCTTTCTTGACGGAGGTTGCTATGTTTAATCGTTAAAACAGTCCGTTAAACCCCTCGACGCTCCGAGCTTAGGGGTTTAACTGACCACTTGCACGATTGAACATCGGACCCGATTGATCTAACTGTATACTTAAAATGGCACTGCAAATCATTATAATTTTGTATGGTATCTTTCAACTTTAATGATTGTCATTTATTATTTAATTGTTTTTGTTGTAAATTGTATTCAGCAGATGAAAACAGGGAGCGCAGAAAGACGAAGAAACGATAATTCATTAAAGTGCAGCAAACCGTATTAGAAGATCACTAAAAATACTATTACAGCTTTAAGATAAGGATTAGTTAATATCACTCATAACAAAAGTATAATTAACTACATAAAACTAGTAGCTCTGTGACAGATTGATAGTAGCCTCTACTAACTGATAAGTAAATCTAGGATAGAAAACCTACTAGTCTTACCAGCAAACATTTACTTACTGGTTACTAAAGTCTACTGACATGTTTGTGTCTGAGTGGACAGTGAAAGTAAATTTTTAAGTTGGTAAACTTTACTATTTCGGTCAGTGCAGCTTTGCTCGTAATGCCTTTCGGTCATAGCATAATTAAACCATATAAAACCAGTAATTCTTTGAAAGATAAATAGTAATCTCTACTACCTGATTAGTACATATACGATAGACCACCTACTAATCTAATTAGCAAACATTACTTACTAGTCACTAAAATCTACTTACACTTTCGTGTCTGGAGTGTGAGTGGACAGTGAAAGTCACTAATTAAGTTGCATTGGTAAACTTTGCTATGGCTGTCAGTGCAGCTTTGCGTGCAATGCCGTTCGCGCGTTACAAGTGTGGTTACGCGTAAACCGACAAGTATTTCCTATTGGTCAAAGTCTTTATACGTTATGAATTTTGCCACATACGTAACGTTTATCATATTCTGACTCTATCCTCTGACCATAGACGTCACCATTGTACAAGGGGTTCGAGGACATGATGTCTGTCTTGTGTAGAAGCTTGATATAACTATGCTCAGTCGTCAAAGGCGCCGCAATTAGCCATACAGAGTTGTTTCCCTTAGGCATCAGAAACGTTTGATCTTGGGTTCTATTCCAGTTTTCCCTGATCATGTTTCTGGGTTTATGAACATCATACAGGTGCTCATGGGTAAATTGGGGCGGTCGGGTAGCCTAGTCGTTAAAGCGTTCGCTCGTCATGCCGATGACCCGGGTTCGATTCCCGACATGGGTACAATGTGTGAAGCCCATTTCTGGTGTCCCCCGCCGTGATATTGCTGGAATATTGCTAAAAGCGGCGTAAACCATACTCACTCACTCACTCACTCATGGGTAAATTTGTCAAATCTGAGATGAATTCACGCATTCTTCGCTGACACGACGTGATATAACAAAAATAGTGGTCAAAACGGCGTTAACCCCCAACTCATTCAGTCACTCTTAAAATAAATGAAAACCTTCATAGTCCTTCTGTTATAATGTAAATACGCCCAGGACGGCAAAATGTTGATTGATACAAACGTTAACTCGCGTCCTGTCTTCTTCAATTATTGACCGCCTACGTGGTGCAGTGGACACAGCGACTGTCAGGAGAGTTTTAAGGTCGGGGGTTCGATCCCCTGCGGCGTCATGCCAATAGACGTTAACATATGGTACTTGTTGTTACCCTGCCTCGCGGTCGGCATTAAAGGGGTAAAATAAGGAATGTATACGGAGTCTTATACGGATACTTGGTCTGATTGGGGCAGCCATTATATACTGCGGCATGGCATCTCACTGGGCTAGCACTATATAAGCGCCATTTGTCAGGACTAGTACACACACACACACAACCCCCCCCCCCCCACACACACACACACACACACACGATCCCGTTAATCCCCCTAGAGGAGTCCGGGACCACACAGTCTAGTTTCTGAACAACTTGTCGCCGCCCCTCAAAATATCTAGCGATACTTTCATCAAGTCATTCAGTGACGGTTTTGTAATTTGACTGCAGACTAATAAGGTCTACCCTCCTTCTCTTTTTCCATTTTCGCCACTGCTCAAAAGTCTAGGCAATTTGTCATGGCTCAAAGTCCTGATCGAACTGCTTCTTCGTGGTTTAATTAGACCCCCTTCAAGTTGATCACACACTCTTGACACTTCTTAATTGGTATTTGTCTGAACTGTTCCAAGACATGTTCTGCCAACTTCATGACCTATTTAGTGCTTCATCTGTTCCTGACCAACAATGGCAACTGTTCTCTTGCCAAGGTTTTCCTGCACGGTCACAATTTGCCCTTGCATGTGTTTGTGGCAGGTGCCACCAGTAGGAAGGATACGATGACCTTATCGCGAACACCTGGTATCATCACTATATGACAGTGATTCCAACATACATGCTCATCCCATGGTCGTACCATCATCTCCCATTTTAGCAGAGATTTCTTATTTTTATTAAAAAAGGTTTACCACTTTTATTTACATCGTACACTATGACTTGACCCCCACTACATTTCGTTCCAGAGCGTTAGGGCTATACCTGTCATCCTTGCTTAGCATCAGGTCGGATGTCGGATTATTGGAGATATTCGCAAACTCATCTGAACTGCACGACACAAACGTGACAGAAAACAGTCGCCGAAAAAAAGTGCAAACCTAAGGTGCAAAACACAACTATGAAACCCGTATCAAATACATACATCACAATCGATTAACGATTTCCTGTTTGTTTCATTTTTAACCACCATCAAACATAGGTGTATACCTACTTTTGCCCGGCCGTTATTATATACAACTCCATAGCTCGAGTCAAATTTCGAACACAAACTTACAGATCATGTTTATAAAACTGGAAGGCAAATATCAATTCAAGCTCTGAAGGCTCACATGACCATCAGTATGAAACATGACCACATTTTGATAGTTGATTTTTTTTATATTTAAACATATTTATTCACAAGGAGTGAACGGGATTGGGGGACAAGTTATTCCAACTTAGAATGCCCTTTCCCTGGTATTTACAAACATTTCACAATTTCAAATTCAATATATATGCATACAACACTATAGATGAGAGAGAGAGAGAGACAGAGACAGAGAGAGAGAGAGAGAGAGAGAGAGAGAGAGAGAGAGAGAGAGAGAGAGAGAGAGATACATTGTTGAATGAACAGTTCTTTACACAAATCTTTTAGTTGTACATATATAATGTTGTACTGCCTTAAATATAGCTTCATTTTCTGTAACAACGTGATCTGCATTGCCGTATAACAGTAAGTGTACATCAACAGGTATGTTATGAACAATATTTTTAAGGCTGTTTAACATAATTTCACGCTGATGACTAAACAATGTACATTCCATGAGATAATGATATGCATTTTCACAGGTATTCGAACATGTACAGTTCGGGTGATCTTTTATACCAATTCTATATATTTCAATTTTGAAATTGAAAGTTACATGTATGTAATGTCATGGAGCTGTGCTTCCGAGACCAAGCTGTCATTAAACTAGAATAAAGTAATAACGAAAACGCGGACATAGGTTCACAGATTTATTTCCATCAGCTAACTGTATCAATAGACGACAATATGAAGGATCAAAAAAACAATTTACACTGACAAAGATCACTGATTAATTAAATCAGAGTAAATACACAAGCTGATTAGCTAAGCAACTGTATGACAGTAATAGAATGAGAAGAGCTAAAACTACACTTTGACAATATATTGACAAGATGCATTGACAGCCTATAAGGTCGGCTGCGACCAATCTGCTGCTACGAGTTAATTAACTCAACACTCTAATGAGTGAATATTCTGAGCTGGGTTAAAAACTGAGGGCCCAAGCCTAAAATAAGTCTCTTGGACAATAAACTAGTGGAAAATTGTCTGAATATCAAACTAGTCTTATAGACTAAAGACTCAGTTGCAAAATGTCCACAAATATATAAAGTACTTGAGTATGTAGACCCACAATCATTCAAAAGGTACTTGACCAACTAGTAACTTGACTCCAGGTCGTAAATAGGTACTTGACCTTAACTATAGCTAGGTAATAACGGGAAAGTTGGTTATCCACGGAAACCCATGCTAATAGGTTTAGCTCATCACAACCAGTGTAAGTCAGTACTAGTTAATCACTTACGAACGGGTTTCGAATGGCCTCAGAGAAGAAAGAAGATCCGCAAACGGTCTAGCGAAGCCCAAGGGTAAAACACCAGGACAGCCTGGTCAGCAATGGGAAGACAATAGCCTGAGAAGCCTAACTAAGTGTGTTTCTAACATAGGGAAAACCCGAATTGCAAACTAACTACAAAACCAATACGGAAAATGTAGCTTTTAGCTATCCAACAGTACCACTAAAGATTTACAGATAGGAAGGCTGTCGTTTGCGGCGACGCAATTCGATGTGCAGAGTTACGTCCCTTGGGCACGCCAGAAACCAATGATCGTGCGTTTGAATCCCGGTTCGCCCCGATTATGTTTCTAGGTAAGTCAGCACCACGCCCGTGCTCGTGGGTTTCACCGAAGTGTTAAACGTCTGAGACCTGTATTACTTCGGGCTTTCCTCCCACATCAAGCTTATATGCCGTGATACAACTGTTCAAAGCGGCGTTAGAACTCAACTCACTCACTGTTCCGTGAGAAGTGTTTGTAAATTAGAGTTTGCAGTTCTTCTCTGTTGAAGACTTCCGCAATCATTTTAAAGGTAAAGCTCTTCTGAAAGAAATATGAATGTTTATTAAGAATATAATCGGTGGTCTTGTTACCATACTTGCACTGAGGTAATATTCTGGCCTGTCCTCATCTGGCCTACACCTCATATCGCCTACACTACTATCAAAACAAATTTATTGATGAGTGCACATCACAATTGTACCCTTATCCCTTAAGTAAAATGAACTCTTCAAACAAGATAACAAAGAATGTAAATGACTTTTGATACTGTAATTTCATTTTGTATATGAGGTCATCTTCACAACTCAAATGGATGGTGTACACCTGCAGCCACAAGCTAGGGCACACGAAGAATGTCCCATCCATGAAAATAGTGTCCTGCTCACTAAGGATGTTTGTTTTCCGTTCTCGTATTTGAACTCAGTTGAAAGCTGTACGTGAGCCGCAATAACGGATGTATAAATGAACGTCAACACGTCGGCGTGTATGATAAATACAAGATGTAAAAGAGCTTAAATACGCGGTGTATCTCATCTGGCTGTGTCTTGCGCCTCATGATCAGTGGCGATGTCCGTGTCTTCATGTGTTAGTTCAGCTACACGTAGAATCGAGGCCCAGGCACCGGTTTAGCTACACGTAGAATCGGGGCCCAGGTGCCAGTTCAGCTACACGTAGAATCGAGGCCCAGGTGCCAGTTAAGCCACATGTAGAATCGGGGCCAAGGTGCCAGTTCAGCCACATGTAGAATCGGGGCCAAGGTGCCAGCTTGGCTACACGTAGAAACGAGGCTCCAGATGCCAGCGTAAATACACGTAAAATCGAGGCACCCCAGCTCAGCTACATGTAGAATCGAGGCCCAGGTGCCACTTCAGCTACACGTAGAATCGAGGCCCAGGTGCCAGTTCAGCTACACGTAGAATCGAGGCCCAGGTGCCAGTTCAGCCACACGTAGAATCGGGGCCAAGGTGCCAGTTCAGCCACACGTAGAATCGGGGCCAAGGTGCCAGCTTGGCTACACGTAGAAACGAGGCTCCAGATACCAGCGCAAATACACGTAAAATCGAGGCTCCCGAGCTCAGCTACATGTAGAATCGAGGCCCAGGTGCCACTTTAGCTACACGTCGAATCGAGGCTCAAGGTGCCAGCTTGGCTACACGTAGAATCGAGGCTCCCCAACTCAGCTACACGTAGAATCGAGGCTCCAGATACCAGCGCATATACACGTAATATCGAGGCTCCCCAGCTCAGCTACATGTAGAATCGAGGCTCAAGGTGCCAGCTTAGCTACACGTAGAATCGAGGCTCCCAAACTCAGCTACACGCAGAATCGAGGCCCAGGTGCCAGTTTAGCTACACGTAGAATCGCTTAGATACAGGTAGAATCAAGACTTAGGTGCCAGCGCAAATACACAAAGAATCGAGGCTCACGGTGCCAGCTCAATTACACGCAGAATCAAGGCTACACGCTGCATATACCAGTAGATGTGTCACACACTGCGTGCAGTGGTAAATCTGTTATAAAGTGCATGGAACTGGATGTGTAATATGTTCCACGTGTGTTATAACCTGTACGGCTAGATATGAATATGTGTTATACACTGAGTGGTAGAAATACTTCCCCTTTCTTAACTCACGCCATGACAAATCAACCCTGGGCCGAAGACAACAAGCACAGCTATCTTTAAAACTCAATAAGGCCATTACTTGAAAGTCACGCCTTCCCCGAATGTGTTCAACTGAGTTGGACAAGTTTGGCAGACTTTACAGTTATTTCCAGGAACTTGTGTCATTTCCTTCACTGCCCCGTGTTCCGCTCTACTCAGACGTATCGACACAGCGGTACCAATGTGGCCAGACTTGATATCTTGCACTTTCTCTTATTCGCAATGAATGAAAAAAATGTTAAAAGACCAGTCAAGTGGACGTGCAATTGGTAAAGCATACTGATGTCCATTTGTCTTAACTTGACTACAACGTCAATGTGACTTGTTCGGCGAGAACACGACACGCCCAGCAGTAAATGAGGCGCCAGTATGACGCTGGTTACACTGATGGAGATGAATCAATGGAGGCTCCGTATAAAACTTGTGTTGATGGATGTGTCAATGAATGAGCGAGCGAGTTGGGTTTTTAACGCCGCTTTTAACAGTATTCCAGTTATATCACGGCGCGTCAGCATAATGTGGGGGGAAAGCCCGAAGTGATGCAGGTCTCAGACGTTTACCACTTCGGTGAAACCCACGAGCACGGGTATGGGGCCGACAAACCTAGAAACATAATCGGGGCTAACCGGGATTCGAACCCACAATCATAGGTTTCTGGGGTGCCCAAGGGACGCAACTCTGCACAGCGAATCGCGGCGCCTTAGACGACTGGGCCACCCGTGCCCCCATATGTCAGTGAAAATTGTTCCGGCATATCATCCTGTTTAATGCAGAGTCCGCTTGTAACTTTCAAATACAACTTTCATGGCTGTTCAAGAACAGGAATCGTTCCCAGGTGTCTTCCAAGAGGGCGATGGTCACCGATGAGTGTCGTTTACTAGCAGAAAAATTATAATTTTGAATGTGAGCAACAGCTGATCCTAGTTTTATTCTGCTAAGCCGTTTCTTTAGTTTAAGGCAGTTTATAAATGTTTCAATGTAAATACGAGTACATTCTTGAAAAGGTTGCCTGCAAAATAGTGGCTGAGTGAGTATGGTTTTACGCCGCGTTTAGCAATATTCCAGCAAGATCAGGTTGGCGTATATCAGCAATCGAACCCGGGTCTTCGGCGTGAAGAGCGAACGCTTTAACCACGAGGCTACCCCACCGCTTCCTGCGAAACAAGAAATAAACAAACGCCAACAAAATGTTCAATTACAATAGGGCGTCCATTACAAGTTATCTTACCACGGCCAGATTTATTCAACACTAAATATAAAACCACATTTCCAGAAACAAGTCTATTGATTTTACTATTTAGCAATAATGGCGAGACAGCATGCGTGTACCTGACACAACAGTTGTCATGGACACCCGGTCACGTGGCGCTCTACCCGGTCAAGCCCCGGCTGTAAGGGGAGCCTCTGTTATAAGTACTTATATATCTTTACACAAGTAGGATTGTGTATGACCGAATTCATACATTAAACTAGATTTCATATAATTCCTATGCCTTCAAGACACAACGGGTAAATGGATCCAAGATTATCTACTATTATAATGATACCGTATCTGTTTCATGGCTTCATTGGCATGGTCAACGTCAGTGATGAGCACATTTACATGACCTGGGCGCGTCATACAAAAAGACGTTAAAAGATGGTACTTGTTGTTACCCTGTCTGGCGCTCGGCATTAAGGGGCTAAAACAGGGACTGGTCGGCTCGGATTCAATATACTGTGTCTGAGTGGGGTATTCATGTTAAAATTGCGGCATGGTATCTCAGTGTGCTAGCACTATAAACTGGCATCAGTCCGGACTAGTACAAGTAGCCACACACACGCACACACGTCGCTATATAAGTGCAATAATCTTGGACGCGATGTTAAACCCCATTTCACCTCACCTCACCTTAAACTCGTCTTATTCACCTGATTCACACCTACAGTTGCTGTTTTTACCTATTAAATACCTACAACCCTTTTCTCCTGACGTACACCTGAAATACAGTTGTCTTGCTCACTTGACATATGCATTACAGTGCCGACACATCTCACATACCTTACAACCACGACACTGGACAACACTACAACTATCTCAGCCAGAGGAATCTCATCGGGAATCAGCAATCAAGCACCAATCACATACGGACAGATACTCCATAATTGAATGCCCACGGTAACCCCAATATATTGTAAGTTTCTCCCGTCCCCAAAATGCTAGATGCTAAATCATTCAGTAACAAATATACGCTGGACGAATATTCACGAACCTAGTTAAATTAGCAAGTCTTTATGTTATCCCCGAGGACAAAAACAGATGATCATGCTTGGAATTTCAAAACGGTTGTCAAACCCCTACCTTACAGCTGAATATATGACTCCAGGCTTGCAGTGGATTCAAATGACAATTCATGTCTATCGGCCTACGTTAAATTGAAATACATTCAAGTACACAGAATTGTTGTCATATAATTTGATGTATACCTGGGCAGCCAAATGTAATGAAATTAAACCACAACTTACAACAAGGCTGTAAATTCTTCACAAGCACGTATTGCAAGTCGATCCTCCAGAAGTGACACTTTGCAATCTAATCCGGACTTTTTCCTCAAGGATGTATTCATTCGCCTGGCTATGAACAAGGTGTAACTTTCACCATAAAGTAGGGCCTGTGGCAAGAATTTGATTAATTAGTTCTTACAAGGATTTTTTCTCTCAAGCGCTTTTCAAATCTCCTTGTCAATGCGCCATTCGATACGAGATCGAATTTACAATGGGGTGAAAAAAAAGAAATGAAAAAAAACTCTGAGTGGTAAAGCTTGTTGAGTAAGTTATTCTCGCGGGCTTCGAGTGCCTGAAAAGCCAGTGTGTTTGCCATGGAGTTTTTTTTCTTATATGCGGAATGATAATGAACACGAGTGTAGCTACATTGCAGTGGAGGGAAAAAATATAAAGTAGTGCTTGTCTGCCAAATAACACAGGTAAATCGCATTATTCATCCTCTTAACACGTCTCCTGTCTCTTGTCGAGAGTCGTGTATAATTCAGTCCAATTCAATGTATGAGTTCAGACATGCGTGTATATGTATTCATGTGATGCTGTGTGTGAATGGTGTTTTACACCGCACTAACGTTAACAAATATGAAAATATGAATTAAATCAAGAAATATCTCCTTGAGATGTGACTCGTCAAACAAGTTCCACAATGTTACAACTCTACGAAGGTTCAAAGTCTCTTTCTAGGTGGAGCTGGATGGTTCAGTTTCCATGTTTTCTGGATGTTTAGGTCCATCGATTGCCTGTTGTAGTTTCAGGCCGCCGTCGCATGGCAGATGTACTGCTGTGCGGCGTCAAAAAACACTTACTTTTTTATCCAAATCTTGTTTGTCTCTGGCGTTGACGTTTTATATTAATTAATAACTTTTTTCATCTCTTTGTTACCCAAGTCGCCAAGCTGTTCAAATAAAAACAAAATCCTCCCAGATGGCGAAATACTGATTTATTGTTTTGCAATTAAGTTAATCTGCACAATAGAATTGAGCAAGGACAACAACAACAACAACAAGAAAACAACCAAAAACATATAAAGCTTTTTGCACAGCACCAGCTTTGAAGCGAGGCAAACGTATCTTCACCTGCTTCCAGTCTTATAACAATAACATTTGACTACCAGCTGTGTCCGCCTAGGAGGCCCAGTCCTTGCTGAACGACACTAGCACTTAATACCCGTCAGGATATTGCAAACTAGAAGCCTCTGTCCCAACGGACTACGTGTACGGCCACAACTTTGACAGCATTGTAAAGGCGTTGGGTGATGGTACTTGTTGTGACCCTGTCTCCCTGTCTGGTGCTCGGCGTTCGGGGTAAATGCCAGCATCATGTGTCTGAGCGGGGAGGCCATGCTACTTCTGCCCCTTGCTCGGTTGATTTGTGTGTGTGTGTGTGTGTGTGTGTGTGTGTGTGTGTGTGGAATGGGGGGAGATGGGGGGGGGGGGGGGGGGGGGGGGGGGTTAAGGTTGAATAAGGGTCATCAAAAATAGTGTTTCATTATAACATATTGGAAAAAATTAAAGGCGCTTACTTCGTGGGGAAATCTTTCCAAATCTCCTTCTTTGCATTATTTGTCACCGTACCAGAGAAGGCTTAATTCAGCGTGTTAAAATCATTTCCACACCTGACACAATGTCATCTGTGTAGGCCATGGAGAAGGTTTCTTTCTTATATTCAGTTCAGGAGCGTCCATAATATATTACTGTTACGTCTGCCGTTTCGAAGGGAAATAACTCTAATATTACAATCTTCCGTGTTTCCAAACAGGAGAGTTACTATTCTTGCCGAGGGAGGTAAATGTCGCTAGATTCACCATCCAAACCCTCAGATTTGGAAACTAATGATGGAATTTCGATGTGTAACAGACTATCATTATACTTCAACTAGTTTGTTGTTACTTACCCTATACACTTTATTTCATTCATGTTTGTCATCTGTCATTTCCTTGGGAAAAATATATACAGGTGCGACTCCATTTCCGGTGAGATAGCATAGCCTTGCTATGCAAGTAAGTATGTCTTAAGAGTGTTTTAGGACGGGCTTACGATGCCTTTGTGAAACGGTCGTAAAACATTTAGCTAGGGCATCCTAAACAAGGTGGTAGCGGCTAGGAGGTCGTAGCGCTGGGAGACCATACCCGTGCTCGTGGGTTTCACCGAAGTGGTAAACGTCTGAGACCTGCATCACTTCAGGCTTTCCTCCCACATTAAGCTGACACGCCCGATATAACTGGAATACTGTTAACTCGCTCACTCACGTAGCGATGAGAGGCTTTCGTGAAACGGCACCCTGGTTCATAATGTCGCGCATCGAGATGCTGATGGGAGGTGGCCTGTTCTGTGACTTACAGCATCTTTATCGTCGTTCGTCGTTGGTGATGAGACGACCGTAGACGCCGCCGCGACTTGCCTTGGAATTTGTCTTCTTGTCTTCTCCGGAGACCTGGGCCGATCTCTGTTGTTTGACCATGTGAGTTAAGTTTTGCAGGTGGGGGTGTCACAGGAAGTGGGTCCAAGTCAGTGATCAATACACACACACGCACGCACGCACGCACGCACGCACGCACGCACGCACGCACGCACGCACACACACACACACACACACGCGACGCCCCATCGTACCGATCTCCTTTCCATTCCCCACAACTTCGGTTGCCTCCTTTTGAGTCCAACAACCTGTAGACTGGGGATGTATTTCCCCTCATTCCGTGTGGTCAGCCTCCAATAGATAATTGAATTCCTATGTCTGCTCGTGAATACACGTATATCATACTGCCTGTCCAATACGAATATTTTTCTGTATTTGCAGGTGATAAAGTACCATGTGGTATTTGTTTTGTGAAGCGTTCTACGTCTGACTACAGTTGTGGTTTATGAATATTGATGGTCATACCATAAGTTCTTATTGCACATGCTCCCACTAAAACACAAACCATTTATCATTTCGTTGATAATGAGACATTTATGAAGCATTAGGTGCGTCGCATGTCAGTTATCTCAAACTAGGAACGATGCAGGTAGGGAGATAGCTGGTGGAAGAATGTCTATTTCAATGCATATGAATCAGAGACTCGTACGAGATACCCTTGAGAAATGGTAGACACCGGAATGTCAAAGTAATATGGAAACCGTCAACACATACGGAGTCGTTCTTGAATAACGACATGTCTTTCATTCATTAACCTGGGAGTAGGGAATCAACTCACACATTGCACCCGTGTGGGGAATCGAACCTGGGCCTTCAGCGAGACGAGCGCACGCTTTAACCACAATGCTAGCCCATGGGCCACTGCCCCCGTCTGCGAAATGAGAAATGAACAGACGCCAAGAGCATTTTCAATTACACTAGAGCAGTTACATTACAAGTTATCTTACCACGGCCAGATTTAATGAATGCTAAAATAAAAACACGTTTCCAGAAACGCGAATGTTGATTATATTATTTAGCTTCTGACTTCATGTTCAAATAACATTTGAACTTGCAGGTATATCAGAAGGTAACAGAACATAGTTAAGATTTAACAGATTTCAAATAGTAAAGTTTCGTACCTGAAGGAATAAGTGAGTGAGGTTTTACGCCGCTTTTAGGAATATTCCAGCAATATCACGGCGGGGGACACCACAAATGGGCTTCACACATTGTACCCATGTCGGGAATCGAACCCGGGTCTTCGCGAACCACTAGGCTAGCCGACCGCCCAACCCGAGGGAATACACAGAGAGTTTATGTATATGAGTTCGCCACAAACTGACTTGTTGTCCGTGTTTAAACCTCTTGTAGTTATAAATAATTATATTTGTTGATGAAATTGGCGGTATGGTAAGTATTTATTGAAAACTATAGTTACACTCGGCAGATAAAGGTGTTTACGAGTATGAAGAAGACCAGATAACCAGTTGCTTGTCTGTGTACGTGGTACTGTCATTTCTTCAGTTTGGATGATAGACATATCCGTAAATACAGATAAGGGTGTTAACGTCTTAAAGATTTGTTTGCATAACTCTATCTGATCATGCCAAGCACAAATTAAAGAAATACCGGCCCTGGACTATATCCGACTCGCGTTATCAATCTAACCCTTAGCATGTTCCGATAGTTTGTAATATTCCCTTATTTCACAATTTATGTATTTTCTCACTACACCCAATCCCTAATATAATTCATTTGTAAAATTATCATAACTTCCTTACGCGGAGAACATTAGATACTCAATTTCCTAGGGGTCCTTCCGGTTCTTTGCTGCAATGAATCTATGAATCTATGAATCTATGAATCTGTTATAGTGGGTACCGACTTCATGGAGATGATCTCTCACTAATTTTCATAACTGATTAAGTACCTTACTCAGATCCAAATATTTGTCGAGGCAAGTAATCGAAATTCACAAGTGTTAATCTGTTTATTCCTCCAAATCTGACTGCCAACAAGAATAAACATATCTTCAAATTCAAAGGTAATACCGCCTACTGTATAATGTCTAAAACTGTAGGAAACTGTACTACGTATGAACTGTATTATGTATGGATCTGTATTATGTATGAGACTGTGCTACGTATGAAACTGTATTGTGTATGAAACTGTACTACGTATGAACTGTATTATGTATGGATCTGTATTATGTATGAGACTGTATTACGTTTGAACTGTATTATGTATGAAACTGTACTTCGTATGAAACTGTATTATGTATGAAACTGTACTACGCATGAAACTGTATTAAGTATGAAACTGCACTACGTATAAAAACTGAATTATGTTTGAAACTATCTTATGTATGAGACTGTATTACGTATGAAACTGTATTTATGTATGAAACTATATCATGTTTGAAACTGTATTATGTATAAAACCATATTATGTATGAGACTGTATTATGTATGAAACTGTATTTATGTATGAAACTATATCATGTTTGAAACTGTATTATGTATAAAACCATATTATGTATGAGACTGTATTACGTATGAAACTGTATTATGTATGAAACTATATCATGTATGAAACTATATTATGTATGAAACTGTATTATGTATGAAACTAAAGTATATTATGTATGAGACTGTTTTACGTTTGAAACTTTATTGTGCATGAATCAGTGCTACGTATGCAACTGTATTACGTAAATGAAACTGTATAGAGACTGTATTACGTATGAAACTGTATTATGTATGAAACTGTACTACGTATAAAACTGAATTATGTATGAAACTATACTAACTATGAAACTGTATTACGTATGAAACTGTATTATGTGTGAAACTATATTATGTATAAGACTTATTATGTATGAAACTATATTTTGTATGAAACTGTATTACGTATGAAATTGCATTATGTGTGAAACTGCATTATGTATGAAACTATATTCTGTATGAAACTGTATTATGTATGAGACTGTATTTCGTATGAAACTGTATTATGGCTAAAACTATATCATGTATGAGACTGTATTATGTATGAAACTATATTATGTATGAGACTGTATAACGTATGAAGCTGTATTATGTATGAAACTATATCATGTATGAAACTTTATTATGTATGAACCTATATTATGTATGAGACTGTATAACGTATGAAACTGTATTATGTATGAAACTATATTATGTATTAGAATGTATAACGTATGACGCTGTATTATGTATGAAACTGTATTATGTATGAGACTGTATTATATATGTAACTGTATTATGCATGAAACTATATCATGTATGAGACTGTATTATGTATGAAACTATATTATGTATGATACTGTATTGCGTATGAGACTGTATTACGTCTGAAACTGTATTATGCATGAAACTATATCATATATGAAACTGTATTATGTATGAAACTGTATTTTTGTATGAAACTATATTTGTATGAGACTGCATTGCTAAGGATTACTACTTAAAACGTAATACGTCAAAATGAGTGTGTCTGTTGATATAGCCAAAGACAATACAGCGTTATGAAGTGCTTAATGAACACCAGTCTGTGGTCATGTGCTACACAATGTCAACAAAGAACATTTGACCAATAATCAGTCAAACTATCCGTCAAGATGAGAGTATGTAACCAAAACACAGACTTAAAAAAACCACGAAACCGAATTCATTGCTAAAAAAACCTCTCAGAAGCGCGTATGTGATCCACGTGATGCGATCAAAGCCTGGCACCGTCGTCTCATGCTCCAAATAAGTGTCTGCGTGGGTACCAAGGGAAGATTGTTCCACTCTTCAGTAAGAACATTGCCGAGTTCCTGTAGATTTGCCAGGACTGGGCGTCGTGAGAGGGTGATCAATAGCTCGTTCCACTTGTGTTCAATAGACTGGACACTCAACAGTGAAACAAACGAGCTTGTGTTTGGTGACGACAACCTCAGAATTATAACCGTGACAGACCTGGATTAAGGTGTGTGAGAGCACAATGGAAATTAAAGGCGTCCAAGAGAGCTAGCTGTAGGAAAACCTTGAAGAGTCACTGTGGTATTAGCATGGCTTCACGATCAATTGTGCATGCTGATGAGGCCATCTTGTTTCCCAAATTCAGAATGTTCTTCAAAATTCATTAGAACATGCACTTTGCACTTTGTATAGTATTACTACTACTACTACAGGATACTGACACCCTTACACGAAGAATCATGTCAGACAATAGATCCCATCACCCAGTGAATGTTTAGCAACTCACAGTTATTTTTTTTGTGCAAGGGTTTTATTTCATTTTTATTGTTTGGAATATTCATTTTGTAGAACTTAATTATGACAAGTGTATTACACTCCCTTCAGCAAGACTCTGGCAACAATACCTGCACACAATGGTTGTGTAGTGAACACATGCTGTACACGTCCAGAGGAACAGGCTACATTTGAAATGACAAGTTGTAGATAACACGTGTCGATTGAGCTTGTAGCATTCTTTCAACAAATTTTGACGTATCATTTCACATATATGGCAAAGGTCGATATGATTAATTACTAGAATTTGAATGAAATCGCACACGGTCCACCGCATAATTTGTCAGAAATTGTGCTCATCAGTTATTGTTAATGCCAAAATTCCCAAGTCAAACCCACGTTATCCATAAAAGCTGACATATTATTGAAGAGGGACGGTCGGGTAGCCTAGTGGTTAAAGCGTTCGCTCGTCACGCAGAAGACCGGGGTTCGATTCCCGACATGGGTACAATGTTGGTTTAACTCCCAGAGTTTCTCCACTTATGATCCTTCGTCTCTCAGCACCACGTCACGCCGAAGACCCGGGTTCGATTCCCGACATGGGTACAATGTTGGTTTAACTCCCAGAGTTTCTCCACTTATGATCCTTCGTCTCTCAGCACCACGTCACGCCGAAGACCCGGGTTCGATTCCCGACATGCGTACAATGATGGAAGCCCATTTCTGTGCACCCCGCTGTGATATTGCTGGAATATTGCTAAAAGCGGCGTAATTCCATACCAAAGAGCTGATATTGTATTGAGATTGACATTGTATTGAGACCGGCATTGTATTAAAGATCGGACAATGTATTGAGACCGACATTGTATTAAAGAGCTGACATTGTATTGAATCCAACATTGTGTAAAAGAGTCGATATTGTATTGAGACCAACACTGTGTTAAAGAACTGACATTGTATTAAAGAGTTGACATTGTATTGAGACTCACATTGTATTGATATCGACATTGTATTGAGACCGGCATTGTATTAAAGAGCTGACATTGTATTGAGACCAGCATTGTGTTAAAGAGATGGCATTGAGAGTCGATATTGTATTGAGACCAACACCGTGTTAAAGAGCTGACAATGTATTAAAGAGCTGGCATTGTATTGAGACTGACATTACATTGAGATCGACATTTTGTTAAAGAGCTGACATTGTATTGAGACTGACAGTGTATGAAAATACTGACATTGTATTAAAGAGCTGGCATTGTATTGAGACTGACTTTGTATTGAGATCGACATTGTATTGAGACCGGCATTTTATTAAAGATCTGACACAGTATTGAAGCCAACATTGTGTGAAAGAGTCGATATTGTATTGAGACAAACACTGTGTTAAAGAGCTGACATTGTATTAAAGAGCTGGCATTGTATTGAGACTGACATTGTATTGAGATCGACATTGTATTAAAGAGCTGGCATTGTATTGAGACTGACATTGTATTGAGACTGACATTGTATTAAAGAAATGATTTCAGTGTATTCCCAGTTGTTTGGTGGTATTCTTGATGGGGAAACAATGTATAAAGTGTTCCTTCCGCTTCACGTTTATTTTCAATAAACCTTCCACTCACGAGAAACATGCATTGTTTCAGGCAGCCTAACAGACAAGAGTGTCGACACCGTGCTATTATTTCCAATACACTCGTTGTTGACTTTCAATTTTTAAAACAATCATTGGAAGGATCTGGTATCAACCGGCTGGTACTTCTTAACGTGTTGTATACGTGTTCATGATCACTGAGCTGCATTACCACTCCAGTGTCAGCACGTACATTATGTAGATAGGTGCAAGCACATTCATTGTGTTGCCCAGACTCGCTTCTATCTAATGAACACGCCATGCTTCGCTGAGCTATGTACCAAATGAACGCGTATGTCATACAAATTTGTTTGAGAGAGATCTATAATTAATACAATATTTAGTGCACCGTTAATAAACGACAGTAATACCTTAATAGAACCAGCTGGAATCCCTGCCTACCTCATTTAATAGCTACAATCATGCACTTTGGAAAAAGGTATTTCATATAAAAAGCATGAATGTTAATTAACATGATGGGAATAATATGACCTTCGAAAAGCCTTGACCACCAGAAGAGCGATGTTGTTTTTTTTGTATCTTATTGCATCTACATCCGATCGACATTTTTATAATGTTGTTGGGTTGTTTTTTCCGCGGCTCGAACTCGAAACCATATTATCTCTGGCAAATTCGGGATTCGGAAATACGAAGTAAACATCAAGAGCTACGTCCCTTTGAAGTGAAGCCGCTGCTGCCACTAACGTCATAATCACTAGGTTAAATAATCGATCTATTTCTTGGCCATCGATAAACTCGAATTATCAACCCGGGGCTAAGTGAGATACACACAGATGTTGTCCTTTGCAAAAAAATATTCTTCTTCAAGTGTAGAGGATTTCAACTTATTGTAATATGCTGTCTTGTCGGTGCGTAGCGATGTTGACTTAAAGACGTGTACCACATGTGTACGTCAACATGTAAAGACAGAAGCAAAACGCATAAGCACAATAACTATGCAAACACAACACAATAATAATAATAATAATAATAATAATAATAATAATAATAATAATAATAATAATAATAATAATAATAATGTGTCATGGTTAGTCTCATGTCGGTGTCGGTGAGTGCGTGAGAGAGTGTTTAACAGCACTTTAACATAACAAAACAAAATATAACATAACTTACACAACACAATACGAGACCAACCCAGGATGGTGGCTCGTGGTCCTGTGCACAGGGCACAGATCACAAATCACGTGAAGTTAGTCAACGTCGGTGTTGGAGAGTAGTTGGATGGGTGACCAAGTTAAGCATCTTGACTCCTGAGAGTTTCTAGGTCTTCGGGCCTGCCCCACGCTGAAGAACATGTACCACATGTGGTGTCTCCTTGGGCAAGTGACCTTGTTCGAAATGTGCCACTGTTCACCCAGCAGTGAGTGGGTACCCGGTAGGATGAGATGTAATGTGGCTGTTAACCTTTTAGCGCCCCACAGGCAGCTTGGGTTGTATACTCCCCAGGAAGCTGAGAATGAAAATCAAGTGCTTACTGACATATTGGCCGGGGTAATAATAGTGTAGCGCTATGAGAATCCACTTGGTGAATGAAATCTGGCGCATTATAAATTCACTTGTTATTATTAACACGACATAAATGACACGATATGCGTTATGAAACCATTGTATGTTTAGATGTGTTTAGTTTGACTGGATAATTCCAGGTGAGTGTACATACACATGCTCGTACTTTGCACTAAGGCAGTCTTGGACAAGTGTTACCTTGAGCTGCTAGGATCTGCTTCCCGTAGAGTCCAAGATTTACATCCGATTCTTACCCGTCAAGATCCGGGGTAGAATAGGCCTAGAGCAACCCAAGCCTGCCGTAAAAGGCGACTATGCTTCGTAAGAGACGGCTAACGGGATCTGGTGATCAGGCTTGTTCGATGCATGTCATCGTATCCCAATTGCGTGGAACGTTGCTCATGATGTCAATAACTGGAATGTCTGAGCCATAGTCGATTATGTATATATGACTGCCGTCATGCAGTTGGAATATTGCTGAGTGCGGCGTTAAACAATAAACAAACAAAACATCCGATTCTTGATCTGCCTCCATAAATACTTGTGGGTTCCACACTGGTAATGTCCGTGAACTGTGCGCTATCGGATGTTGTCATTGTAGCCGGTGATGACAACAATTACCGACTGCCTCTCTGTGTAATTCATTGATTACATTATTACAGATTCATTTGTGCTATGTTATTTTATAACCATGTGCACAGTGTTTGTCACAGATACATCTGAAATGTTATTTATAGCGGCGTTAAACCGAATTCCACTTCCAGAGACTACCATTACAGCAAAGCCATAGAACCGACGTCGCCGACAGCGATTTGACCGTGTCATGCCATGGTCTGGTTCAAGACATTCGGATTGACCTAGATCTAGCTTAGGGCTATCCACTAAATCACCACAACAGAGAACATAAATGTCATCTCACTTATATAGCTTGGAGTGACTTCGCACTGGAGGGTAGAGACTTACCCCCAAAAGTCCTGGAAACACTTTGAATTTGCTGACCCCTTTGACACTATCGCTTATATCTACCAATCATTATGGGAGGACGTGGTTTGATTAACGTTGGGCTTCTACATGATATAATTGTATTGTGCACTTTTGCACACATTTATTTGTCTGATGATCCTCTTGTGAAGCATGTCAAGACTCACGATGAAAACAAGGCATTCCACAGTTTTCTCTATAACGAGCCAAGGATGTGGGACATAATTGCAATGTCAATGTTGATTTTGTTGATGGTTGATTACTGCCAGACAGTACATAAATGAGTGTCATCATCATCATGTCATCATCCTCATCATCAACATCCTCATCCTCATCATCATCATCATCATCATCATCATCGTCGTCGTCGTCGTCGTCGTCGTCGCCATCATCATCATCATCATCGTCATCATCATCATCATCATCATCATCATCAAAATTATTAATAATAATAATAATAATAATAATAATAATAATAATAATGAGAGAAGTTTTATTGCGCTGTCCTCTTTACACTCGGTGCATGCTCAAAGCACCAACATTATGATGGCGGTATACCCATGGGATCATGTTCACACCAACCTGGATCAGCACATCAGAGTTATTGTCGTCATCACTGTTATGATAACAAATCAATCATGCATTCTACAGTTACTCTGCCCTCATCATTACTGTTATTACCCGGCATGAAGCTTCGTTCTCGACGACTGACAATTTAAGTACCTTCATTTGTCAATTGCGTCAACACCTCTGTGCACACGCGAACATCTGATCACACATGCTCAATCCAAGATGGCGCCAATGGACTCTCAGATTAAACACAGCGTATCACGTTGTTACACCTAAATAAATAAACACATCCGTCTAGTAATATTATCATTAGCTAGACAGGGTGTTTAGAAACAAGATAACATCCATATTTACTCATTGACGGAGACGAGGAGATTGCAGCCTAGAAGACTACGAACGCTGGCCTAATGCTTGGCGTGATTATATTGGGTCTGCATTAATGACGGTTCATCAAGGTGTTCTGCACGTCAAGGTAATACAAAACTGAAAGCTTCGTGCCTAGCTAGTGCACGACGTACGATCACTGCAATGCTGGACTGGGAGGCTGGAACCTGTCCACTTTAAGGTATTTAATTCCACACATTACTGAAGCCGGGTAGCGAGGGAGGGGATAATAACGGTTGCTTGTGGAGGATGACTGTGTCTAAATGGATTGAAGGTCGCAGGCCCCTCCATTGTCTGGCATTTTATAAACTCCAGGTGCATTCGTCTGGACAACCTCACTTCCGTGTCATAAGATCTTTCGTTCGGACACTGGGTCAATTTAACTGATAACGATACAATCTGGTTTGAGGGGATTTCACTGAGAATGGTACAGTCTGGTTTAATGGGGATTTCACTGAGAACGATGCAGTCTGGTTTAAAGGGGTTCACTGAGAACGATACAGTCTGGTTTAAAGGGGTTCACTGAGAACGATACAGTCTGGTTGAAAGGGTTTCACTGACAACAACGATACATTCTGGTTTGAGAGGTTTCACTGATAACGGTACATTTTGGTTTAAGGGATTTAACTGATAACGATACAATCTGGTTCGAGGAGGTTTCACTGAGAACGGTACAGTCTGGTTTAAGGGGATTTCATTGGGAACGATACAGTCTGGTTGAAAGGGTTTCACTGAAAACGGTACAGTCTGGTTTAAGGGGGTTTCACTAAGAACGGTACAGTCTGGTTTGAGGGGATTTCACTGAGAATGGTACAGTCTGGTTTTACGGGATTCACTGAGAACGATACAGTCTGGTTGAAAGGGTTTCACTTACAACGATACATTCTGGTTTGAGAGGTTTCACTGATAACGGTACATATGGTTTAAGGGGTTTTCATTTAGAACGGTTCGGTCTGGTTTAAGGGGTTTTAACTGAGAACGATACAGTCTAGTTTAAGCGGTTTCACTGAGAACGATACAGACTGGTTCAAAGTGGTTTCACTGAGAACGGTACATTCTGGTTTAAGTGGGTTTCACTGGGAGCGGTACAGTCTGGTTTAAAGGGGTTTCCCTGAGAACGGTACAGTCTGGTTTAAGGGGTTTCACTGAGAACGCTACGGTCTGATTTAACAAGTTTCACTGAGAACGATTTAGTCTGGTTGAAAGGGTTTCACTAAAAACGATACAGTGTGGTTGAAAGGGTTACATTGAGTACGATAGTCTGGTTGAAAGGGCTTCACTGAGAACGGTACAGTCTGATTTAACGGGTTTCAGTGAGAACCATACAGCCTGGTTGAAGGGGTTTCACTGAGAACGGTACAGCCTGGTTGAAGGGGTTTCAATGAGGACCATACAGCCTGGTTAAAGGGGTTTCACTGAGAACCATACAGCCTGGTTGAAGGGGTTTCACTGAGAACCATACAGCCTGGTTGAAGGGGTTTCACTGAGAACCATACAGCCTGGTTGAAGGGGTTTCATTGAGAACCATACACCTTGGTTGAAGGGGTTTCACTGAGAACCATACAGCCTGGTTGAAGAGGTTTCACTGAGAACCATACAGCCTGGTTGAAGGGGTTTCACTGAGAACGGTACAGCCTGGTTGAAGAGGTTTCACTGAGGACCATACAGCTTGGTTGAAGAGGTTTCAATGAGGACCATACAGCCTGGTTGAAGAGGTTTCAATGAGGACCATACAGCCTGGTTGAAGGGGTTTCACTGAGAACCATACAGCCTGGTTGAAGGGGTTTCACTGAGAACCATACAGCCTGGTTGAAGGGGTTTCACTGGGAACCATACAGCCTGGTTGAAGGGGTTTCATTGAGAACAATACAGCCTGGTTGAAGGGGTTTCACTGAGAACCATACAGCCTGGTTGAAGAGGTTTCACTGAGAACCATACAGCCTGGTTGAAGGGGTTTCACTGAGAACGGTACAGCCTGGTTGAAGGGGTTTCACTGAGAACCATACAGCCTGGTTGAAGGGGTTTCAACGAGGACCATACAGCCTGGTTGAAGGGGTTTCACTGAGGACCATACAGTCTGGTTGAAGGGGTTTCACTGAGAACGATACAGGCTGATTTAACGGGTTTCACTGAGACCGGTTCATTCTGGTTCAACGGGTTTCACTTGGAACGGTACAGTCTGATTTAAGGGGGTTTAACCAAGACAACCAAGACAGCTTATAAACCACAAGGTTTTGTGTTTTAACAAAGGAGACTTTCTTCAATGAGTGAACTCCTATACATACACCAATTGGCCTGTGTTATTGCATAAATGTACAAATATTGATAATATACGTGTTCTAAGAAAGATTGAATGATTTTTAATTTTAAATAAATTTGTAACAATGCATTCCATCTAAAATTGTCACTATTCGGCCCAATGGCAATAGCAACGCTCTCAGACGTAATATAATTCCTTCAAATAAATAAGGCGTCTGTTCCAGACAAAATAAGTCAGAAACTATTAAAGAAAACAGTATCAGCATTTGTAGTGTTTTATGTGTGTTGTTCAATCATTCATTTACTGAAATGCACATCCATCAGAATGGAAAAGAGCGCATGTTATTCCTTAATATAAGAAAGGAGGTCCTTCAGTTGTGTAAAATTACCGACCGATATTACTCATTACATTTATTGATAAAGTGTTTTAGAGAGGTGTATTTATGCATCTGTATAACTATTTTCATGACAATAATTTGTTATATAAATAGCAGTCAGTTGTTCAAAGAGGCGTTTTCGCTATCGATCAATTAATTGAATTGTATATTCAAAGTTGTATATTATAGATAATCGAGAAACATATTTCATGTTTTTGTGATGTATCAAAAGCATTTGATCGCAACTGGCACAAAGGGTTCATGTAAAATAAGAAATGTATGGTGTGAAAGGGAATTTACTTCAATGTCTGAAATTACATAAGCAATCGTCCTCAGTCATTATTTGTAAGTGGGACTCTATCCAAGCCAGGGATTTGGTGTTCCACAGGGGTCGGTGTTTGGTCCCTTTTTATTCATTGTATTTGTTCACGACAATGCTGATGAAGTAGATTGCGTTACACGATTCTTTGTTGGCGATGAAGCAAAGCTTTGTAATTGGGCTAAGAGCTGGTTAATTAAATACGACCCTGATAAAACAGAAGCAGTTATATTTTCATTAATCAGACCTTATTACCTTGTACTTGTTATGAATGTAAAGATACGAATGTTCAAAGTCATAAAAATTTGGGTATAATGTTTGCATAGGACGTGAAGTGAGGTGAAATGGGATTTAACGACGCGTTCACGATTTTTATAGTACCAGTCCACTAAGATACCATGCCGCAGTCTAACATGAGTACCCCACTGAGACACAGTATACTCCTAGCCGACCAGTCCTTTATGCCGAGCGCAAGACTGGGTAACAACGAGCATATCTTTTAAGATATATTGGTTTGAACGGTCGGGGATCAAACCCCGGACCTTCCGCTCTCCGGGCGGACGCTCTACTACTAGACCAATGACTGAGTTAGTGAATGAGTTGGGTTTAACGCTGCTTTAAGAGTATTCCAGTTATATCACGGCGTTTCAGCTTAATGTTGGAGGAAAGCCCGAGGTGATGCAGGTCTCAGACGTGGACCACTTCGGTGAAACCAACGGTACTGACAAACCTAGAAACATAACCGGGGCGAATCGGGATTCGAACCAACAATCATAGGTTTCTGGCATGCCCAAGGAAATCGCGGAGCGAATCGCTGCACCTTAGACGACTGGACCAGCCTGCCCCCACTAGACCAATGAGGCGGTCGTATCAAACGGCATCAATGGATGTAATAATTCGGGACATTTCACAGAACGCCGCGAACAAAATTGTTGGCTTAGAGTTACGTTTGATGTGAATGTTTGTCCCTTATCGAAAATCATCATATATTTAAGGCAGTGCAAATGTTAATAAGTCATTCAAAGAGATTTGGATAACTCATAAATGTAAATACCAGTCTGTCTGTTTTAGATCCCTTTTATATCTAAACACCTAGGTAGTTAATAAATGTAAATACTAGTGTTTCTGTTGTAGATTCCTTTTATATCTAAACACTTGAGAAGTTAATAATTGTAAATACTAGTCTTTCTGTTGTAGATTCTTTGTATAACTAAACACTTGGGTAGTTTATAATTGTAAATACTAGTCTGTCTATTGCAGATTCCTTTTATATCCAAACACCTATCTACTTATCTGTTCTCCTTGTGAGTGGTTTCTGTAAATACCTCGGAGATTTGGATAACTTGTCTTTATATCTTGATGATCTTCTCGTTGATATGTCTACCGGCCTGGGGGTGATTTTCCTCAAAGAGACTGCCCAATGGAACCCGTCATGACATTTAGACGTTCTTGGCCTTCATGCGACGCTTCCTGTCGCATATTTTGGACATTTTCTCATAGTGTATTGACATTTGTTCGGCTTTGTTTTCGCATGTATTTGTTTCTTTAAATAATTATTTAACGTTGGTAATCCATGTGGTTATATTCAAAGGGAACGTATAGACTCCATGAGGATGTTCAAAACAACAATCGGGGTCCGTCCATACGCTTTCTGGATTAACGAGGTTAATCTCGACGGATCAACAAGGTCTGGAGTCTTAGGGCAAACGTATTTTCCGTACTAACGCGGATTCTGGACTACAATGTTTCCTGGACCGATGGAGTCTTCGCAGTAACGAGGTCTCCGGATTAACGCTGTCACCATACAAACGAGTTCCCCGGACCAACGCCGTTTCCGGACTAACGTGGACTCCGGACTATCGTGGTCTCCTGACTCACGCGGGTTCTGGACTAATGAGGTCTCCGCACGAACGTGGTTTCTGGACTATAGTGGTCTCCGGGCTAATGAGGTCTCCAGACTAACGTGATCTCTGGACTAATGAGGTCTCCGCACGAACGTGGTTTCTGGACTAAAGTGGTCTTCGGGCTAATGAGGTCTCCAGACTAACGTGATCTCTGGACTAATGAGGTCTCCGGACGAACGTGGTTTCTTGGCTAACGTGGTCTCTGGACTAACGCGGTCTCCAGACTAATGAGGTCTCCGGTATTCGGCCTAACGTGGTCTCTGGACTAACGTGGACTCCGGACTAATGAGGTCTCCAGACTAACATGGTCTTCTGACCAACGCAGGTTCTGGACTAATAAGTTCCCTGGACCAACGTGGACTCCGGACTAATGAGGTCTCCAGACTAACATGGTCTTCTGACTAACGCAGGTTCTGGACTAATAAGTTCCCTGGACCAACGTGGACTCCGGACTGATGGAGTCTTCGCAATAACGTGGTTTCCGGACTAACGTGGTCTCTGGAGTAACGTGGTCTGCGGACTCATGAGGTATCCGGACTAATGAGGTCTCCCGACTAACATAGTCTTGTGACTAACGCGGGTTCTGGACTAACATGCTTCCTGAACTGATGGAGTCTTCGCAATAACGTGGTCTCCGGACAAACTTGGTCTCTGTACTAACGTGGTCTCCAGACTAATGAGGTCTGAAGACTAACATGGTCTCTCGACTAAGTTGGCTCTGGAGTAATCATAATGAGGTCTCCGGAATAACATTGTCTCCGGACTAAGACTGGTTCTGGACTAACATGTCACCTGGACTAACGCAGACTGGACTAAAAGGTCGATGGACTCACGGGGTGTCCGGACTAGCGACCGGGTGCTTCAGTGTATACACGTGTGAAATGCATCAGCAGCTGCAGTGGCACATGAGACAAACACATACGTTGACATGTCAACCAACACGCCAGCATCAGGTGCTTTCACAGAGTAGACGGTAGTAAAGGTTCGTGTAGGGTGGGCTTGCTAAACGCCGTTTTGAGCAGTATTTCAGTAATGTTATAACAAGGCGTGTCATTCCTCTTCAAGCATATATATATAGTCCGGCAGAATGTTGACATGACCTTGCAATTTAGGTCCCACAGTTGTTTTTGCATGATTTCATTTGTTCAGACACTACATATGAATAAACTAATGGATGCCACTTTGGCACCCTTGAGGGTTTTGAAATTATTTATTTTTTTAAATTGGCCCAATTTTCAAAACCATTATGCATTATTAAGTTTGTAAGGTTGCCGTTCGTCTAGGCTTATCTACCACATACAAAAACGGCATCAACAGCCTTTCATGGCGATTGAAACCATCAGTAATAATAATGATGCCTATCGCGTGTCTATAATGGGATGCATGCTTCAGTGAATATAGTTTATGCCACGTAAGTGATTTAAAAATTAAATTGAAACTGAGTGAGTGAGTGTGGTTTTACGCCGCGTTTAGCAGTATTCCAGCAAAATCACGGCTTCACACATTGTACCCATGTCGGGAATCGAACTCGGGTCTTCGGCGTGACGAGCGAACTAGGCTACCCGACCGCCCAAATTGAAATTAAACATTGCATTAGCAAATAACACCACTTAAGAATAACGGACATGTATAACATGACCTTCTGATTTGAGATTTCCTTTGTAACGCAAGCCCAGTTTTTTCTGGAGCTGGCTAATGTATTACTGCCACTTGTCGCAATTGAATTTACAGACTTTACACGTATTGCACTCCCAATAGTGTTAGCCAGTAGTCCATAGATTAAAAACCGTGTGTTTTTCATCTCAGGCGACCACATGTTTTTTAAGGTAAATTGATAAAACATTTTTTCCACTTGGTTACTTCACTTCCAGGACGGCGGGTTGTGTCGAGGGTAACACGTTAACTCGTCACTCCGAATTCTTGGCCACAATGTGTCAGACATAAATTGTGTCCGTGACGCCAATGATGCTGTGATACTGACTTAAGTAGAGTTGCTATTTGAAAAGTCGTTGTGACACGTGGTAACGAGACTCGGAAGATCCTCGGAACGCCAGACGTATGATGTAATCCGTCCCTTCAGGACTTGAGCAACATTCAATCAGAGACGCGTGTGTGCTTGGAGATTATGTGTGTCCGTGTCAGAGATGCCATTGGAACAGGAAAAAAAGACGTCAAATGAATGTTTGTCCTGTCGATGTCTCTTAGATATCTGTAAACGAGTCCATTAAGCTGGACTTACTGTCGATTCATACCACTATGGTGGCGAATGCATGGCGAGATGGAACCTGTGACAATTGTGTTCAGATCCGTCGTCAACGTTTGTGACAGCAGAACTCATATCTACTGTAAGGACAAAGATGGCCATGTTGGAGCTCGGCTCGTCGTCACATCGACTGCGTGCAGGTTGTACGGCCTGCTCTTTTGTAAGGACACTTTTCTCCAGCCGAATCTCTCTTCCATCACATCGCCAATGTGAAGGTTGTACGGCCTGCTCTAGATATGGGAAGGGACACTTTCCTTCAACGGAATCTCTCTTCCATCACATCGCCTTCGTGAAGGTTGTACGGCCTGCTCTAGATATAGGAAGGCACACTTTCCTTTAGCCGAATCTCTCATCCATCACGTCGCCTTCGTGTAGGTTGTACGGCCTGCTCTAGGTATGGGAAGGGACACTTTCCTTCAACCGAATCTTTCTTCCATCACATTGCCTTCGTGAAGGTTGTACGGCCTGCTCCAGATATAGGAAGGGACACTCTCATTCAGCCGAATCTCTCTTCCATCACATCGCCAACGTTAAGGTTGTGCGGCCTGCTCTAGACATAGGAAGGGACACTCTCCTTCAACCGAATCTTTCGTCCATCACATCGCGTGCCCAATGGTTGTTGTTTCCAGTCTGGGGCATGTAAAGTCAACGCGTAAGCAACAGTTGTATATTAACATAACGATTTCGTGGTGACACGTTATGAATGAACGTGATCAGAAAGGATGATAGCCATGGGTGGACGTCCTTTCCAGGCGTCTATAGACAGTGTAACTTATTCCTATAATAATTAAATGGTGTTCATTGTAAATCCTGCATTCTGATTTAGCTGAATTTGTTACGTGTTATTGCTTTCATTTCCCAATGAATGTAAAAAAAAGACACGCCAACCGAAGCAGACTTCTTTTATAACTACGGAATGTCGGGGAATCCCAATATTACAGTCGAGGGTAATCCCTTTCTGCTCACGTGTATCGTCATGCACAGGACATTTAGCCAAATTCATGCATATTCATTGTCCAAACTACCCTTAGAGACCGAAGGCCGAGAAGGAATTAAACAGCAAACGGGCAGGCCCGCTCGCGACTATTTGTCCGCTCGCCTTGTTTCCACAAATTTCATGTCTTCGGGTTTCTAACCTGAATTTGTCCAACTGTGTCTTCCCGTTCTCGAGGAACTAATGTTTGAATCTCCCGGTAACTGACCATATCATGTGAAACAACCGCTTTCGCCAACACCCCTTATCTCCAGCACCATGTTATCTCGAGCACCCCTTATCTCCAGCATCCCCTTATCTCCAGCATCCCCTTATCTCCAGTATCCCTTTATCTCCAGCATCCCCTTATATCCAGCATCCCCTCGTCTCCAGCACCCCTTAATCTCCAGCACCCCTTATCTCCAGCACCATGTTATCTCCAGCACCATGTTATCTCCAGCACCGCTTTATCTCCAGCACACCTTATCTCCAGCACCATGTTATCTCCAGCACCATGTTATCTCCAGCACCATGTTATCTCCAGTACCCCATTATCTCCAGCATCTCTTTATCTCTAGCATCCCCTCGTCTCCAGCACCCCTTTATCTCCAGCACCCCTTATCTCCAGCACCGTGTTATCTCCAGCACCCCTTATCTCCAGTACCCCATTATATCCAGCATCCCCTTATCTCCAGCATCACCTTATCTCCAGCATCCCCTTATCTCCAGTATCCCTTTATCTCCAGCATCCCCTCATCTCCAGCACCCTTTATCTCCAGCACCCCTTTATCCCCAGCACCCCTTATCTCAGCACCAATTTATCTCCAGCATCCCCTCGTCTCCAGCACCCCTTTATCTCCAGCACCCCTTATCTCCAGCACCATGTTATCTCCAGCACCCCTTATCTCCAGTACCCCATTATCTCCAGCATCTCTTTATCTCTAGCATCCCCTCGTCTCCAGCACCACTTTATCTCCAGCATCCCTTATCCCCAGCATCCCCCTATCTCCAGCACCCCAATATATCCAGCATCCCCTCATCTCCATCATCCCCTCATCTCCAGCATCACCTTATCCCCAGCATCCCTTTATCTCCAGCACCCCATTATCTCCAGCATCCCTTATCTCCAGCATCCCTTATCTCCAGCATCCCCTTATCTCCAGCATCCCTTATCTCCAGCACCCCTTATCCCCAGCATCCCTTTATCCCCAGCACCCCAATATATCCAGCATCCCCTTATCCCAAGCATCCCTTTATCCCCAGCACCCCAATATATCCAGCATCCCTTATCTCCAGCACCCCATTATCTCCAACATCCCCTTATCTCATGCATCCCCTTATCCCCAGCACCCCCTTATCTCCAGCATCCCTTTATCCCCAGCATCCCCCGATCTCCAGCATCCCCTTATCTCCAGCACCCCGTTATCTCCAGCATCCCCTTATCTCCAGCACCCCCTTATCTCCAGCATCCCCTTATCTCCAGCATCCCTTTATCCCCAGCATCCCTTTATCCCCAGAACCCCATTATCTCCAGCTTCCCCTTATCTCCAGAATCCCCTCATCTCCAGCACCCCTTATCTCCAGCATCCCATTATCTCAAGCACCCCATTATCCCAGCATCCCCTTATCTCCAGCACCCCTTATCTCCAGCATCCCTTTATCCCCAGAACCCCATTATATCCAGCTTCCCCTTATCTCCAGAATCCCCTCATCTCCAGCACCCCTTATCTCCAGCACCCCATTATCTCAAGCACCCCATTATCCCCAGCATCCCCTTATCTCCAGCACCCCTTATCTCCAGCATCCCTTTATCCCCAGAACCCCATTATCTCCAGCTTCCCCTTATCTCCAGAATCCCTTATCTCCAGCACCCCATTATTTCCAGCACCCTGTAATCTCCAGCACCCCATTATCTCCAGCATCCTGTAATCTCCAGCACCCCATTATCTCCGGCACCCTGTAATCTCCAGAACCCCCTGTCTCCAGCACCCTGTTATCTCCAGCATCCCCTTATCTCCAGTACCAACAACCCCTGCTCTTGTAGCCAGACCAATGTGCATGGATTCAACATGCATCTGAAATTTATTCCACCAATTCTTCTAGAGGGAATACCGACAGCAGATGGTTTCCATTTGGGTAATACATGAATAATGTTACTTACACTATTATACTTTGTGATTCATAGTGAATTACTGAGGTAGGACATCCGTCCTAGATATTCGTGCATATGTAATCAGAATGAAGACACTAAACAATTCCTACATACTAGTGTTTATGTAATGAGAGTGCATGCTCACCGCTATTCCTAGATATTGGTGTGTGTAATCAGGGTGTATGCTCATCGTCATTCCCAGATATTGTGTGTAATGAGGGCGCATGCTCTACGCCATATCTAGATTTTGGTGTATCTGTAATGAGAGTGCATGCTCTACGCCATTCCCAGATATTGGTGTTTATGTAATGAGTGTGCATGCTCTACACCATTCCAAGATATTGTGTGTAATGAAGGCGCATGCTCTACCATATCTAGATATCGGTGTTTATGTAATGAGGGCGCATGCTCTACGCCATTCCCAGATATAGGTGTTTATGTAATGAGAGTGCATGCTCTACGCCATTCCAAGATAAAGGTGTTTATGTTATGAGAGTGCATGCTCTACACCATTCCAAGATATCGGTGTGTATATAATGAGGGTGCATGCTCTACGCCATATCTAGATATTGGTGTGTATGTATTGAGAATGCATGCTCCTCGCAATTCCCAGATATTGGTGTGTATGTAATGAGAGTGCATGCTCTACGCCCTTCCTGGATATCGGTGTTTATGTAATGAGAGTGCATGCTCTACGCCATTACTAGATATTGTTGTGTATGTCATGAATATGCATGCTCTACGCCCTTCCTGGATATCGGTGTGTATCTAATGAGTGTGCATGATCGACGCCATTCCTAGATATTGGTGTTTATGTAATGAGTGTGCATGCTCTAAGCCATTTCTAGATATCGGTGTGTATGTATTGAGAGTGCATGCTCTACGCCATTCCTGAATATCGATGTTTATGTAATGAGAGTGCATGCTCTACACCATTCATGGATATCGGTGTTTATGTAATGAGAATGCATGCTCTTCGACATTCCAAGATATTGGTGTTTATGTAATGAGGGTGCATGCTCCTCGCCATTCCTAGATATCGGTGTTTAGGTAATGAGAGTGCATGCTCTACGCCTTTCCTAGATATTGGTGTATATGCAATTCTATTGCATGCTCTACGCCATTCCAAGATAGTGTTGTTTATGTAATGAGGGCGCATGCTCTATGCCATTCCTAGATATTGGTGTATATGTAATGATATTGCATGCTCTACGCCATTCCTAGATATTGGTGTATATGTAATGATATTGCATGCTCTACGCCATTCCTAGATATTGGTGTATATGTAATGATATTGCATGCTCTACGCCATTCCTAGATATTAGTGTATATGTAATGATATTGCATGCTCTACGCCATTCCTAGATATTGGTGTTCATGTAATGAGAGTGCATGCTCTACGCCATTCCTAGATATTGGTGTTTATGTAATGAGAGTGCATGCTCCTCGCCATTCCAAGATATTAATGTGTATGTAATGAGAGCGCATGCTCTATGCCATTTCTAGATATCGGTGTGTATGTATTGAGAGTGCATGCTCTACGCCATTCCTGAATATCGATGTTTATGTAATGAGAGTGCATGCTCTACACCATTCATGGATATCGGTGTGTTTATGTAATGAGAGTGCATGCTCCTCGCCATTCCTAGATATCGGTGTTTAGGTAATGGGAGTGCATGCTCTCCGCCATTCCAAGATAGTATTGTTTATGTAATGAGGGCGCATGCTCTATGCCATTCCTAGATATTGGTGTATATGCAATGATATTGCATGTTCTACGCCATTCCTAGATAGTGATGTTTATGTAATAAGAGTGCATGCTCTACACCATTCCTGGATATCGGTGTGTTTATGTAATGAGAGTGCATGCTCAACGCCATTTCTAGATATCGGTGTGTATTTAATGAGGGTGCATGTTCTACGCCATTCCTAGATATTGGTGTATATGCAATGATATTGCATGCTCTACACCATTTCTAGATAGTGCTGTTTATGTAATGGGGGCGCATGCTCTACACCATTCCCAGATATTGGTGTGTATGTAATAAGAGTGCATGCTCTACACCATTCCTAGATAGTGTTGTTTATGTAATGAGTGTGCATGCTCTACGCCATTCCAAGATATTGGTGTGTATAATGAGAGTGCATGCTCTTCGTCATTCCAAGATATTGGTGTGTATGTAATGAGTGTGCATGATCCTTGCAATTCCCAGATGTTGGTGTGTATGTAATAATTGTGCATGCTCTACGCCATTCCTAGATATTGGTGCTTATGTAATGAGGGTACATGCTCTTCGTTATTTCTAGATATATAGAGAATACTACACTCATTCTCGTTAGATACCAATTTTACGAAACGAGTGGACTTTCTATGGTATCTGACCGAGCGAAAGCGAGTAAAAATGGTATCTAACAAGAATGAGTGTGGTATTTTATTGATTACCCACGTTAAATATATATTCAAGTGTAAATACATAACAACTTTCGTTCGTTGACAGACCAAACTGAAACCGGTTGCAAAATCTGGTTGAGCATGAATATTGATATATGCCCAAATATGGGCATTGTTGACATTTCTATGCATACGCATTAACAACATACGCCTGCAGTTGTGTTTGCAAACAAAACAACACTGACGCTCAAGATCCTTTTGGAAGAAATTCTTCAACTTATGGTAATTCAAGCGCCATGTTGTTAGTGCGAAGGACACCTATATGAAAATTTGAAATGTCACATTAGCGCCGCTCTTTAAAAAATCGGACTAACAGTCGGTCACTCGCACTGCCGGTGTCCCGTCTGTGCAATCAAAATGATTCGGTTTCCTTGATCTATCAGCTGAATTTATATCATGTTCGTACCATTTTGGAACAGGGAAATCCGAGTGTTCGCCAAAGATATTCATGTAAACTGTACCACCCTATACTGAAGACGTGAAAATCAAACAAACTCAAGTCTGCTTGCATGTCAGTGACAGCTTCGAACGATCGAAGGGCAAGGTCACCACCGGAATAAGAAAAGACAACCGTGATCTAGGCCAACCAGCAGCATTTTACGCGAGAGATAGGGAATGTTATTGTTCACATTTGGGATGTTTGGGGACACAAAATCAGAAGTTAGGCACACTTCCACTGAGTTTTCGAATGATTTGTATCAGAACTGTTCACTTTTAGTGATCTGGTCGTGCAGTCGTGTACGTTCATTCATGAACAACACATCCCGAAACAACGCCACAAAATACGCTTCGAAGGGGACACTGATGGCACAGCCGGATCATCCCAAGTAAGTCCAAATATCTGTCCAGATAGTTTAAACAGACTTCATTTCACCACGCTTATCCTTTACGTTAAATCAAATTGAAAGTTGCGAAAGTGGTCGGGTGCGTAACGCTCATGGGGACCCTCGCTCTATTGATCAGTAGTCGTACATTCTAAATGGATATAGCTCTATTATATTATGTCTGTAGAAGCTCTATGCATAACTTATATATAATGCAAACCGAATTTGATGCGTGTGACTATTTTGTTTGGTTTAATAAAGTGTTTGTAAATATCTCTCGTTCTCATTAATTTCTCCAGTTCTGCCTTGTAGTTGCAACATGAATGACGTCTCGCGATTTTTGATGAATGAAAAAAGTAGTCCCGGTGTGACAGAGGTCACGGTTATCCAATCAAAACGAATAAAACAAGGTCAACCTTGTACGACACACGTATGACGTACGGATTTAGTATCTTACGACCTGTATCTTCTACACGTGGGTAATAATGGTGTTCATGTAATGAGGGTGCATGCTCGACGCCATTCCAAGATATTGGTGTGTATCTAATGAGGGTGCATGCTCGACGCCATTCCAATATATTGGTGTGTATCTAATGAGGGTGCATGCTCGACGCCATTCCAAGATATTGGTGTGTATCTAATGAGGGTGCATGCTCGACGCCATTCCAAGATGTTCGTGTGTTTGTAATGAGGATGCATACTCTACTCCAGGCCAAGATATTAGCGTGTATGTAATCAGGATGCATGCTGTAGGCTCTTCACCGGTCCAATGTATTGGTTTGTATGCAATGGTAAGTTGTTGTTGCGATAGTAGAAGTATAAGTAGCAGAGGCATTCGTAATAGTAGTAGCAGCAGTAGTTATAGTAAGACAAGTAGTAGTAGTATCAGCAAAAGTAGGAGGAATTGTAGCAGTAGTAGTAGTAGTGGTATTAGTAGTAGTGGTGGTGGTGTTTGGAAACATTTCTCGTGTACATCGAGACGTCTTCAGATGCGAAAGTATCGTTGATAAATGTGTTGGTTTTTTTCATTTTTTTCCAATAAGGCACCAAAGCCTTTCTCACGGAAATGAGACGACAGAAAAGCTTCGGAACAATTGTGTGTTGTTTGATGACAATAACAGCATACAACGCAGTTGTGTAATTTAACACTTTTTACTCAACATCAATTATCATAGTGTGCTCAGAAACAAAGCCATGCAGACATCAACAGTTTCATCACCACCCCGGCCTTGGGGGCCATTTTACGATTTTTATAATTCAATGAAACAATTTTAACCAGTGAAAATATGAAACTGAATTAAAATATATATCACTGCCCATTGTTAAATCAAATCTAATAATTGATGCCAAACAAAATCATCCCAAAAAAACCTGATCAGATTCATCGTGATATTGTTCTCGATTTATGTTGTTTCAAAAACTAGAGAAAATCACTAAACATTAAAACAATGTATGCCAATAATGGTGAATAATGACAGGAACAGTTATACCCAAGGGATATGTACCCGAAACTGCGTCACAAAACTATATCATAAATAAGACTACACCAGATACTTATAACTGTAATACGGTTCATGTAATACAGGACTTCATGGTTCCACAACGACATCATGTTACTGCGAAAACGGGAAGCAGAATTTCAACGTGAAACCAAAATAGAAAAACCAACGGGAGTTACCTCCCCTTTCGTGTTCTTATTAGGGGTCAGTACAAGAACACGTACAAAGAGAGATAACTCGGCTATCAACTGTGTGGCTCTTATGACTTAGTACTATGGCATTCGATAGAATACTTTTGTTAAAAACAGACAAGACATTGTTCGAAATTTCAGGTTTCTAGTCCATTGTACAAAACATTTTTCAATATTGATTACTTTATAGTCTTAAACAGTGGCATGCTGTTTTCATTATAAAACATCTTAAGCTACGCCGGGAGCGTCCTGAAAGTATTTAAACAGTGTGAAGATTATGAACAAAATATCGACATTTCGACATGCTTGTGTGTTTGCCAGCAACACAGGCTAATTTCTATTGAGGGTTCACGTTGTCATGTTAGATCACTTTTATTTATTAGCACACGTCACATCGGTACACACAATCTATAGACACTAATGCATCATCACCCTCCAAGGGGTCAACAGCAGGTCACTGTATATGCTTTACATATCTCTGGCTTAATTAATCCCGAAGTAGAAGCGATATTCCCAGCTCAAAACAATCAACATGTTTTGCACAATATTGTTAATTCTCGGTCGTCAAATCCATGATCAGGCGTCCATGTGATCACAGTTTATTTGAGGAACAGAACGCTATGCTGGGCTTACGTACATGAATTGAGCAGCTGTCAACATTGTTCAAACACTTGGCCTTAAAGGCGCAATGCAGTCTGTTTTGATTCAGCCATCTTAAGGCTGTTTGACGCGGAAACGTGCAAGGTGACGTTCTCAGTCCTGTTAACTTCCCTGAGTCACCAGTTTCGTAATGATTGACATGTCCACCATTCACTTAACATGTCAGTGAAAACGATTATCAATGAAGTTTGAAATGTAGGTCTTTGGTATATATACATCTTGTTTTCACGAACCTAATATGTTTTTTACCCATGACTGCGAATTCACAAACTTGTCAAATCGTAGATCTAAGCGTTCAATGGTAGCCATCAGACGTCCCTCATGTCCAATCACAGTCGTCAGTTCAATTCAAAGGTAACGTTCAATCTGAGCCATTGCGTCATTCATTGAAGTAGTTCCCAGATCACGTGTCATCAACTCTATTGTCCTCCTCCGCAATGTTTAGGTGGACTTTTTCCGAGTCTGCATCGTAAACCGCTTTGGTTTCCTTTGCGCAATTGTCATTGCCATTTCTCACTGGAGAACGGTTGATAATAACTGATGGCTGTGTCTCCACGTTGGTGTATTGCGTATAGCTGTTCGAAGTACTGTTTTGACGTGAAGTAAAAAAGAGGCATGGTACTACCAGTTTGAACTCTTTCTTAAAGTTATCATTCATCCAGGCATACAGGAAAGGGTTATATATCGTTGAGCTCATTGCGATGACATGGGCAATGAAGAATATCAAAGTGAAATAGTACCACACAGCAATGGTAGTTTCATACTCCCGGACTAGATGGACTACGTTCAAGGGCATCCAGCAACACACAAATATCGTAACCATGGCAATCAACATTCTGTTGGTGCGCTTTTTCCGTTTAATTTCCAGTTCATCCCGCTCCCGCGTCCTTGACCCGCTGCCAATCTTGACCTTCGTCCTTTTCTTCAAGGCCAGGGACACCATCGTGTAGCAGAAGGTGATGATACTGCAAGGCACTATGTACTGTAAGACAAGACTGGTTACAGTGAAAAACTGTCGGGCTTGAACTCTCGGCCATTTCTCGGAGCATGCGTAGCTGTCCGTCTTATTGGTCACCTCAACTTCGTGGTATATTCCAAGCGGTAAAGAAATAGACACGGATATGATCCATATAGCGATTATCATCAGGAGACACATGTAGATCTTCATACGCGGTTTGAAGGGGTACACAATCACGAAATACCGGTCAACGGCAATGGCGGTGGAGGTCAAGGTCGAGACGTAAACGCTGATGCAGAGGATCATGGGAACGATGTGACAGAGCCCCTCCCCGAACACCCATGAATCCAGGAAATACGATATGGGAGTGAACGGTACAGCTAGAAGGGCGATCAAAATGTCAGATACGGCCAGATTGGTGATGAAGATGTTGGTGATTGTCTGCATGGCCTTGTTTCTGAGCACCACGTACACCACGAGGGAGTTGCCGGTGATGCCCAGGAGGAAGATGATACAGTACAGGATGATGAACAGGACCATCAGCCAGGTGAGACGCATTACCTGCTGATTGTCCTCGGGGTCCATCAGGGGGTAGTAGGGAGAGACGCTCTCATAACGGGGGGCTTGTTGGGTGGTGCTGTCACCCCCAAAACGACTTGCCACGTATCCGCTGGATGACGTAATAAGAGACATGGTGGCTGTGACGTCACTTCCGCTCAAGATAGTAGATTAGTGGGCAACACTGGTTAAGGGCATTCCTGAAACATATGAAAAGAATGAAAACGATGAAATATATGATTGCATACCAGTTTATATCTTACAAAAGTAAGTGATAATGATAGCGTTAATTAGTGTAAAAAAGATATTGTCCTGACAGATCAACAGTCGTATAGTCCTTGAAGAAACATTCGTTTTAGGGAATTTCTATAAATATAAAGCCACTATAGCTATCGTTGATGCATTAACATGAGTTCAATGCAATCAAGGTGTGTAAATGTTATAAATGAAATAGTAATATGGGCCAACCCACAACTTAATTTTAAAACACCACATATTTGCACCAAACACATCTTTGAGTGAGCTATTGAATGACAGACATCTACATAAGGAAACACAAAAGTCATTCGCACCGACAAACGATAGCACAGAATAGTCAACATGTCGTATTGTATCACTAAGTATGTAATTTCCCTCTTTTAAACGGGTTTAAACTCTCTCTTTGGGGTTATTCCGGGGCAAGGTGGCCCCATCTTCCCGAGGCAAGGGAGTCAATTGACTTTAACAGTCCAGTTTCAATCCTTGTCGAATTCTACTGGTATTATTGAGTTATACTTTGGCTAAACTAACGAGTCTATGCATAGTCCAGTCAAATCGCGTAACGAAAAAGAAATCAGGTTCGTAAACAACATGGCGACTGCTGTGAAGATTTCGTTCGATTGCAGTATTTGCAAAGCATGTGTACCGTCAACTTAGCGAAAACAGAAATTTTCCAAATCTTTTCTTGTTTCTCATCAATGTGCTCACGTGATTTTATGCACTTCGCGAAGTAAGACCCGTTTTATCTTGACTGGGGGTAGCGATTGACGTGAAGCAAATGCACGTGATATGAGAGGTGGAATCTGATTGGTCAATAGGAGCGACATAGAAGGAACTTTATCGTAATAGCCACCGGTGGCGTTACGATCGAGCCAAGAAATTTCAGTCTCGTTTGACTAGGGTGAAAAAGGGACTTTTACAGTTAACTCCCTTGTCTCGGAAGCTGAGGTGGCCCAGTCATCAAAGGAACCGACATTCGCCATAAAGAGTTGTCTCCCTTGTATGTTCCAGAAGCATGTGGTCAATGGGTCGAATCCAATTTGCCCTGATTATGTTTGTCAGTACCATTACCGAACCCGTGGTCTAAGGAATGCATCACTTCGGACTACTAGCTGACTGTTCGAGGCGGCAATAAACCCAACCCACATGCGTGTACGTCCTACATCACGCTGATCAGTTTAGGTGCTCAGCTGGGTAAGCAACGAACAAATGGACGTTCGAAATAGGTCAGTAAAATTTCAACACGTTCAAACAAAAGCCTAAAAAACTTCTAATGAGAATTTCTTCTCATGAAACGAAAGCCAAGTGTAGTGTAAGACCCTTAAAGTAGAGCAGGTCATGTAATGCCTTCCTGAATTACACGTATCCTTCCTGTTCCACGTATGTGATGACTCTTTGTGGAGGAGGTCTGACACAATTGAAGCTATGAACCCACATGGATCTTCTCAGATGAAAGCTCACGCACAACCACACACATGAAGACATCAAAGATCTCTACTGCTTTGAATCGTAAGAACTCAGTGTACTTCTAAATATAAAAGCCGTTCTTCTTATAACATTCGCACAAACACATATCTGTAGTACTAGTTCTTGTTCTGATGGTTCAGATTATCATCACATAAGTGAAAGTTTAACCCAAATGGTCCCACTCGCATTGTGAAGTGGTTCGGTTTGGTTTGGTTTGATGTTTAACGCTGCACTCAGCTGTATTCCAGCTATATGACGGCGGTCTGTAAATAATCGAGTCTGGACCAGACAATTCAGTGATTATTATCATGAGCATCGATCCACGCAATTGGGATTGATGGTATGGATCAAACAAGTCAGCGAGCCTGACCATCCGATCCTGTTAGTCGCCTGTTACGGCAAGCATGTGTTCAGTGCATCTTCAGCATCCCATGCTTGCCGTAAAAGGTGACTATGCTTGTCGTAAGAGGCGCCTAACGGGATCGGGTGGTCAGGCTCGCCGACTTAGTTGAAGCATGTCAGCGTATCCTTATTGCGTGGATCGATGCTCATGATGTCAATCACTGGATTCTGTGGTCCAGACTCGATTATTTACATACTGCCGTCGTAATGCTAAAATATTGCAGAGTATGGCGTTAAACAACAAGCAAAGAATAATCAAACATGCATACGGCGCGTATCAGTATTCAGTATAACCACATGAGGAAATAATACTAGTCCCAAAAAGTTCATTCGCCTCCTCATTTTGGAGAAAACAATTGGATGTTTTCAAGCGTTGAATAATCCCCCAGACTCGATATTTTCAAAGATTTAATGTATGTCAGAGTTAGACAAGACTTGGTGTATGTCAGAATCTGTTCTTTACTTATTGTTATAGTGCAAACCATTTCAATACTTTTATTTATAATTGTGCAAACCATTTCAATACTTTTATTTAACATTTCATTTATCTAAATACCTAACTGGTTCAATATGTTTCCAAGTGCACCGAAATTCTATGCCCTTTGTCTGTTTAATATATTCAGCAAACATTCGGCGTATCCCCTCTTATCATAAGCCCCTCCGGGCGGGACCCTTAATCTCCAGCGCTATCTATAAATTTCAATTAACACCTCCTAACGTCGCCGGATCTTACGTCTATACATACACGTGGGACAATGACCTTGCCACACGTTACGTAATACCTCGCTCTACAAAACCCGACTGACATGGTCAGTCAGGGAGACAGCCTGGAGACAGCCTAGAGAAGAGCCAGAAGGTAAGTGACAGAACGGTTCTCCCACCCGGGAACATTGGCCACTAGGTCCCGGTGTGCGTTCTGTCACGTTATTATCAACATGTACCTTTTCGACTCATTTCAACCATCAACAATAAATATGGCTGCTGTCGTCTAAACTTCACCCCTGAGTTTTGTCTTCCGTCATCACCCTGAGCTACCATCCGAGGGCCGAAACTTACGCCCTTGGACACTTAGAAAGTGTTATCCCAAATATAACATTTGTAACATTTGGCCACTTTCTAAATGACCATTGTGGGTTCATAGTTTTCGGTCACGGGAGCCATGCAGAGTAGAGGGATACACAAAGTACGTGATCTAGACTATCAGTCGTCGGACTTTCATATTGAGGAACCCCGGTGGCTGAGTGGGTCAGATCACTGACTTTGTGTGCGGGCGATAAGGCCCCTCACTCTTGCAGTGTGGGTTCGAATCCCGGGCGGGACAGAACCCCAAATAGTACTAGAATCTGAACTTTACTAAGAAAGTGTTAGACAAGACTCGATGTATTTCAGAGTACTCCGTTAGAGTTAGACAAGATTCGATGTGACTATGTCAGAGTGCTCTATGTATTTAAGGGGTAGACAAGACTCGATTTATGTCAGACTTAGACAAGACTCGATGTATTTCCGAGTACTCGGTACTTAGGAGTTAGACAAGATTCGATGTTTTGTTTGTTTGTTGTTTAACGCCGCACTCGGCAATATTCCAGCTAGATGACGGCGGTCTGTAAATAATAGAGTCTGGACCAAACAATCTAGTGATTGACATCATAAGCATCGATCTAGGCAACTGGAATACGATGATATGCATGAAACAAGTCAGCGAGCCTGACCACCCGATCCCGTTAGTCGCCCCTTACGACAAGATTCGATGTGACTATGTCAGAGTGCTCTGAGAATTTCAGGGTTAGACACAACTCGGTGTATTTCAGAGTTAGACGTGACTCGATGCGTTTCAGAGTGAAGGATATGTGCACTTATTAACATCATTTTTCGTTGGCAGATGACACTGACACAGCGATAGGGAAGAGGAAAATGACAGGTTCACTGGTTCAATACAAACTAAATTGATACCATAGTGACATCCAAGGTTCCCTATATCAGAGACAGTCATTCAGTGTGACAAGCAGAACGAAATCCAATCAAAGCAGTATCTCATTATTGGGATGAGACGAGTGACCCTGTCTTGCTGCTTGTTTCAAGGAAGCTGGGATTTGAGCTACAGGTGCCACACGTGAGGTCATCACTGTCACAGCGTGATACTCCATGCCGCAGTGGGGGATGGACCTATGCGTATAAAACACATTGCTCTGTTGTTGCTAAGGACATTTATCTTGTAATGGTTAGTGTATTGCTGATGCGATAGACACATCCAATAAACTTGGGACCACCAGAGACCATAAAATAAATTTATAGTCTCTGGTACGATCCGATAAATATGCAAATGAGGTCACCAAGCGGAAACTAATTTCAAGTTCTATACATCGATGCACTACATTCAAAATAAACTAAGCCTGTGAAGATCCGGGTTAGCATAGGTCTTCAGCAACAAATGGTTGGTTGGTTGGTTTGTTGTTTAACGCCGCACTCAGCAATATTCCAGCTATATGACGGCGGTTTGTAAGTAATTGAGACTGGATCAGACAATCCAGTGATTAATATCATGAGCATCGATCCACGCAATTGGGATCGATGACATGCATCAACCAAGTCAGCGAGCCTGACCACCCGATCCCGTTAGTCGCCTTTTACGACAAGCATAGGCACCTTTTACGACAAGCATGGGTTCCTCAAGGCCTATTCTACCCCGGAATCTTCACGGGTCCAGCAACAAATGCTTGCTGTGAAAGGTGACTATGCGTGTCGTAAGAGGCGACTAACGGGATCGAGTGGTCAGATTCGCTTACTTGGTTGATGCATATCATAGTATCCCAATTGCGTGAACAAATGTTCATGACATCACAGGATTATGTGGTCCAGACTCGATTATTTACAGACCGCCCTTATATAGCTTGAATATTGCTGAGTGTGGCGTTAAACAACAAACAAACAAAGCAAAGCATCCTACCCCGACGGTGCATCGCAATATCGATCACGAAATTCTCTGGTTTATACTCGATTATTTACTGGCCGTTGACATAAAGTTGGGATATCGAGCGTGGCTTTAAACCCCAAAAGCTGTATATATGTTAAACACGATTGCAGTGGAACTCAAGAGTTATCAAAACCAAATTGAATCAGCCATGATTCATCTATCTATGAAACGTATGGCAGCCCCGAAGACGTTATATGGAGTCGATCCCATCACGTGACTAATGTAATATAATTGCATCGTCTACAGGCCTAACGTCTCGCAATAAGAGACAGTTATAACGCTGATGTTTTGGTTTTTTTTAATGTCGGTCAAATAAAGTTTGCATAATGACGTTCCCCTGTGTATAATCCCATAAGACAGATTGGTCAAAGTTCACCAGCTTGAGCATTCAACTGGACTGGGGTTTGTGGTTATAGCTACTCAAGACACAGTCACGTATTTAATTATCACGTTGAGAGGGGTCAGTCAGCGACTTATCAGACGCGGCTGGAATGACCACCAACTGTTGTGGTCGTCGGACGTAGTTGCGTGTCCGTCTTTGAAATGTAGCTCTAGTGGAAGAATCACCCGAATGGCCAAGCTTGCTTCATAGGCAACTAGTTCTGAGCGACCAGATCGATGACAACAAAAGTCAGGTAATTGTACGAAGGAATGAGCAACGCCAGGCAAGGATACAAATAGTTGTCTGATTCAGCATGGACTTAGGCCAGTAGAATGAAGCTTCACAATCAAAAGACATTGATACCATGCCATGTATAGCAAAAGGTTGCGTGAGGACCGTATGAATTATTAATGACTGGAATTAGCCTGGTAGAGCTGCCTGGTAATCCAGGCTATGCCTGGAATCTAAACCTGAATTGACAATTTGACAGCCGCTGCTGTGGGGGTTTCTAATGCTGGGTTATCATAACACAATTACCAATTGCTACAACTGTAAGTTGGCCCTCTCCGTTAGTATTGACACCATGACATTATACATAGCGTATTGCCTTCCATCGCCAACTAAGATACGACTCCGTCAGACTAACATATAGACGCACATTACTCTCTCCTAATTTAATTTTCTGTTGCAGATTCCGGTATATTGCTAGCAGTTCTTGTCTATTTTGATGTGGATATTTTCATGGACTTGATTAAATTAAATGCATCTATTTCGCAGTCCTGCTGTTGGACTAAACCTCCATGTATACACCACCTCCAGGGGCATTTAGACAGTTCGTGACCAATGATATTCGTGATTGTTACTCCAGAGTAATTAGATCGATGTAGATATAACAGATTATTCCTTGACAACGATGAACTGATGTCCGCAATGAACTTATCTAACACAACGCACCTGGAGCATATCGCACGGTTTACTCCGTGGACCTCACATACAGACATATTTGCTTCGGGTTACTCTTCGTGTTGCTCACAGAGGTTCAGGAACCAACACGTGCCCGGTACTTTCGCGTGACGTGAGAGGCGAGCTGGCTGTGTCATCCTACAATTGTGCGTTGCCCGTGCTATGTACTACTGGCCTGCCTGGCCCGATTCTGTTACTTAACTGCCGCCGTGATATAACTGCCACCGAAATATAACTGCCGCCGTGATATAACTGCCACCGAAATATAACTGCCGCCGTGATATAACTGGGCATCTGGAGTAAATCTGCGTAAGACCAAATTCCGTCACTAACTCGACATGTATAGTAGTTTTTCATGGAAAGCCAGATATTGTTTCTGAGTATGTGGGTCCGTGCGTATGTGTTTGTGCGCGTGCGTGTACGTGCGTGTGCGTGTGTCTGTGAGTGTGTGTCAATGCTTGTATGTGTGCGTTTGCGTGTGTGGATGTTATTGTTGGATTAGTCGTTAGTTGCTTGGATTGTGTGCAGAACACGTGTTGCGTCAGTGTTGAGGACGATGACTCCCGGAACCCCCCATGAACACTCCTGAGACAATGTTCCAACGTTTTATCGTGAATGATAAAATAATGATTTTTTTTGCAGTATATAATAAATTTGGCTAACCTGTATTGAAATAAATGACAACCAGCGCTGCTAAAACACCTTCCACAACACTTTAACCACCGGCCACTGCTACAACGAATGCAACGAATACAACCAACCAATTAAACCAATACAACCAATACACCAGAGTCATTTCCGCATAAAACAAGTATTCAAAACAATGCCAAACAAAATACCATCATTGGGTATGTTCCACAAGTAAATGTGCCTTTGTTAGAACTGTTTCAATGACCATTAGTTACACGTTCTTTGTTACTGATTTATCACTCAGAAAAATATTTTCTTTAGCGCCCATTTACTTTGACAAGCTGTCATCACTCATGATAATACCTTGCACCAGTACCAACGGCATCACCTTGACGATAATGTCTTCGTCCACGGCCACATAACAACGGGAACTACTGTGACAACACCGCTACGTCTTGCACGTAGGAGTATCTGCAGCGTTGAGACACCCTGCTCCAGAGCAATGACCACCTTCTGGCTACCAGCATCTTCATCACCATGTTCCTTCAGGGTAATGAGTTTACATCTGTGGTCTCACCTAGGTCAGGAACCAACAACGTTACAATCAGCGCCACCTGCCGGGCATCTAACCAAGTGATGTCTGCACGTGTATGTCTCACGGTGTAGGTGGCGCTTTTGCCCGGGAAGGTGGTCTGACTCCAGACGTGATTTCCTGACCTCATTACTCACACAACGTTATTTGGACTGATGGATGAACGACAACAAACCAGCGAACACAGTGACTGTTTTGTAGCATGCACACTGCATATGTGATTCTGTTTTTTTGTTATTGCTGCAAATGGAAATGACATAAGACTTAATCTTTGAGGAACACCTGTGGCATTTCAATTATTAACACAAAAACTTAAATACTTGAATTAGGAGGTACGGATGGCCAAGTACTCGTCCAAGGCGCCGCGATTCGCTGTGCAGATTTGCGTCCCCTGGGCACGCCAGAAACCTATTATTGTAGTAGGTTCGAATCCCGGTTCGCCCCGATTATGTTTCTAGGTTTGTCAGCACCAAATCCGTGCCCGTGGGTTTCACCGAAGTGGTAAACGTCTGAGACCTGCATCACTTCGGGCTCTCCCCCCCCCCCCCCCCCCCCCCCCCCCCCACCCCCATATTTAGCTGATATGCCGTGATATAACTGGAATCCTGTTAAAAGCGGCGTTAAACCCAACTAACTCACTCACTTAATACTTGAATTGATAACAAAAACGTACAAGTAATTAAAACACTATTGTACTGAACCTTATATCTAACATTGAAAACAGTCGCTTAATTAGCCAAGCAGAAACACAATAGACTCGCGGTAATAATTTGGTTTTGGTACTGTTCTGTGGAGTTCAATATCCCTCATGGCAATTCCTCCATTTACATGGCCACACAATTACGATTTGGATGTTTGTTTGTTCTCAGTAAAGAGAGATTATTAGCGAAGTGCGTTTCCATGTTGTACAAATCATATGTTAGGAATACAATTTTTTTTATTTGAGCCTTTGACGAGTATGCATTGATAGTATTTCGTACTTCAAATATATGATATTTAGAATACGGAAATCACGAGGGTAGTGATGTCATGCTAAAAAATCGATGGTAATGGCCTAATTTCCTTCAATGAAATGTCATCCGTAACTGAGTGGGAATACACCATTTGAGTGATCCGCTCAATTTATCACATAATGCAAATGTCGTGCAGCGGCGACACATTGGGTAACACCTATCTTAGCGTAGCGGGAAAACTGGTCATTAGTTTATGGAGTTTTTGTTTTGTTTGTCTGTTGTTTGAAGCCACACTCAGCAATATTCAAGCTATATGACTGATGACTGTAAATAATCGAGTCTCGACCACACAATCCAGTGATTGACATCAACCAAATCAGAGAGCCTGACAACCCGTTCCCGTTAGTTGCCTCTTACGACAAGCATGGGTTGCTGAAGACTTTGATTATTTACAGACCGCAATCATGTAGGTGGAATATTGCTTCATGCGGCGTTAAACATCACACACACGCACGCACACACACAATCATATAATATTGTAAACTAAGGGATATGTTTTGTGAAGTGAACGCCCAGCAATCCCAAAGCCTCAAGTTTCATTTCAAACCCGGGAACAGACAACGCCATGACTGTACGACATGACACTGTGAACACGCACACGTCACTCAGACGCCGTAGACTCTTCCATAAACACTAGGCCGAGCGTATAAACATACAGAGGAGAGGAAGTAATTGCCATGGCTTGAACCATTAGTTAAACAGCTGTTGGTACGAAACAACCTTCATCCATTTACGTTCATACACCCATCATCCATCAATCTGGTCATCTATACAACCACAGACCAAAAAAAAAGATTTTTATTAAATGGTCTCTGATACAACCAGCTATCAATCACATCATGCACGGACGTCCACGTGATGTCTTCTACAGAAGGAGTATATCTGTGATAATGTTGAAACGCAGCATCAACATAAAACAAGACTGTATATTTGTTTGTTTGTTTGTTTGTTTATAGTTTAAGGCAAATAGTCCAGCTGTATGACGGCGGTCTGTAAATTATCGAGTCTGGACCAGACAAACCGGTGATTCATATCATGAGCATCGATCCACCCAATTTGGATACGATGACACGCATCAACCAAGTCAGCGAGACTGACCACACGATCCCGTTAGTCGGCTCTTTCGCCAAGCAAAGTAGGTTTTTACGGCAAGCATGGGTTGCTGAAGACCTATTCCAACCCGCATCTTCGAGGATCCAAGACTGTTTAAGGCATATTTTTACAACAAAACTTTGCATCATCTGCAGAAGGAATATATCATTCTATAGATGATAAAATGGAGCTTAACAAGAGACAAGACGTTTTAAGTCATATGATTGCGTGTCCACAAAAATCGAGGTCGAGAAAATAAAACACGCTGACGATTACGCTGTTGACAGCTACCATTGCATCAATACATCGCTGTCCCTCTCACCACTCACGGGGAGACAGCTTAAAAGCATCTTAGTCTCAAGGTATTATCACGGGGGTGGTCTAGGAAGAGCTGTAGACCGCGGGAATAGGAAGTCGGGGGGTGGGGGTGGGGGAGCACATGATGCGAGGCTTAAGCCCGGGGGGCAGGTTGGTAACAGATGTGTCTCGGTACTTACAAAACAATCAATTAAACACGTCAAGACGCGCTAGTAATATTTAATCCGTACCGCGGCTGACGTACGTCTTGCACGTGTTAGGTAATGTTAACCACGACTGATATATCCAGCGTAAGAGTGAGTGAGTGAGTTGGTTTATAGCGCCGCTTTTAGCAGTATTCCAGTTATATCACGGCGTGTCAGCTTAATGTGGGAGGACAGCCCGAAGTGATGCAGGTCTCAGACGTTTACCACTTCGGTGAAACCCACGAGCACTGGTATGGTGCTGACAAATCTAGAAACACAATCGGGACGAATCGGGATTCGAACCCACAATCATAGGTTTCTGGAGTACCCAAGGGACGTAACTCTGCACAGTGAATCGCGGCGCTTTAGACGACTGGGCCAACCGTCGAAACCCCTAGCTTGAAGAATAATATTGAATAATGCTAAACATCAAACAAATCAAACAAACTTATTTCCCTATTGCTTTATATTTAATTATCGCACCATGGCGCAATCCTTTTGATGTACCACAGACGAGCATCGCTTAGCAACTGATCCTTAATTCACGCTGATACAGATGCTTAACAATTAGTATGACTTCAAGAAATATTTTCATTGAGAACGAAATTGCGTAATATACCACAAACAACTAAACCGTTAAACCCTTAAAATCATCTTTTTGTGAATTGTTTGATAAGCATTACTCAGAAGTTGACGGGTGACAAAGTAGACACAATTTTATGGATAACAACTTCTTATTACAGCATTAAAGAAGTTGTTATCCATAAAATTGTGTCTACTTAGTCAACTTTTTTGTCTTTAAGCCTGCATATACACAGTGACTGTAAATTAGGCTGATTCATTTAACAACATCATGCCAACTGATGAATTTGACGATTAACAGATGAGTAAATATAAGCAAAAGTTCTACATACCCGTTTGGGGTTGAGAATATGTATATGTTACACTAAACCAGAGTTGGTGAGTTCTGCGCCGTCAAAGACTAATATCCTGAGAACAATACAATGTGTTAGTCAATCTATTCACGCTGTGTCGACAGACGGGGCAAAGACCGCTCAATCACCACCTGACGCAAAGGCGGATGAATTAACACGAGGCAGCATAAGGACACATCCACGTCAGGCGAAGCTAATATGTTGGCTTTCTGGTCATGCCAATAACAAAATGTTTGTTGGCAACAGTACAGTGTCCCGGTCAATTGTTTGCACGATAGGTGAACGTGCTAACATCATTTAGCCAACGACACGCCAGCGCTCTCGGATATTGCCTCGTCAAAACCAGACGTTGGAATACGGCAGCCTAATTTTGCGAAATGGTATTCATGTATCGCCCATTGCCGTATCACTTAAATCATTGTCGACACATGCCTCGTGAAGTGCAGTGTACATAAATGTCATAGTGGATATATTTAATGGCTGATGTAAGTGACTCGGGGATATTCGTATTCATATCATTGTCAAAGTAATAATCCAAATTCATATTCACAAATGAATCATATACGTGTCAATATGTGCACAACGTTCTGGGGTTATTAACACATGTCCTCTTTTACACACGCCTACCAGTAGAGTGAGTGAGTGAGTGAGTGAGTGAGTGAGTGAGTTGGGTTTAACGCTGCTTTTAACATTATTCCAATTATATCACGGCGTGTCAGCTTAATGTTGAAAGGAAAGCCCGAAGTGATGCAGGTCTCAGACGTTTAGCACTTCAGTGAAGCCCACGATCAAGGGTATGGTGCTGACAAACCTAGAAACATAATCGAGTCGAACCGGGATTCGAACCCACAATCATTGGTTTCTGGCGTACCCAGGGGACGCAACTCTGCACAGCGAATCGCGGCACCTTAGATGACTGGGCCACCAGTGCCCCGCTACCAGAAGAGCAGGACATGCTTACCCTTTTTGCGACCACTGATGTTAGTAATCCATTCATATAACAGTCATCACATTTGTGTGCCTTTACGCCCTATGGAATCCGTTTCGGCAGATTGGTTATTCTCTGGTGATGATATTTTTAGTAAACATGCTTATGACACTAGGGTCATTATTGTGTGTTTCAATAATTTATTATTACAGACTATCATTATAACCCTAATCTATATATACTGTTTGCCTTGGTTAGGCCATTAACGAACGCGTTCCTGATGTGACGACAGTACACAAGATGCACAAGATAGTACAATGCGACTCTTTTTAAGCAGCTGTTACAAATGATGAGCATCTTTCAAAAGAAAACTTTCGACTCGATTAATCGAAACTGATTCTGAAAGCACCAGTCCTTCACACCTTGGTTAATATGCAGATCGATGACATGCATCAACCAAGACAGCGACCCTGACCATCCGATCCCGTTAGTCGCCTTTTACGACAAGCATAGTCACCTTTTACGGCAAGCATAGGTTGCTGAAGACCTATTCTACTCCGGAATCTTCACGGGTCTCGATACAACGTGAATAGATTCATTTGCCTAGAGCAGTGTATTCTTCTAAGGACCAGATATTGGTCTTCCATGGCGCAGAACTCACTATCTCTAGTGGAGTGTAAGATACTAGTACATATTGCATACATCAATTCAGTTCAGTGCCTGAATTCGAAAGCCATGTAAACTTTTCAGTGATACTGCCAAAGGGAAACTAGAAGAAATCAGTGAGAAGTTGGAAATAACCAACATCTCTTCACAAGAAATTCAAACGGACGCCAAGAAGTCAAATAATGCACTGTGAAAAAATGTGGTGAAAAACATTAACGAAAACGGGACCAAAGAAAAAGCGTTCAACGAAGAACAACTTTTCAAGGTATGTGAAACTTAACTGGAAAACAACCTAACATTAATATGTAAACAAACACCTATGTCATCTTTGTCAGATGATAATGAGGCATATTTGAGACAGAATCGCATGTATTCCGAATGGCAAAGTAACCTAAGTGAATGAAGATTCTATAATGTTTACAGCACAAGACGCAAGGTAGAAAGTTATAAAGACTGGCTTAGCAAGGACGGGCCAGTACTCCTACGCAAATTGTGCATTAATAAGATCCTGGGTGAACAGACGGAAGAGACAGACACACGTAAAGAGTTGGCCGTTAAGAGGTTCCAACCGAAAGTAAAACTATTAGGAAAAGGTCTGTCGAGATACGTGATTTGCATTTCAGGACACTTCGCCTTAGGTTCGGACTTATAAATTATAGAAGGTAGACGCTGCAAAAAGTCGGCGGTAATATGGAGTAGGAGTGAGTGAGTATGGTTTTACGCCGCTTTTAGCAATATTCCAGCAATATCACGGCGGGGACACCAGAAATGGGCTTCACACTTTGTACCCATGTCGGGAATCGAACCGGGTCTTGTAAGTGACGAGCGAACGCTTTAACCACCGGGCTACCCGACCGCCCATGGAGTAGGAATTTAAGGAGACATAGTTCTGGCATTACTGTCAACTACTGCGGAGAAAGGAAAGGTGTGAAGGAAAAAAAGAAGCAGCAATCCCCACCCTAAAATTACAAAGAACATGAACCGAACTGCAGCATAGAACCCCGGCCGGAGTTACACAAGTGTGGTTAAGTGTGACGCGCAGCAGCCATTCCGCCAAGTCAGGTCAGGGCGAAGTGACAAACAAAACACTCATGAGGATCAGGTGATTTAAACCAAGGAAGCAACCACGTGGAAGATACATGTAGGGTCGATGCAACATAGTCACAAGAGGAAACAGTTGGGTTTCCCTCCTCGAGGTCAGCATCTTCCCGAGGCAAGCGTGTCCACTAGCCTATACCAAAGCCTAGTTTCTACAAGACTTTGATAATTGGATGCTCTTGCCTCGGGAAGATGCGGGGTGAGGGATTCTGTGAAAAGGTGAACCGCCATGGTCAAGAATATAAATGACAACAAAAGAGAAATAGAAATCATTCTCATAGAAATTATGAAAACAACCATACATTAAACTACTACCGTCTTCAAAGAGTGAGTGAGTATGGTTTTACGCCGCTTTTAGCAATATTCCAGCAATATCACGGCGGGGGACACCAGAAATGGGCTTCACACATTGTGCCCATGTCGGGAATCGAACCCGGGTCTTCGGCGTGACGAGCGAACGCTTTAACCACTAGGCTACCCGACCGCCCCCCGTCTTCAAAGAACCCGATACGGGTAAAACCAGTATCACCAGATTCCGAGAATCCCGAAGGTACACGAATTTATCCTAAATCTCTCCAAAAGAAATTTAACAGATACAGGGTCAACAAACAGTTCTAAGTGATATTGTCAACTCACAGCAAGGTGCGACACTAAACGTAAGTCATGATTGATTTGTAATCGTCCTTTATTAAGAAACCAAAGTGGATTTAATCCTAAACGAAATAGAGACAAATGTCTGGATGAATTTACGGATACTATCGAGACATTTCCTTTCAATAATTCCAACAGAGTAAAACACAATTTATCGTTTGAGGAGATAGAAGCACTAGCGGGAATTAAATACGTTTTAAATTCCATTGTGATCAAAGAGGCTGGTAAAACGTGAAGCGGTGGCATTATGGATTCTGCATTCTTGGAAAACTAAAGCGAATGAATTATTACATGACCGGGAATTCTATCGGGAAACTAACGACCGAGAAAATGCAAATAAAAAACAACATGAAACATAATTGTAATGAGCTCAATCAAAAGGAACACGATTATGTATGTAATTACAATCCTCAGACTGCATACTTTTATGGACTGCCAAAAATACACAAAAGTCAAGAAAAGAACTTGTGGAAATGTGGAAATCAAGATTCCGAAAAACTTATCATTTAGACCTATTGTTGGAGGCCCCAATAGGCCTTCTCACCGTTTGTCATACTGAAACCGCAAGTCATACCAACGGTGATGTTCCAGTGACCTTTGACGTGAAAAGTTTATATACTAACATACCCCATGATCTGGGACTTGACACGGTGTAATATTAGTTAAATAAGCATCCAGATGCTATTGACTGCAATTTCACACATACGTTCACCAAGATCTGGGGAAGAGTAGGTCTTCAGCAACCCATTTTTGTAAAAGGTGACTATGCTTGTCGTAAGAGACGACTAACGGGAACGGGTGGTCAGGCTCGCTGACTTGGTTGATCCATGTCATCGTATCCCAAATACGTGGATCGATGATCATGGAGTCAATCACTGGATTGTCTCGTCATGACTCGAGACCGCCCTCATATTGCTGGAATATTGCTGAGTGCGGCGTTAAACAACAAACAAACAACCATTGAATCTTTGAAATGCATACTGGAGATTAATACGTTCTATTTCAACAACATTTTTTATTTGCAAATAAACGGAACAGTTATATGAACTAAAGTAGCACCTACATACACTTCTCTGGTGATGGCATACATAGAAGAATGTCATATTCCAAAGTAGGATTCGATGGATGCAAATACAGCTACACGTATTCGTGAAACATGGAGAAGATATCTTAAAAATTAAAATATAAAAATTTAAAAAATATAAAGCAAGGAGACCAATTGAAAACGGATATATACTACAAGCCGAGGGACACGCATCAATACCTGCAGTTCAATTCATGTCCTCCGTGGCACACTGAAATTAATATTCCATGTTCCGTGGCAAGAAGAGTGTGTACTATTTGTTCTGATGTCCATATAAGAAACCTAAGCTTAGAAGAATTGAAGACCAAGCTCCAACCACAAGGATATCCATACGGAGTGGTTGAGTACGCTGTAAACAAAGCAAGGAAAATCCCACGAGAAACACAGTAAAACAAAAGAAACAGACACAGACACGAACATTCTTCCATTTGTGTGTACCTACAATCCTCGAAACTGTAAAATTATGCCCCTAATAAAAGCCAATCTTCCAATTTTACAACAAGGTAACACTGAAACAAATGTAACAGTTTTTTCTGAGCGTAAACTATCTACGCCGCACGAGAAGGACTAAAAATCCCAAACAATTCTTTGTCCATCTAAATACTCACAAAATACAAATACCGTCAGTGTAACAAAATGCCACACACCTCGATGTGGAACTTGGCCAATAATAACTGAAGACTGCAAATTTCAATTTTGCGAAGATAAACTATTTACCGTCAAAAACAACATGACCTGTCGCGGTAAAGATGTTATGTATGGGGAAACTGGTATGCAACAAAAAGACCGAATCACTGTACACAGACAGCAAACTCGAGATCCAAATGTATAAATGTAAGCAACCATATTTATGAATAAGGGAGTGACTATTTTACTGTCTTTCTGTTTTATAAATTGTTTAACAATGATATAAACACTTACGAATGGAAAAAGAACAGATGTCCATTATACTGTTGAAACCTAAACTTAATTCAAAAGTATAATTTTCAAAACTTTCCTGTGTAGTTCCATGTATGTTTGTGCACTCACACCACAATGTACTTACACCTTACACTATTGTCACCACTGTTACGTCATAGGTATTATGCCGACACAAATACTGCTGTTGTGCATCACCTATGATTGCATTTAAGTTTTAATTGCACCTGGGCGGCGAAAGATCTTGTGTACATAAAGGAGTTTTGCCATGCACTCATATCTGAACTGTTTTATTGAATATTTTGTGATCATCCACCTAAAGAAATCACTTCAAAAGAAATAGACGATGAGTGGGAGTTGATTATCCTACAATAAAACGCTGCGCCCCTCATGGTTTATTCCCTCTGCAGTGTTTTATTGTACGATAAACAACGACCACGAGTCGTCTATTTCTAATATAAGATATCAACTCAATTCGTTCAGCCTCTTTAAGGATGTCAATAAAAAGTAAACGCTTTAAAAATATTTACACGTATTTAAATATTGATGATTCCCAGAATAGAATCCGACTGCGGCAATGTCGGACAAGTTCATTTTTTTAACAGGGAGGGGTTACATATGGTCCTTCCCGCATATTCTCACAATTTTCACGTCGATAATCTGTACTTTTTCTCCCAGTACCGAATGCCATATCTCTCTCACTTTTGGAATCGATCGTTCGGCTATGGCGTTTAGCTACGTTTTCCGAGCTACATCTATGGGGAACAACTCTATAGATACTTCCCTATCAAATATACCGTTACGTCCATATCACCAAGCTGGATGCTTCCATGCCAAACACTCACCATATCCATATCAGTGTCAGCGCCATCAACAGAAGGCTGAGGTCGTGAAAGGCAGCATATACATATATATGTACAACCAAATGTCTATTGGGGCAACACAAATAACGCAAAGTTCCTGGTTAATGCGTCTGGTATTGTCTTGGAGTAGTCTGACATTTCAAGACTCGCAGTGGTTCCTTCCACATGTATGGTATGGACCCAGAAGGATGATGTGTTCCACAGAGCATTGTGCTCTAGCCGTATAGATTGTTTTCTACCCGTGCCATGGGTTGTTCATGGTTAACGTCCAAGCACGAACAGATGGCTTTGTAAACAAACACTTAAAACACACTTATCCTAATGTTTCCTACAGAACCGTTTCATGCCAATCAGATTTCTGAAACGTGTCTGTTTTCATATCAATACCGCAACCTTGTTTGCCATGTGGAGACTGGGAGTTGTAAAGAAATGTCAGTATATCCGCTCCTGGATGCCACGAGATGGCGCTACAACGGATAATTCAGTTATTGTTCAGGACAAAGCCGATGCTTCTTGCATTGTGCATTGCTATTAACTGAAAATGAGTTCAAATCTTTTTTTTTTTTTTTTTTATAATTTATTATTTTTGTTGCATTTTACATAAGTTGCGCATACATATTAGACTTGTCACTACATTTTCTAAAATAGTAAATGACAGCTTGACCAAAAGTTATTAAACATGCTAACATTCGAATTCAAAGTTGCTGCATATTTCGTTAAGTTGTAATAGGCGGAAAGCTCCCGTTGGATGTCTTTGAAATCTGGCTTTTTATGTTGTATTCTTTTATTAAATATGTAGTAGATATGTAATATTTTAATATCATTATCATTATGTTGAGAGGAGAATTGTTTGATATCAAAATACATTCGGGAGCGATTCTTTGTATATTTCCATCTAATATTTCACATATATTTTCATTCACACCGAACTAGGTTGTGTGGCAAGTTCAACCATATGTTTTACAAACCATAACTGGTAAATGAAATTAGGCATCGCTGGATCCCCCCCCCCCCACCCCCCCCACCCCCCCCACCCCAACACACACACACACACACACACACACACACACACACACACACACACACACACACACACACACACACTATCTCTCCCCATCATATGACTGAGCATGATGCCCCGTGATTGCAACAACCGCTAGAATCTTACTTCCATCTTCATCAAGCTGGATGCTCTCATGGTAAACACTCAGCAGCATCCATATCAGTGTTAGGGCTATCAACCGAAGGCTGAGGTCGTGAAAGGAAGTTTGTTATCTTCAATCAGCTGCAGCTATCTACTTGACTCCATGGAGCATAGTGATGTGTTTACAAAGATGGGATGAAATTGCAAGCACCTGATAATTTCACATATAAATCTAACCAGAACCCTCAGCGCACACGTCCCGAGCCATACATATTGGTGCTCGGTGGAATTTATTTTTTATCTTGGGAAACTAAAGATTTGAAAAGAAACAAATCGTTATTCTGCTTTGAAAACCATTGTCACAAATCGTCCCAAGTTATCTCTGTGACCTGCATCAACTCGTAACGCAAACTCGAACACTCCGACCTAAATCCAAACATCTACGGACCTAAGGTAAATGTCTCCACTTATGCACAAAGAGTTTTCTCCGCCGCTGAGACCTCTGAATGGAACAATCTACCCCTAATCTCCGTGAATGTCCTACCTACTCTGCTTTCAGAACATCAATCAAGATCAACCTCTTTCGCCATGCTTTTATAGTGAACAGCCCTCTCTTGTCTGCGCTTTGAGCATAACATTTGAGTATGGAAAATGCGCATTATACATGAACTACTATAGCATACCATATTATTTAACTGAAAGGGTCAAAAGGTTTGTCGAAGAAAGAGTGTGAGAGAATCAACATATATCAATGAAAGCAGAAGATTTTATTTTCCCAATATAACATTATTAAGGCCAGTCTGAATGTGTCAATGATCGCATATTGCACATAATGTCTCTTTTTTATAAGTTTTGTTTTTTAACTCTGTTCATAAAAAAACCCACCTGACTATGCTATTTCAGTACATCAGTAAAACAGTAAACTACGGATATAACGAACTCAAAGGGACCACTTAATTTAGTTCGTTATGACCGTAGTTCGTTATAAGCATATATACAACATAACTACAGCAATTAGTCGGGACAAAAAAGTAAGTTCGCCATATCCGTCAATTCGTTATAAGCGTGTTCGTTATAAACGTAGTTTACAGAACTGTTATCAGTAATACTCATTGGACACTGCTCTCTTCAACAAAGGCCAGCAGATGCATATATGATAGAGTCTTCAAAGAAGATGAAGAACACAAGCTGTTTGAATCCCAGTCTTACTGTGTGAAGTGAACAGAGATTACAGCGTGAATGATATTTTAATACGATTACAGGATTTTACAGGAGTCTTGTTGCAATTATTTCAACTATGACAGAACGCACTTACAAAGCAGTAAATACGAAAACAAATTGTACTTGGTATAACCATATTTCTCATTTGTCATCAATCTGTACTTTTGTGCTAGAAATACAAGATCAACGTGTATCACAACTGACAAAATTCCACCGCAATGTGTTGTTCTATGCCTGTGTGTCGACAAACATGCAGCTGATTTGCATCCCGCTGTTTCCGGACTATAGGGATATTTATGATTTAGATAAACTCGTCCCCATAGTAACCGTTCGTTAGCGCCAAGTAATGATCTTTAACACATTGTTATATATTGTTGTAATTGGGACCAATCTGTTGTGAGATGGTGATGGCTGGTGATGTTGTGGACACTGATTATCTATAGTCTAGCGGTGATTAGAGACAGCATCGTGTGGTACTGCAGTAATAATATGTATGTTATAAACAGGTTTCATTATCGGGATTTGTATTCCAGAAGAATAGGTCTTCAGCAACCCATGCTTGCCATAAAAGGTGCCCATGCTTGTCGTAAGTGTAGACTAACGGGATCGGGTGGTCGGGCTCGCTGACTTGGTTGATGCATGTCATTGTATCCCAAATGCGTGGTTCGATGCTCATTTTGTCAATCACTTTATTGTCTAGTACAGACTCGATTATTTACAGACCGCCGTCATATAGCTGGAATATTGCTGAGTGCGGCGTTAAACAACAAACAAACAAATCAATCCTGATTTGTTGCTGAGTTCCTTGCCGTTTATATCACTGAGACGCTTAAGTCAGCACGCGCAACTAGACTTCAGACCCATGAAGATTCCGGGGTAGGATAGATCTTCAGCAACCCATGCTTGCCGTAAAAGGCGACTATGCTTGTCGTAAAAGGCGACTAACGGGATCGGGTGGTCAGGCTCGCTGACTTGGTTGATGCATGTCATCGATCCCAATTATTTACAGACCGCCGTCATATAGCTGGAATATTGCTGAGTGAGGCGTTAAACAACAAACCAAACCAAAACTAGACTTCAAATCATTGACTTTATCCTATAGCGCCCACGGTTCTATTTCTGACATATGTATTACTCGTAGAACAGGTGATGCGTTAGCATAGCATCTCAGTTACATCCTAATTAACATTGTATTAAACAGCTAAAAAAGTGAAAATATATATAGAATGAAATACCACACGCAATGTAATGACATATGTATCGATTTCTTATATCATATACTTTTTTTGTAACAAAATTATTCCAGGGCAACAAACTGATATTATTTAAGTGGGTCAAAAATGAGTTGGGTGTCTGAATTTTTGTATACGTGTTTGGAAGACTCGGTAAACGAATGTCAATTTCTACCACTGGATTGATTTTGTTATAAGAAAGTTTAGCTACTCGTGAGTCTGTCGGTGACAACGATGCATGTATGATGTTCGACTTGCCAGAAGCATGACAATGCGGGTGTGTGTGTGTGTGTGTGTGTGTGTGTGTGTGTGTGTGTGTGTGTGTGTGTGTGTGTGTGTGTGTGTGTGTGTGTGTGTGTGTGTGTGTAATGGTGAATAGCGGGTGTCCAGTTAAAAGTCGTTGATCAATACAAAGATACAAACAAATTCCGGATAAACGAATCATAGCTACAGATTAACGTTCGCAATTGTAAATTAAAAACATATCGTTTTTAGTTTCATCAAAATCGGTAAACACGCTGCCGTGTGACTAGATTGTCTGATCCACTTTCACTGGATTGTCTGGTCAAGACTCAAATGTTGACATGCCGCTGTGGTATGGCAGGAGGACTGTTGTGCGGATTTAAATAACAAACACATTTCTTTTGAAAATCGTATGAGTGGAGAGTTCTATCGGTAGAGTAGGACAGCCTTACCCTTTCGCGAACACCCTGTGTCATTAACTTTCACCACTTTTGTGCCACTATTTTCACCAGAATCACCACAATTTATGACGTCAAAGCCAGAGATGAACCAGTCTCGATTACCCGACGAAACAGATTCCATTTGGCTTGGAAGGCAAAACAGCGGTGAGAACTATTACTGACAATCTATACAATCCTCTGTTGAACTCGTTTAAGAAAATGCAACACTTCTAACACATATTCATTGAAATCCTATGGACCCATGGACACGAGACGAGGATGATAATACATCATATAATTAAACGCAAAACAACCCGAATGTCTGTGTAGTAAAAACTTGGTCACACCGTCCAACTATCGTGATTCTCTCCAACCCTTCCGCCTGTTAACGCCATGGTACATTGTCCCAGCAAGATATATAAATTGGATCCAACAAGCAACCATTACGAGTTAGGTCTATAGATCCCTCCTCAAACCCCCTGCTTACCGTTCAGGTTTTCGAAGTGTGATTACTGGTTATTATCTTCAATTGCCGGGGTCTCACTGGTCCTACTTTTCACGAACGAAGCCTGTTTTTCTTGCTACTTATTCGTAGAAGGAAATTATCACAAACTTGTCCGGAGTACCCAAGTTCTCAACCTATTATAGCCACTGGTGACAGGAGGCACAGAGTACGGGGGTTGTTTCCCCGACGTGTTTATTTTAAAGAAAATAATACGTTTTCCCATATTAAGTAAAACTATAGGGTTCAATGGGTGTCTGGCTGAGTGTAAAACATTCAACGGACGCTTCACACTTATCGACTGATCGAAAGAAGGAAAGTAACGGATTTACTCGGAAGCAGTTGTTTACCAAGACTGTCCCTTCCTGTCCAGAATATAATAAAGGTAGCAATGCAGTGAACACTGTGTCTATTTTGTTGTTATATTTACAGGTTTTTCCTGAAGCAAACAAACAAACAAACGTTTTTTTGCTGAAATTCCATAAAGTCTGGCGGTTATATTTAGTTACAAACTACCTTTATTACCCCTTCCTGAAAGGGGTAAGGGGAGTCATGACAACAGTTACATGCTTAAGTAGCTTCACACACCAAGCGGCGTAATACAGGGGTCACAGAGTAAGACCTGTGGCGTCACCTTGCGACGTTAAAGAACGTCAGCGTGACAAGATATGCACGTGCTATCAGGCGACGTTAAATAACGTCAGTACAGCAAGGATTGCACGTTTTGTCAATCGACGTTAAAGGACGCCACCGGGTAGGAAGGAATGCACGTGTTGTCAATCGACGTTAAAGAACGTCAGTGTAGGAAGGAATGCACGTGTTGTCAATCGACGTTAAAGAACGCCAGTGTAGAAAGGAAAGCACGTGTTGTCAATCGACGTTAAAGTACGCCAGTGTAGGAAGGAATGCAGGTGTTGTCAATCGACGTTAAAGAACGCCAGTGTAGGAAGGAATGCACGTGTTGTCAATCGACGTTAAAGAACACTAGTGTAGGAAGGAAAGCACGTGTTGTCAATCGACGTTAAAGAACGCCAGTGTAGGAAGGAATGCACGTGCTATCAGGCGACGTTAAGAACCGATAATGAATAAAGAAATGGACGTGCTATAAGGCGACGTTAAAGAACGCCAGTGTAGGAAGGAATAAACGTGCTATCAGGCGACGTCAAGAACCGATAATGAATAAAGAAATGGACGTGCTATAAAGCGACGTTAAACAACGTCAGTGTAGGAAGGATTGCACGAATTTTTAGTCGACATTCAATGACGCCAGCGTAGGAAGGCATGCACGTGCTACCAAGCCACGTTAAAGAACGTCAGTGTTGCAAGGAATTCACGTGTTATCAGGAGACGTTAAAGCACGCCTGTGTAGGGAGAAATGCGCATGCGATCAGGAACTAAGTGATGTTTTGCAGTTTTGAATGGCTCAAGGTCCTGACCTTTTTTTATTTTAGGACATGTGTGTGTCACTATCAGTTTAGAATGATTTGTCAGTATATTGTTAAGATTGGTTTCGCTTATGGTCGAAGATGGGACACCTTGCCCGGGTGACCAGTGTTTAACCCTGTCAGCAATTCAAGATGACATGCCGCTCCATATGTTGATGTGTAGGTGAAACTCTCAATGTAATCGTAGATACAGATTGTTAAAAAATAATACAGAAATACATGTTGCATTAAATGGTAGAACGTGACGGCTGTCCAATATATGTATTGACTGAAGACCGCTCATAGTGTGTTTATTGGATACACATGAGCTAACGGCTAAAGGCAATCAGCAGGCGCAAAACACAATATTCCAATGTGGAAACCCAGGTTCTACATGTGGAGCTCGCTCCTTCTGGGTAGTAGCTGCGACTTAGTGCCCGAACACCTTGCCCGAACACCTTGCCAGGCAACCTTGCCAGAAAACCTTGCCCGAGAACCTTGCCAGAACACCTTGCCAGACAACCTTGCCAGACAACCTTGCCAGAACACCTTGCCAGACAACCTTGCCAGAACACCTTGCCAGACAACCTTGCCAGAACACCTTGCCAGACAACCTTGCCCGAGAACCTTGCCAGAACACCTTGCCAGACAACCTTGTCAGACAACCTTGCCAGAACACCTTGCCAGACAACCTTGCCAGAACACCTTGCCAGACAACCTTGCCCGACAATCTTGGCAGAACACCTTGCCAGACAATCTTGTCAGACAACCTTGCCAGAACACCTTGCCAGACAACCTTGCCCGACAACCTTGCCAGACAATCTTGTCACACAACCTTGCCAGAACACCTTGCCAGACAATCTTGCTAGAAAACCTTGCCAGAACACCTTGCCAGACAACCTTGTCAGACAACCTTGCCAGAACACCCTGCCAGACAACCTTGCCCGACATCCTTGCAAGAACACCTTGCCAGACAACCTTGCCCGACAACCTTTCAAGAACACCCTGCCAGACAACCTTGCCCGACAACCTTGCCAGACAATCTTGTCACACAACCTTGCCAGAACACCTTGCCAGACAATCTTGCTAGAAAACCTTGCCAGAACACCTTGCCAGACAACCTTGTCAGACAACCTTGCCAGAACACCCTGCCAGACAACCTTGCCCGACATCCTTGCAAGAACACCTTGCCAGACAACCTTGCCCGACAACCTTTCAAGAACACCCTGCCAGACAACCTTGCCCGACAACCTTGCCAGACAATCTTGTCACACAACCTTGCCAGAACACCTTGCCAGACAATCTTGCTAGAAAACCTTGCCAGAACACCTTGCCAGACAACCTTGTCAGACAACCTTGCCAGAACACCCTGCCAGACAACCTTGCCCGACATCCTTGCAAGAACACCTTGCCAGACAACCTTGCCCGACAACCTTTCAAGAACACCCTGCCAGACAACCTTGCCCGACAACCTTGCCAGAACACCTTGCCAGACAATCTTGCTAGAACACCTTGCCAGAACACCATGCCAGAACACCTTGCCAGGACACCGTTTTAGACAACCTTGCCAGAACACATTCACCAATATTCTGTCACTGATACATTACAAGTCACAGCTGAAGACCAATCATTTCATAATGTACTCTTAAAACCGGGACATGATTCGTTTATGCCAAGTGCTTGCTGGTAGATAAGTGAGTTGTTCAAAGTCTTCGCCAGTTTTGCAGAACACACAACTGTTTCCATACAACACCCTGACGCCACCCTCAAAGAATGATCCCTGTATGCGCTAAGAACACATACAGTGGATTTTGCGCAATATATGTGGGCATATTATAATATTCGGACAGACATTATGTATGCAGCGTGTCTGAACGTATATCTTATATGCACATATCTCAATTTGTCAACTCACTAATACAACTGAAGCACATTCAGAGCCACATTGTACACATCCATCACGTGTAATTAATAATGTTCTTAAAAAATATTTTACATATAAACATAAACCATATTTGCGTCCATATGTACATGTACTTGTATCATTTGGGTACTTTAATACCATGGGCCACAGAGTTGGTGCTGGTGTTTTTTCGTGCTTGAAGTCGTATACATATGTATTTTCGGAGGTGTTTTTGATCTGTCATTATCACCTGGTGCCGACATGAAGTCAGCATGACAAAGTCGACATGTAGTTAGCATGACAAAGTCGACATGTAGTTAGCATGATAAAGTCGACATGTAGTCAGCATGACAAAGTCGACATGTAGTTAGCATGATAAAGTCGACATGTAGTTAGCATGACAAAGTCGACATGTAGTCAGCAGGACAAAGTCGACATGTAGTCAGCAGGACAATGTCGACACTTAGTTTGCAGGACAAAGTCGACATGAAGCTGGCAGGACAAAGTCGACATGGATCTAGCCCAGACACTGTACTGACACTAATCTACTGCATGATATACATAATCCTGGGTTGTATGTTTACAAATGATCAATGGAGTCAATTCAAACGTTTGACAAAGTAGTCTTAATATACTTAATTTCTCTGTGGTCTATAGGCTAACGTTTCAAAGAATAGTTGTGCAAATAAGCGTCCAACACATGTTTCCATTGTTATGTTTTGGCTTTGTTCTAACCACATCTCATACAGCCTTGAGATATGCATTTACTTCATCGTTACGGTACAAAAGCGTATAATGGTTATTAGGTGTTCATTTTATATACCGTATTCGACGTAATAAGCGTCCAGGGAGCTCTCAAAATTAAAAATAGGAGGCTCTTATTAGAATATTATTTTGGTGGAAAAAACAGAGTTGAAAGATAAATTTCGTGGTCTATGCTGACAGCCTGAAATGTTTATATACGACATATATATTTTTCCAGAATTTAATTGCCTATAATTAAGGGTGCATATAACACACGAGTGCGTATTATACGCGAATAAAAAAGTCTACATAAGTGTACATTGATCTATCCGAAGGGGTGCTGATTGGGATTGTTCACTAGCCAATATATTAGGGGCGCTTATTAGAGCGGGGCGCTTTTTACGTCGAATACGGTAACCGTCTCCATGGTGTTATGGGTAGAGCCTTTGCCCGGGATCGGAAGGTCGGTAGTTCGATGCCCTGGTCACGTCATACAAAAACACGTTAAAAGATGGTACTTGTTGCTTCCCTGCCTGGCGCTCTGCATTTGGGAATAAAACAAGAACTGGCCGGTTCAATATAATGTATCTGATTGGGGTATCCACGTTAAACTCTAGCAAGGTATCCCAGTGGGCTAGCACTATAAAACCGGCATTGGTCTCGTACAAGCAGCCACGTGCATGTCGTTATATATCTGAAACAATCTTATACGCGACGTTAAACTTCATTTCACCTCACCTCATTTCATATAGACAATGGGCTTGATTTAGTTAGTACAATACGTGCATCTGGCGTATATATTAGCGAAGCTGTACATAGGGCCATTTTCATATTTCTAATTGATGACCCCAGACTCAACTGAGGAAAAACTGATTAATTTGTTCGTACCGAATAGCATCGACCAGGATATGCACTATTCTCGTCTCAATAATTAGTAAAAAAATCATTGAAACAAATAGACAGACGGAAAACCTTGGTTTATGGCAACAATATAATATTTACAAACAAAGGTTCATAGCGCGATAACATCAGCATCGACTGAGGTCAATATTTGCGATGTATTGTGCTGCCGAAGTAGAAACATATAATAATTCCTGCACTGCACAGTTCAAGGTTGTGATTAATTCATATCATGTGGCGGTAGAAAGAACAATACTACAAGCACGTGGAATAAAAAAGCAAATACAACCATTTCTTAGCTGAACAGGTAAATATGATTTCCTTTTATGTTTTTTTAGCAATGCTGGAAGCCGAAGCAAGACAGTACATTTTTTATTAAAAAACCGGTATCAATCTTATATTGAAAGTGTTTACCAGGAGGAGGGATTGGTAAATAGGAGGAATTAAACAATTGAACAACAGGTCGTCCATTCTTTCTATCTTGGAAATGTAAAACGTCAACGCTAGAGAATAACAAGTCTCGATTATTCAACAAAACAGATTCCGTTGGGCGGAAAAGGAAAAATAGCGTTGGAAATTACATGAATGGAGTCATTATATGAATGGAATTAAATTAACATCAGCAAAACCCGATAACCGATATATTCCATAAAATGACATATTTTTTAATACTAGTAATTATATGTGCACGACATTTTACCACTCGACCCGTGAAGATCCGGGTAGAATAGGTCTTCAACAACCCATGCTTTCCTTAAAAGGCGACTATGCTTGTCATTAGAGTCGACTAACGGGATCGGGAGGTCAGGCTCGCCGACTTGGTTGATGCACTTCATCGTATCCCAATTGCGTGGATCGACGCTCATAATATCAATCCCTGGATTGCGTGGTCCAGACTCGATTATTTACAGACCAACGTCTCATAGCTGGAATATTGCTGAGTGCGGCGTTAAACAACATTTTGTTATTGAAGACGAGGGTGAGAATGGTTTGGGCTATACGCAGAGGGTATTAAGATGAATGAGTCAAGATGGCTGCCACGTTTCTCATTGTATCTCAGACGATTGAAGAGGTGTGCCACTTTCACGTGTCTATCACCTGAATGTACAAGCGTTTTATCACGCCAGGCATTCACAGTGTATTTTCCTTCCCCAAGCAATCTACAAGACCGATGTAAATATCGCCTGAATTCAATAGACAAGGTATCGTCTTTGATCTCAAAGGAGTCCGCCCTGCACTAGTATGTCAATGATACACCCTCTCAACACTGATGGCTTTTAAGGATTGTACATAATGATCACGGAATGAGCTAACAAGCGTATCAGTTATTTCTTCACCCAGGGGCAAAGAGTGAAGAAACTATATAGGAGCACTCTTGAGAGGCAGGTGTGATAAATACCTTAATACCAACCTGTTCCTTGTCTCAGCGGTTACGGCGCACACAGCCGTGAAAAAACATGTGATTAGAATGAGGCTATAAGAGCTGGGATGAGGATGAGGAGGAAGACGGGAACAGTGATGGGTATGTCTGGGACGTGTGGAATCTGGAAGGAAACAGATTAAGACTTGGCATCATTCCTCTTGATGTTCACCACTTAATAGACTTTTGGTGTTTGGAGATCTATAAGACCGCCTCCGTGGTCTAGTGTTAGAGCGTCCGCCCGGAGAACGGAACGGAACGGAAGGTCCGGGTGCGACTAACAGGACTGGGTGGTCAGGCTCGCTGACTTGGTTTATGCATGTCATCGTATCCTAATTGCATGGATCGATGCTCATGATGTCAATCACTGGATTGTCTGGTCCAGACTCGAAACCAATGTCTTATCGATAAAGTCGATGTCGTTATGACTCGTTGTCTAAAAGACAAGGAGACAAATATATGGCGTCGTGTATCAATACTTGCAGATATTGTCAGTCATTGTTAAACAATGCCACTAAAATATGGATGTCTTCACATGATTAATATTTATCACTATATCTTAAGTATAGGGAAATAAGTATCAGATAATTCTATGCATGTTTTCACTGTCTGTGTGTCTATATACATATTTATTGTTTTGTGTGTATGTAGTAACAAGATGACGATGCTACTGCTGCTGCTGATGATGATCAGTGACGTCTATATATTAAAAAAACGACGAAGACGTCGAAGGTGATGATGATGATGATGATGATGATGATGATGATGATGATGACGACGACGATGATGATGGTATTAAGGGCAAACATATTCAAGCTATATGTTCATTATAAATGTACACAAAGTTACGACTGCCTCACGTGCGTGTTTCTCACATACAATACGGTATCGCAGACACTGCCCATTTTATTTTATTGTTCAACGCAATTAAAGGCAGAAAATATCGTGTTATCCTAATTGTCCAAATCGTGGCCCCTCATTAACTACGAAACTATAAACACATTTTTTCAGCAGCGATTGGAAAACAAAACTGAAAATTGCTTTGCCAGAAACACGCTACCGGTCATCGTGAACGTAAGAAATACCAGTATTGAAGTGGCTTCATATCTTACAAGGTTTGTTGGAAAACGTCGCAAAAGATTTTCTTTGAGTGTGTGCAGCAACGTAAATGAATATGTCACGAACCCATTAAGCGCGACTGAAATTCGCCAAACTAAAATAGAACTAGCATCGCCTGACATCTCACGGTCTCTCATCTAGGCTGGAAACATCAGCTGTCTGTATGCAAGCCGGCACTTCGTGTACACGATACGTGGAACTCTCGAGTTCATCTTAGTATCATCTTACTATCATCAACAGTTGAAATATGAAATATTCATCTGCAGAGGAGCGGTACACATCTATTTAAACTACAGGAGATCACGGGCGCGTCGACTATCGAAAGTAGTGCTTGGAATACTTGTCAGCGTTTCTATTCATGTAGATCATGTCATACGGCTTCATGTTTTGTCCATTATTACATTTTCCGTAAATCAAATATTTCATAAAAACCACCTGTTATTTAAATATGTAATTTAGTCAACATGTCAATCAGTCTTTAAATGAAATTCAGTAGCGTTCATTGTTTGCAGCTTTTGGAGCTTGTCAATCATTGTGTTGGTAAGTAAGTAACAGCTGTGAACATACAATGACAGTTGAGAAGAATTTCAAGCAATCATCCTGCATGCTTTTCATGAAGGCGTCCTACCGTGACCATCATGAAGGTATTCGAAGCATTTTCGTGAACGCTGAACAATAGCAACCACCACAACAATGAATAAGACTGACGCCTCTGGAAATACCTAGGTAACTGTGCTCCAACTGTTTATCATATTAATTTACATAATTGATCATACTCCTTCGAACAGAATTTAAAGCAAGGGGTGCGTGTGTGTTAACGGCTACATAACAGGGGAGACAACTGCTACGTGACAGGGGAGACAACTGCTACATGACAAGGGAGATAACTGCTACATGACAGGCGAGATTGGTACATTATTCATCCTTAATTACGCCGCTTCAGGTTCATCCGTGGAAGCTGTGAAAGCTGAAATCTGTAAGTTCATTCAATCAACGTTATCACCAGAAAGTCTTTTTTGAGTACATTTGCCACGAAGGCTCATCAACAATTTATACAATCTCATTTTTTCGAATGTCTGCCAATGAATGAAATTAGGTCGATCGATTTTAAGATTAACTTTTTGGATACGTACCTCCTAATTGTACTTCAGTAAGTGTGGGCTACATTTTGGATGATAACACAGTAATACACAAAGTAACATAAAATAGTACACTCCTCAGGGTGTTGAGAATATAAATAGAGTGCACACTGATCCATATTGACAGGGATAATAATAATGTAGCGCTTTGAACATGGAAATATAGCGCAATGAATATTTCATTATTATTATGTACAGATTAAAATAAAAAATGCAGCAAAGAGAGTTTGGGTGATGCTGGCACTGTCAGGCTCGTTAGGCTCACCATTAGCTCAGGACCCTTGCCCCTCTACACGCAGTCCAGACAGCGAATTGGACTTCTCCCAGGAAGCGCTGCCTAGTCAAACCCACCCAGAACTTCGGAGAATGTGAAAACTCCCCAACACTGCAGCCTTCTGCATTACCAAGATTGTCAGAAGGGTTGTATTCCTGGTATCAACAGATTGGGAGGTACCTAAGGCACCAAGGACAATGGGGAGTCGGACAACTTAGCACTTGGGATGCAAGCGTGACATTTCGAAAGCGAGGCCTGCATATTTGCCAGGTTTTTCCTTAATCTGTCAACCACATTAGTGTCAAAAGTGACAGAAAATTCAATGATATAAATGATTTCATTGGATTTATCAATAAGGACAAGATCAGGTTTATTATAATTATAGCTGTTGTTGTTAAATCTATAATGGACCCATTTATCCTCTGTTTGGATCATGGTATATCATCACTCCCGCGCAGTCGATGCAGTGACATTAGAATGTCTGTAACGAAGCTATTAGTGAATGAAGCCATACATCAGAAGTGAGGACAAAATATACATTAAGCAAATGCGCAAATGCGTTTCTATTTTAAAGTATCGACGAGGAATGGAAAATCGTCTATTTCTTCAGATCAAGTCGTGATGTACTGGCCATCGGGGGCTGCAGATGGCTTGATGTCATTGATCAGAATATCCAGTCGGATTTTACTGGACATCGCAATCACTACACCTTCCATGCCATGATAACGATCCACAGATAACGATCATCATGGTATTAGACGTGAATGTGAAATATTAATAATTAAGACGTAATTGCTTAATTCGATACAAATCAATGCATAATTGACAAAGGGATTTATATACTGGATCAGGCAGTTAAATGCTGCGTAGCCAGATCCTATCAATCTGCCCTGCAGCATCCGAGTTAGAGCATCACACACAAACCCTTTATGCACTATATGGCATGAACATACAATATAAATATACATGTACTGAGTTTCTGATAACGGACCCGTGAAGATCCGGGGTAGAATGGGTCTTCAGCAACCCATGCTTGAAGCAAGAAGGCGACTATGCTTGTCGTAAGAGGCGACTAACGGGATCGGGTGGTCAGGCTCGCTGACTTGGTTGAAGCATGTCATCGATCCCAATTGCGTGGATCGATGCTCATGGTATCATCCGATTGATTGTGTGGTCCAGACTCGATTATTTACAGACCACCGTCAAGTAGCTAGAATATTGTTGAATGCGGCGTTAAACAACAAACCGCATATATTTTTATTGTGTTACAAGTGCAAAGCATATTGTATTCTATTATTTTTATGAAACATAACAAATGCTGTTTTCAATATAAACCATATCGCTTACATGTTTATATTACTGTAAAAGATATGAGCTTATGTAGCGCATTGTAGCATATTGCCGAGAATGGAATCTGTACGCAAGGGGTGACATGAATATTTTTTACACTCTCCGCACATTAATTTATTTAACAATAACGAAAAAACAGCAACTGGAATAACAACGGGGCACATGGACATGTTCTGAATTATTTACGCTGACATCGAGCGGTTATTTTTATGCTACGTCATCGAAAGACTTTTTTCAATTTTCAGACCATATTTCAACAGCTGTCATCTAGACATTGACGCTTTGTTCGTTGCTTAAAGGGCGAATACATATTTACGTTTGAAACTGATACAAAACACCCACGTAAGTTCATAAAAAGACATATTAACAATGACAATACGTGTACAACGTTATTAATGATGAATCTATCAAAATGTTCGTTCTATTCCAGCATAGCGAATTTTAATCATTGCCTATTGATACAGAGCGATTTTTATTCAATGGCTACTACAGCATAGTGAGTTTAAACTCATAGGCTATTCTGCATAGTGAGTTTAATTCATTGCCTATTCATTCAGAGCGAGTTTTATTCAAAGGCTACTCCAGCATAGTGGATCTAAAGTCATAGGCTATTCTGCATAATGAGTATAATTCATTAGCTATTCCCGGATAGCGAGCTCAGATGCATTGACCATATTTTGCAATAACCCTACTGTAACACCTTATTGGATGTACGCTGCAACAAACCCAACTTTAAACCTAATTTGGAAATTCTACAAAACATGTAAACTAAAAACAGACAAAAAACATCCAATAGTTGAGGGTTTGAGTTCACGATTACCAGCGCGCATGCATCTCTCAAACAAATTAGATTTTATCACGTAACACATATATTTATCAATTAGATATTTACAAAAATAAAATTATAAGTATTGATACGGATTCAGCTAGAGTTGTTCCATTGTCTCCCTTTTCATTTGAGTGAGTGAGTGAGTTGGGTTTTACGCCGCTTTTAACAGTATTCCAGTTATATCGCGGCGTGTCAGCTAGTTGTGGGAGGGAAGCCCGAAGTGATGCAGGTCTCAGACGTTTACCACTTCGGTGAAATCCACGAGCACGGGTATGGTGCTGACAAACCTAGAAACATAATCGGGGCGAACCGGGATTCGAACCCACAATCATAGGTTTCTGGCATGCCCAAGGGACGCAACTCTGCACAGCGAATCGCGGCGCCACCCGTGCCCCCCTTTTCATTTGAAGTTTGAGCTCAGCAAGCAAGAGATCCTGTTATAGTTTAGTCCACATTGTGATGCTTGGCTTTATAGCATGTATTTTCGGTCTACGCCGTACACTTATTATGGTACTTGTATGGCCATTAAGGTAACAATTATACAAACATACCAGTTTAACTAACTTTAAACCGTCAATACCAGAGAATAATCAGTTTTGATTATCAGTCGAAACAAATTCCATATGACGAAAATCCCTTGGGCACGCCAGAAACCTATGATTGTGGGTTCGAATCCCGGTTCGCCCGAATAATGTTTCTAGGTTTGTCAGCACCATACCCGTGCTCGTGGGTTTCACCGAACTGGTAAACGTCTGAAACCTGCATCACTTCGGGCTTTCCTCCCACATTAAGCTGACACGCCGCGATATGACTGGAATAATGTTAAAAGCGGCGTTAAACCCAACCCTTTCACCCATATGACGTAAAAGGTAAAATAAAAGATGACAATTATATGAATGGATCATCAGCGAAGACACCAGATGTTCTCGAAAGGGTAAGCTTGTCCTGCTGTACTGGTCGCACCCGCCGTAGGCACAATTCCCCCCCCCCCCCCCCCCCCCCCAAATAGTGTTTGGATGTGGCCTAGAGTTCATACCGCTTACCTGCAATACTCCTGCCAAACGACGGCAGGTTGCAAATCATATCTGGATCAGACAATCCAGTCATTGGTATTATGAGCAATGCTTCACGTCCTCCGGCAACGTCTGACGTTAAAGCAAGTGCAGGGACGGTCGGGTAGCCTAGTGGTTAAAGCGTTCGCTCGTCACGCCGAAGACCCGAGTTCGATTCCCGAAATGGGTAAAATGTGTGAAGCCCATTTCTGGTGTCCCCTGCCATGGTATTGCTGGACTATTGCTAAAAGCGGTCTAAAACAATACTCACTCACTCACTAAAGCAAGTGCCAGTATGGAAGAAGGTGTGAAAACTCAATGTACGTGTCTCAATGTAAGATAGCATCGCGCATCATGTTGACAAATGAAGTGTCATATTTAGTGAATTCCTCTGAATATCTACCATAAAATTTCTGGAATTCTTTTAATGAACTTGTGACTGTGAAACCTTGATTGAAAAGCTTAGTTGTAACCAAAATGTGTCGTTTCATGAAATTTGAATACAATGTATCTGCTCTTACGCAAATGAGAGAAATGTCGACGCCATAAGCTGTAACTGATGTTCTATTGCTTGACACGAAGGAGATTGCAGATCGCAAACTGAATGTGGTTTCTTGATGAAGAAACTCATTAATCTTGGCATTGTTGAAATAAAAGCGACACAACCCTTTCACTATTCATAAGAAATCGCGGCTGAAGCCATTATGTCATCTATATATCTGAAACCGAGATGAAGCGTTTGGGAACGTGTCCTTTCCTTGATTTAACTGAAGTAGTAACAAAATCGATTTGTATGCAAAGAGAAACAGATCAGTTTGGAAGTTCTGGTTTGGTTTGTTGTTTAACGCAACACCCAGCAATATTCCAGCTATATGACGGCGCTCTGGAAATAATCGAGTCTGGACCAGACAATCCAGTGATTGAAATCATGAGCATCGATCCACGCAATTGGGATCGTTGACATGCATCAACCACCCGATCCCGTTAATCGCCTCTTACGACAAGCATAGTCGCCTTTTACAGTTTTTTTACCTACACTACCCTGGATCTTCACGGGTCAAGCTTGGAAGTGGATACAGGTAAAACCCATGGGGATACATACTACTTGCCTGCATGGTCTATCCACAAACTTAACAACGATACTGTCAATCAAGATATCCAGCCTCTCATATTCTGAATTTCTTTAGGAGAAGACTTACAAATTGAACACATCCATGAACAATAACAATTATCGTTTGTTCGCGGTTTGTCTGCAAGATAACGGTTTTCAAGTATCAATATTCATACAACCGAAACTCCAAAGATCAGTTTCTGGAACTGGACCTGGATGCCGAATCCGTGCATGAGCGATACCGCCTCCGTGGTCTAATGGTAGAACGTCCGCCCGGAGAGCGGAAGGTCCAGGGTTCGATCCGGGCCGCGTCATACAAAATGACGTTAAAAGATTGTACTTGTTGTTACCCTGTCTGGCGCTCGGCATTAAGGGGCTAAAACAAGGACTAGTCGGCTCGGAGTCAGTATACTGTGTCTGAATGGGGTATTCATGTTAAACTGCGGCATGGTATCTCAGTGAGCTAGCACTATAAATCGACATCAGTCCGGACTAGTACAAGCAGCCACACACACACATACACGTGCATGCACGTCGCTATATAAGTGCAATAATCTTGGACGCGACGTTAAACCCAATTTCACCTCACCTCACCTTGAATGAGCGAGTTTTAAAGACGTTTGAGCAATATTTGACATGTATCACAACGTGTCAGCCAAGCGTCCGCAGTACACAATGACACAAACTGAAGATTTGTATTTCTTTTGTGAAACCATGAGAGCCTGTGTGGAGCTGACGAACCGGAAGTCGTGGATTCGAACCTTTGAACAAGGGATCCTGGTATCGTTGAGGGAGGAAACTCTGATGAGCAAGTTACGGCGCCTCAGACAACTCAGCCAGCCTTGATTTGCCAATATCATCAGATTATATTATATTTTATAATATTATTTTTGTAAAACAGGTTTCATCGGAGAATAGCAGTTAAAAAATGATTGTTGTCAGTATGCTGAATGCGGCTTGAACGAACAAACAAACTAAAAAGAAACACCAAAGTACTGTCGGATATACAAGAAAACTGCTTTTTGCCTGTTAAGAAGGATGTCATTTTTCACAGACTGTTGTTAATGAAATATCGTGATCGACCTAACTGTGGTTTGAAGTATTTCAGTCACAAGGAGTCCTATCGACAAGTTTACAGGAGACAAATTCGAACGAAAACAGGAAGTTCATATTTATTCGAAGTCCAATGATGACAGTCTGAAATCACTATAGAAATATGCGCCGGTGACTCCGTTTTAATGATAATAATGTAATCTTCACAAAACATCTAATCCACACACAAAAATCATTTTGAGAAAAGTCTAGATGTACATGTGCATGTTCTAAAATGACAAAATGACGTTTTTTTTGTTAACATTGCTCCCATGATGCATGTTAAATTACACTTGCATAGCCATAACCATGGTACACGATATGGAGTCCTTACTGGGAAATGTATACAAGTTCTTTACACTTTTGAGAGATAGAGGGAAACCATTTATTAATTTAGATAGGGTGAATTACCGAACTGCCCAAGCTATGGGATTTTCAATTCATACCATCAAGTCTACGGTATGATAAGAAATCAAAACAGGTATAGGGGTTGTCTCAAAAACAAAACTGGGAAGTAAAAGGATATCAGACAGCTTTGATACAGGGTGATTAGGCGTATAGTGTACAAGCTTTATGAGCAGAAGGTAACCCTGACTTGTAGTAGAATTTGGGAGGAACTAAGGAACAATTAATGTTTCCCTGACTACAAAAACTATTGCACTCCAAGAGATGGGATTACGATACACTGCGCGTGGCGATGACCGAGCACTTTTCAGGGGAAAATATTCCATCCTGTCTTTGAGGTCACATTATCTCCGAGCTATCACAGTCAGGGCGTCCAGATAATTTACCTTGATGAATCATTCCACTGACTACATGTGGCTATCGGCAGATGGACAAAAAGTACCCATGTTACCATCAGGTAAAGGTAATCGTGTCATTGTTTTGCACGCTGCAACCCATGATATGGGGCTTATTGATGGATGTGTTCTAGTTTTCCAGGCGAAAAAAACCCTGGTGATTTTCAGAAGGAAATTACAGGAGATGTTGTGTTCATAGACTGGTTGGAACTTCAGCTATTGCCCATTTTAAACAACGCCAGTGTTATAATCATGGATAACGCCAGTTAATATAACGTCCGGAAATCAGATACTGTCGCCCAAACCATGAGTAGTCGACCATACAGGAATATATGACATTGTCGACTTCAGAACATATGAAACGAAAGTTTCGGCTGAATAAGAAACCAGTAAAGTACAAGACATATGTGCTGGCGGCACAACACGATTTCGTTGTCTTACGTACGCCATTCAGACATTGTGAGCTCAACCCTGTTGTGCCCATCTTGGCAAGACATAACACAACATTCAATACGTCATCAGCGTAGATAAATGTTACCTCAAGAAACCATCTGTAGAACAACAAATACTTCTTGATTCAAAAACCGCAACCTTCCAATACTCATCCCGTTTCCAAACTAGTCCATCACGTTTCAAAGCAAATATAATGCAGTACATATCCTAAATTCCCCCCTCCCCCTTCAACGCATGTCAATTAAGTACAATAACAGCAATATATTGAGACCACCCCCAACTGACATTTGCACCTGGGAAAATGCGCGGGACTGTGTGAGGTCATCACCTCGTGACAGGTGTCAGGTAAGTACCTCAGGTTATGGGCCGTTTCATACATGCACGTCAACACACGCATACCTTCTAAGTTTATCATCATTTTACCTGTAAAAGTACATTTTAAGGGTGATCACAATATCAGTTAGGACAGGCTAGATTAGGTCAATTCGGGTTACTTTGATATGCTTTCTTTATAGTCCTATGACCCGTATTTATTACATGAAGCCAGAGAAGCAGTTTTCTAGAATTTCCTACAGTACTTCAGTACAGAAGTAGCACAAGCCAGATGCTCGTAATGTCCACGGAGGTATATAGTTACGCCCACCCAATCTATCAGCTCAACATTCGCAACCTGCAGATCTCCACAAACTAAATTAGTGGTATTTATTCAGGCCGCACAATGTGCTTTAGCAGCTGACCGCAGATAACGACCTTATCAACGAAGTAACGCGGTTGATCAAATAAATCCTAGGTGTATAATTAGCATCGGTAGAAAAGGTCCATGTGATGACGTGCCCCTGTACAGCGTTATCCTCTAGTATAGTTCCAGCTTCATCCATCCTTCCATCAAACCTTCTTCCATCCTTCTTCTCATCCAAACTCCATCCACTAATGTGATCAGTGCACCTATCAACTATGATTATTTCTTGTAGTCCGTTATAGTCTATAACATATCTTAATATCTTTCACAGTCCATAACTAAACGCCTGTTTAACAAGGTCAACATTTAAAATCGTTTTGAATAGTTGTAGACTTAAAAATGAACCCCATATCAAACGGCTTGATGCAATTAAGCAGAATAATGTCTGATTTCTATCGGCATTACGGCAGTCTTTAATCTGCAAAAGCCGCCGGCACAAGCATTTAGGCATTATTAAGCCCGCTTGATAAATAGCTGACTCTGACAGCCTTGGACAAGCGCCATAACTAATGTCGTACCTTCCACGGCGTATTGATCAGTTGGTCTAAAGCCGTTATTGATATTAGGCTGTGCAGACCACCAGCACATACATGTATGTGATCTGACACAGGTGTACGAATGTAGGCACTCTTTGTTGACTCACAAACACATGGAGACGGTACATTGTACAATGTTGTATGATATTGAGTTATCTGACATTGTAGAAAAAGAAAGAGAATTTGGCAAGGTAATATTACATTGAGCGTCACAAAAAGTATTCATATTTTACGTTTTGTATATATCTAAAAAAACACACACAACATGGAAACGTAATTAGTTAACATGTAATATACACTGACACACTGTGAAAACGAATATTGGACTTTGTTGATAGGTAACAAAAGTAAAAGTCCCGGGATGACACTGTGAATGAGCATTCAAACTCGCACAACATGTCTTCACGCTTCCCAGCCACATACCAGTTTCATTGTTTTCTGTCAGCTCGCTTAAAGTTATTTCCTAGCTTCCCTATGCGTTTTCATAGTGAATCAATATACACACGTCCTCGCTGACGCCTCTCCGTTGATCACACCCCCCATCCCCACCCCCCATCCCCACCCACAGTTAGATGTCACCACCTGACACGGTGTGCTTGCTCGTCAATCTTATCTTTCAGATGTCCCAACGTATCATCGCACCATTACATACTCGCTAAATACTTATATATGGTTATTTTCGATTTCATGACCAAGCACTGGTAACACGGTATGAAGCGGTGTAGTAACATTCTATTGCCCTCAGAAATGCAATATACATTGAAACCACGGTTATGTGTTCCTGGTGGCCGTTCTCGTAGATTGTGGTACCGTTAGACAAAGCTAAACACACGCATCGCTCGAAACGGAACCTTTGTTGTGTTTACTAATAGCATTCAGTGTAGAGGTAAACCCTCATCAGATTAGCTCGATTAACTGCTCTACTTACGCCGTGCATGTGGCCGTCCCCAGAAATAACAATACTTGCATTAAACCATCCTAACGGTGCGGAAGGTAGCATGCATTAGCGACGTCGGTCGTGCTTGTCGGAGTGGTTGGCGATCGCTAGAGACATCCCCCTACCTGCGCTCCCAGGCTACCAGTTGGCCTATAACGGCCTGGAACGCTGTGTTAATAACATTAGAGCTTCCAGGACTGGTGATGCTTTGGAGCTAGCCTTATAATGAGACTATACGTACAAGCTAGTTGTTCTTGTCGATAGTGAGGTTAAAACGTAGTGTTATTTATCGTATTCAGCACTTGCACCCAATAAATGTTGGAGTGAGGTCAACCAGCACCTATATTGGTAGACAATCGTGATGTGATTATCAGAAACCGTCGGTCCCCTGTAGACACTGATGTATCAATCACCCAAGGATATAAATGAGATGTAATCACTAAGGTACGATATTGCAATGATGGAATCAAATATGCAAGACATATCTCAAACGTCATGAGTCCTTCTAGAACAGGGTAGTGACATGGAGTAGAGGCAACTTAAACACCATATGATTGTTCGCAGTTGGTTATGAATATTTCATCACATTTTTTTAATGGTTTCTTCGCATCGAACGATGAAAATAAATTACACACAGTAAAGGGATTTTTCTAATATCGTACAAATCTCTCCCATTGGTGACATGTAAATCTAATTTTCGGATCGAAATAATTCTGGTTTGCGCTCCTACCCTGATCTTTCACACAGTCTTACACCGACACTTCTATGTTATGTCATTAATCTGCAACACTTGTTACACACAATGTTTTTTCTAACTTTTTAAGCTTTAATTATTCATTCAAAAGTTCAGAGCTTCAGCTAATTTTAAAATACGAAAGAATCGATGTTGAATTCACTTGGTTGGTGTCGTTAAGGTATTCAGTTGGTTGGTGGTGTTAATGTGTTTAGTTGGTTGGTGGTGTTAAGGTGTTCAGTTGGTTGGTGGTGTTAATGTGTTTAGTTGGTTGGTGGTGTTAAGGTGTTCAGTTGGTTGGTGGTGTTAAGGTGTTCAGTTGGTTGGTGGTGTTAAGGTGTTTAGTTGGTTGGTGGTGTTAATGTGTTCAGTTGGTTGGTGGTGTTTATGTGTTCAGTTGGTTGGTGGTGTTAATGTGTAAAGTTGGTTTGTGGTGTTAAGTTCAGTTGGTTGGTGGTGATAAGGTGTTCAGTTGGTTGGTGGTATTAAGGTATTCAGTTGGTTGGTGGTGTTAAGGTGTTCAGTTGGTTGGTGGAGTGAAGGTGTTCAGTTGGTTGGTGGTGTTAAGGTGTTCAGTTGGTTGGTGGTGTTAAGGTGATAAGTTAGTTGGTGGTGTTAAGGTGTTTAGTTGGTTAGTGGTGTTAATGTGTTCAGTTGGTTGGTGGTGTTAATTTGTTCAGTTGGTTGGTGGTGTTAATGTGTAAAGTTGGTTTGTGGTGTTAAGTTCAGTTGGTTGGTGGTGATAAGGTGTTCATTTGGTTGGTGGTATTAAGGTATTTAGTTGGTTGGTGGTGTTAAGGTGTTCAGTTGGTTGTTGGAGTGAAGGTGTTCAGTTGGTTGGTGGTGTAAAGGTATTCAGTTGGTTGGTGGTGTTAAGGTGTTCAGTTGGTTGGTGGTGTTAATGTGTTCAGTTGGTTGGTGGTGTTAATGTGTTCATTTGGTTGGTGGTGTTAATGTGTTCAGTTGGTTGGTGGTGTTAAGTTCAGTTGGTTAGTGGTGTTAATGTGTTCAGTTGGTTGGTGGTGTTAAGGTGTTCAGTTGGTTGGTGGAGTGAAGGTGTTCAGTTGGTTTGTGGTGTTAAGGTATTCAGTTCGTTGGTGGTGTGAAGGTATTCATTTGGTTGGTGGTGTTAAGGTGTTCAGTTGGTTGGTGGTGTTAGGTTGTTCAGTTGGTTGGTGGTGTTAAGGTGTTCAGTTGGTTGGTGGTGTTAGGGTATTCAGTTGGTTGGTGGTGTTAAGGTATTCAGTTGGTTGGTGGTGTTAGGTTGTTCAGTTGGTTGGTGATCTTAAGGTGTTCAGTTGGTTGGTGGTGTAAGGTATTCAGTTGGTTGGTGGAGTGAAGGTGTTCAGTTGGTTGGTGGTGTAAAGGTATTCAGTTGGTTGGTGGTGTTAAGGTGTTCAGTTGGTTGGTGGTGTTAAGGTGTTCAGTTGGTTGGTGGTGTTAATGTGTTCAGTTGGTTGGTGGTCTTAAGATGTTCAGTTCGTTGGTGGAGTGAAGGTGATTAGTTGGTTGGTGGTGTAAAGGTATTCAGTTGGTTGGTGGTGTTAAGGTGTTCAGTTGGTTGGTGGTGTTAATATGTTCAGTTGGTTGATGGTGTTAAGATGTTCAGTTCGTTGGTGGTTTTAGGTTGTTCAGTTGGTTGGTGGTGCTAAGGTATTCAGTTGGTTGGTGGTGTTAAGGTATTCAGTTGGTTGGTGGTGTTAAGGTGTTCAGTTGGTTGGTGGTGTTAATGTGTTCAGTTGGTTGGTGGTGTTAATGTGTTCAGTTGGTTGGTGGTGTTAAGGTGTTCAGTTGGTTGGTGGTGTTAATGTGTTTAGTTTGTTGGTGGTGTTAAGGTGTTCAGTTGGTTGGTAGTGTTAGGTTGTTCAGTTGGTTGGTGGTGCCCAGGTTAAGCGTGATAAGGTGTGGATGGTCAGTTGACGTACTGAACTCGAGGAGATGAAACTGTGGGCGTTTTGTGTGGTAGGTCCCAGCGATATGGCAGCCCTGTAACTAAACATACGTGTGTCATGTTGAGCAATAGAACAAGTGACGAAATACCCGTGTTACATATTGATTCTAACCGTCTCATTACTTCCGTTGTCTGGACGAGGGTGTTGCCACTTTGAACATAATTTCGGATATATTATATATTTATAGATTTTTATAGATCTATGTTTCTGTTTCATTTATAGCCATAATGGGTAACCGTTACGGATGTTAATTTTGATGTTAGGAGGTGGCAACAGATTGCATTGAGTAAGGGAGCTGTTCTGGTGTGGCATTGTTGTATAAATGTGTATTTTCAGCGTTTTATATATATGTTTAACCTATTACTGTTTTGCATTAAATTGAATAAATTGAATTGAATAAGCCTGTTTTGTTGCTGTATTCTAGGGGCACGGGTGGCCCAGTCGTCTAAGGCGCCGCGATTCGCTGTGCAGAGTTTGCGTCCCTTGGGCACACCAGAAACCTATGATTGTGGGTTCGAATCCCGGGTCGCCCCGATTATGTTTCTAGGTTCGTCAGCACCATACCTATGCTCGTGGGTTTCACCGAAGTGGTAAGCGTCTGAGACCTGCATCACTTCGGGCTTTCCTCCCACATTAAGCTGACACGCCGTGATATAACTGGAATGATTGTTAAAAGCAGCGCTAAACTCAACTCACTCACTCACTCACTGCTGTATTCTATTTCAGCACAATAATGACATTCTGTGGAGTTTTCTCTTATTCAACTTCTACTATCAGTAGCGTAGGGCAGGTGGCTTGGTGCCAAGTTAGTTGGTCCTTTGCTTACGTCTGATTGGCCTTGTTTAAGATGCTAACACACAGCATTTTACCAGCACACCATCCACAAAACCTTGACCGTGTTGACAACCCACAATGGCCATTAGCTATGTGTCATGTTTCTTCTTTCAGATCGTCCTTACAGGCTAGTAATGTATTTTATACGCATTGTTATCAAGTACTTGTATCTATTTGTACGATCGGTAATAGTGTTACAAAGTTTAAACATTGATCTAAAAAGGTCAATACAAGTCATAGAATTGCTGCTTTTGAAATGTTTTTACTCAGTTTCTACAGAAATCCAGCACTATATATTTTCACCTTTCCTAAATCTTTCATTTGAGAATGAGTAAGCGAGTGCGTATTTACTTACCATATATGTGTTTGTTTATAACTGTTGTTTATGTGTAACGTAACGCGTCCTTCGGTATGTTATGAATAATACATAAGTGTTTGGTAAGATACAGAGATTTTCCTAATTGAGTATATTAATTTTTGTATTTGTATTTAGATGCAGGCATCATAGTCTTGTGAGCTCGTGTTTGGAACACTCTGTCACATTTTCACCCCTCGAGGTATGGTTGTATTGTTTGTGTATCAGTGTAATCAATAATATATTTATCATTACGCATGTATCGGGATACAAATGTAGATACAGTTATTGTCACTTATTACACATCTTTCAATGTATTTGTTAAAAATATGGGTTCAATCTATTTACATGATGTCGTCCGTGTGATGATGTGAATGAATATAACTATGACTGCAGGTGACCCTTTTATATTTAGGGGGCGGTGGGGTAGCCGTGTTGTTTAAGCGTACGCTCGTCACGCCGAAGACCCGGGATCGATTCCCCACATGGGTACTATGTGTGAAGCCCATTTCTGGTGTCCCCCGCGGTGATAAAATTTGCTGGAATATTGCTCAAAGCGGCGTAAAACCATACTCACTCACCCACTTACATATTTATCTACATGTATATATTTTATTTGAAGTATATGTTTCGGGGCGTTTGTTCTGACCCCTGTCAATAAAGCCTCCTTACATACGTACAACGACTCGTGTTATCATTAACACCTCCGGCCATACATGTACCTGGACAGACATATATACTCGAGATATATATATATAGAGAGAGAGAGAGAAAGAGAGAGAGGGAGAGAGAGAGAGAGAGAGATTAATAGATATATAGTGATGCCTACTTCGAACGTGATGTTTACTAATGAATGAAGTCAATAATAATAATAATAATCATCATCATCATCATCATAGTGTTGCTAATGACACAGAGTAAAAGTAGCAATGCCCCACGCCACAGGACATCACCTGGCTTGCGAAGGGCGTGTTGTATTGACATGGGATCACACAACGACCTCGCTTCTGACTGACATTAGCATCTCGGAAAAGACGTATGTTTCTTATTGTTGTTGTTACTGTGGCTCAACGCGACACTCAACAACAATCCTCCTATAATGAAGGTTGTCTGTAAATAGGATCTGGACCAGACAAACCAGTAATTGAGCAAGGTACGATGACACGCATTAAATCAAGTCACCGGGCCTGTTCACCCGATCCATTAAATCGGCCGATACTAAAAACATAGGTTGCTGAGGACAATCTCTCCCCACGGGGATAGGCGTAATTGGTCAACAACTAGGGATAAGAATGATTAGTGTGAGTAAACCGCCAAGAGTAACCGACACACAACAATCCAATCCAACATTACTATCAAACGCGCTTTATATAACTAAATACTGAGATAATGATGTGTTACGGCATTACCGAAAGGTTTATGTGCCATGTCGGGCTCGTCTGCACAAATAATTATTCAGGGTTGCATCACGTTTCTGCATAAAGGATGAATGTAGTTAAACCATGGCTTTTATAATTAGCTTCATGAATATATTCATAGACATAAAACATTCCGAGATCTATGCTTCCTGTCAAGTGTATAACACTGTTTCCCGCCCCGCGGGATTGCAGCTGTTGTCATTAGTTACGCGTACCAGACTGCTATTGGTACGATGCAGGTTGCATTCACATACACGATACATGCATAACGTCGTGTACAATATTTGTAATTTGCAAAACACATAAGAACAAGGAGGATTGTGTGTGCATACAAGGAGAATAATGAGCGTAAGAGAAGCAGGATTTGGAAACCATCAACTGGTACAACTGACTGCAAGGTAGAGTGAGCCCTACCTGATGTCACTATCAGGACAACCAACGACCACTGCTTACACTGGAGACAGCAACAGCTGAGACTGTCAAAACCACAGACTGAATTGGCTACAGTTGACAGTCAAGACAACAAACCAAATAGGCCACAATTAACAGTCGAGACAACAGAGTGAATTGGCCATTGTTAACAGATGAGACACCAGACTGAATTGTCCACAGTTAACACTCTAGACAACAGATTGAATGTGCCATTGTTAATAGTCTAGACAACAGACTGAATTGGCTAAAAAATAACAGTCGAGACAACAGACTGAAGTGTCCACAGTTAACAGTCGAGACAACAGACTAAAATGGCCATTGTTAACACTCGAGACAACAAACTGAATTGGCCACTGTTAACGGCCGAGTTACACATAACTATAGAACGTCAATGCCAGAGAGTAACCAGTCTCGATTATCCACCAAAACAGAATCCAATGGGCGCAAAAGACAAAATAGCAGTGAAAATGATATGAATTTAACACTGAACATCAGGGATGACACCAGCATGTACTGCCCTATCGGTAGCACCCACCAATAGGTAACGATGGAGAAGCACACATTCTATGGAAAACGATTACAATCAAATAAAACGTCGTTTGACATGGTATGAGAGATTTGCAATGAAATCTACTGTAACGTCTAAATATGTGCATACATCAACGCATGCTCGACACTACATCCCAACCACTTTGACACATTTGTCTGTCGCCAAAGCTGGACGCTGGAACGTTTCCTACAGTTGCTAGGACCGTCAGTGTCTGTCCCTTACTCCGACACGAAGCGCTTAGTTCTTACCTCCGCTAGCATAATGACTTAACACTTGCTTCAGGGAGTGCACCTCGAGTGTTTACCATGCTTCTTCGGATTGCCCTCTGGCAAATACTTACACATTCTCCTCAGGTTCTCGAGGGGTTCCTGAAGGCCAGTAACAGGGACTTATGTTCTTTGCCTGTCTTGAAAACAGACCTACTAATGCTTCCTGCTCAGTGACTTGGTTTGAACATTTCCACAGGCAGGCATGGTGCAAGTCGAGTGATTTCCCTCCCAGATATATAAAGGCTTATTTTTAATTTGACTGTCAGACTTGCTAAACCCAAACGAAGAAGAAAACATCTCATGTCTCGTTGACATATACTCTATCATTAGTTAATTAAGTTGCGAAAAGGGAGGTGTATTCGACTTTCATTTATATCAGGACACACCTGATTCCAGCTCAAGATGTTCCAAATTAATGTTTAAGAAAACCTGAACTGGATTAACCGTCCTGTACGCTCAGGAAATGTCTGCATTGAGCACCACTGTGTTGGTGGATCGGAACAGGGCAACAATTGTCTGTCGACCATTTCAGTTAATTGTATCACGAATGAGACTGCCCCCTGTCTCCCCTCCGCTAATATCTCTCTGCTGATTGCCAGGATAACTTTCATATCTTGATGCCGAAATGTTTAGTAGCTGGTTCTATTACTGAAACTTTGTACTGCTAAACGCCAGTTATATCAGTCTGAATCTAAACACCTGGCGCATAGTTAAAAACATCCTTTTTCACATATTCATATATATTACAAAAAAGCAAACAGCTTCTGTTGAAATATAAGGCTGGTTTATGAAATCCCGATCTACTTTTAAACAGATTATTATTCCGAAGACGTTGTTAGGAATGTGTGAGGGAGGATTAAACGTTCAAATAAATGGGACCATTAAGTTGCAAACATAGCCTTTAATAGCTATGTATTCACAAATCGATCAATATTATGAACCTAACATTAGTCATGGTTTTAGGAAGGATTAAGCGTTCAAATAAAAGAAGACATTAAGTTGTAAAACATGCAGCTAAATACACACTCCCTGATAAAAATAAGTCTTCATCGTGGCCTCGTGTATGCAAACCTTGCCATTTTTATAACAGCGATCCTAAAGGACTGGACAAGACATTCGAGAATGTCCACTATCTTGTGGACGCAATCTGTGCATGTCTTGAAACACGTAATACCTCTGCAGGGCGAGGGCCCATGAAGATAGATAGGAGTAACAAGTTCAGCATCCTCGCACTTCTCTGCTTCATTAAATTACTATCAGAAGCATCAGCTCGGGAACTAACGTCGAACCATCAAGCATGAGAGGTTCATTACAGAGCATTACAGAACAAGACAGAATATGACAGAACTTATACACCATGGAGTCGAAAAACCCTTTATCTCTTTATCCTGGCGGACTTTGTCGCACGAAACAAAATGTACTACCAAACGCAAAAAAGATCACAGTCCTCGTGTGAAGAAATACTATAGATGGTAATTAACAGCAAGCAACTATCGCTCTGTGGCATGACCGGTCAATACATTTAATCACATTTCGTAATTTTCATTACCCGAACAATCCAATAACATGTCCATCGTCTTCACCGGTCAATGCGAAGGGCAGCCTGCGCCAACTTTCGATCATGGTTGACGCACAAGCTACTTGGTTGATACGAACTCGTGAACATCTGGCCCGGCTGTCCGGGACATACACTGACATCCCCGGTGTGACAATAAGGACAACATAGTGTTGACTTACCTGGGAGGTGATCATGCTGGATCAGGCACCTGGAATGAGAGCAACCAACAGGTACAACCGAGGAGGGTCAAGACACACCTGTTTTCATCGTCTGTTAGCTGGAGATGATAAGAGCGAGTGCTGCAGAGCTTACATGGCTAAGCGAACAAAATGCTAATGAATTCGTCAGCGCCCTCTATGGGCTTCTGGTATTGATTTTGTGATCTTATCCCTTCTCCCCTTGTATCCACGGCTACGACAGAGCGCCCGTCCTCTCGCTGCCTCTCAGATCCCAGATAATGACGTTTTCTGATAAATATGGACAAATTGAAACTGCAAAGGAACAGATTGGGAGAGAAATATTTCCTCGAATGGCCGAGCTGAAATGATGCTTTCATTTGACCAATCACTGTGTGTGTTAACCTTGTGAAAGCGACTAAACGTATGTTGGCAGCCTGTGCGGGTTTCTGTGAAACTTCTCGACCCCCGTACTGGTGAGGCAGGGATCTGGTGATGCGGAAGAAGGGGGAAATGAAGCACAAGAACCAGTGTCGCTTCACTGACGCTGTAGGTAGCCGGTCAACAGATGATGTTCCCAGCAGCTATATCCTGTCATGCCGCGTTTCAGTAATTATGTTCACAATGCTCTGAATTAACAAACCACTCTCATAGTATAACACTACTCGGGTAAGACATGTTCTAGGCCCCCATACCCGGTCCAGGGTGGAAGAAGGGTGCGCACCCTTACTCCTTTCTGAAGTATACTGAATACTTATACATTCGAATTTATTTAAGGTATTTTAATTGTAAGCGTAATTGCAACACCATGAATTTTGATGATAGTTTTTTTCAAAACCATCACACGATTACTGAACGAATATTGTCAAATCGCAAAATACACCCCTTCTGTATATGCGCATTGATACGTCCATGCATTTGACAGCTACCCCTGTGTCGTGGTCTTCAATCATGTTTAGACTACGTGGGTGGGAAAGAGTTGGTGATATGTAGACGGTTACCAGTTTAGAAGAACAGCTACTATGTAAATCGTGCAGTCCAGCAATATGATTATCCTTCTATTAAAAAACACAATCAGTAAATGATCATCTTGGTAAAATTCGAAAAGGGGAGCCTTGTGTCACTGTGAGAACATTTATATATAGAGAAGGATGTCTATATTTTTTGCTTCGTGATTTTTAAGATTCGTGATACGCATGTCAATTGAAACGTAAAGACTTTAGGCTCATTGACAGTCATGTATCCTGTTTGGTTCGAGCTATGTGTGAGTGTATTCTATTCAAAATCCAACTGTTGCAATTCCTCGTCGACGTATATGACAATGACACCAGGTGTTCCTGTGCCTTTCACATCCGTGCACACAACACGTAATGCCCTCAGTCTCACAACTTTTATGACAACGGAAGCCCACAGCTCACGTCTGACCGGAAGCCCACAATTCATGCCTGACCGGAAGCCCACAACTCATGTCTGACCGGAAACACATAGCTTATGTCTGAACGGAAATACACAACTCATGTCTGACCGAAAAGACACAACTCATGCCTGAACGAAAACACATAACTCATGTCTGAACGGAAACACACAAATCATGCCTGAACGGAAACACATAACTCATGTCAGAACGGAAACAGACAACTCATGTCTGAACGGAAACACACAACTCGTGTCTGACCGGAACCATACAACTCATGTCTGACTGGAAGCGTACAACTAATGTCTGACCGGAAACACATAACACATGGCCGGAAGTAAATCAAAACGAAAGCCCACGCATGTAGAACCGGAATGACACAATTCATGGAAAACTCATGACTACCAGTGAAACTAAATGTGGAGTGAGTGAGATCGATGAGATTGTACGCCGCTGTGAACGCTAGTCTAATAGAAGAAAGACGCATCATCATACAGCGTCCGACAAACATACCCTGAGTCCTGATGCTTGGATTTATTAAATGCCGGAGACTGCATTGGCCTTGCTATGTCGAATAAATTACCTCACTTATCTCGAACCCCCAAATACGTTTATTGCCAGACTAACCTGAACTTTTATTGCCAGACTAACCAGAACTTTCATTGGCAAACTAACATGCACTTTTATTGGCAGACTAACGTGTACTTTTGTTATTAGACTAACATGAACTTTCATTGGCAGACTATGTAGTTTTACTGGCAGACTAACATTTGCTTTTATTGGCAAACTAACATGTAGTTTTATTGGCAGACGTACATGTGAATTTATTGGCAGACTAACGTGTACTTTTATTGGCAGACTAACGTGTACTTTTATGGCAGACTAATATGTAGTTTTACTGGCAGACTAACATTTGCTTTCATTGGCAAACTAACATGTAGTTTTATTGGGAGACTAATATGTAGTTTTACTGGCAGACTAACATGGGCTTCATTGGCAAATAAACATGTGGTTTTATTGGCAGACTAACATGTGAATTTATTGGCAGACTGTCATGTGCTTTCATTGGGGTATTGCGAGAATTTGCATATCTTTTAGGAAATTTCATGTTTTAGGATTCGCTTTGGATGATTATAGATATAAAGATAATATAAAACGCCAGAGAAAAAACATTCTTCAAAGCAGTTTCCATTGGGCCTAAAAGGTAAAATAGAGGTACAAATCATGTGAATGGATCACTAATAATCAGTGACGGCATACGCCATTCTCTAGGCGATCGGGTATTCTTAACGTAAGCGTTAACTGCTTAGCGTTCCTGGATATAGTTTATGTTGTAGATGTTAAGATACTTGTGTAGAACGGTACGTATGCTTCGCTGATATATTTCGCATCACAAATCATCTCTAATATACCACACCCTCATAAGGTATGTTGATGGAACAACGGTCGGTTATTTGAGTGAAGCCATCAGTGTCTGTCCAGCATCAGGAGGTTGACTCATGTCATTGATACATGTCTCCACAGGTGAGAGTTTCGATCGAAGTAACGTCTTGTCAGTTTTAAGTGTCAGACTTTCGTAATGTCCCAAACGGTTTTCTAATCATAGCGTGCTTCCGAACATGGATATTTAATGTTGATCAATGTGGTGATTGCAATTCCTCGTGTTATCAACCTTCCAGTCGTGGGATTTCAGCATTCCTACACCAACAGGGGCATCACAGCGTGAATACAAGTTGATCGAGTGTTGTCGACTGCGGTTAGAGAAGGCTTAGCATTACAAGCGTATTACAAGCATTTTGCTTCAGTTTTCAAAGGGGAAGAATGGCAGATTTACACCGAATTGATAGTGCAAATTAGATTGTTCAAATATCACCCTAAAGTTTTTTGTGTTTCTTTTAGATTAGCTCTTCCCACTGAAAACGTGCTTTGTGGGATTCAACAGGTTGAGACAAGATAGCTACAAATCTGCATTAGGTGATAGTCTAAGAAGGATTTCAATCGATTGAAATGAGATTTTCGTAGCGATTCAAGCACTGCAAAAGGATGTTTTGATGAGAATGATGTCGTAATCAAATTTACTGTTTGAATACATGTTATTCGTCCGGCCTGTAGAAACCTCAGCGGAAATAAGTCTCTAGTAAGATTACGACGGTTCACCATTCTCCTTGAATGGGACAGGTAGACAATGGACTTTCTAGCCATGTAATGTCATAGATTTTATTATTTGATTTGGAACTAAGTTTCTCAAATATGCCTTAAGTCCCTACTGGCATCATGAAAGGCCGCTGTAAGAATATTGCAGCATCTTCTGGCTGTACGGGTAGTTTCTTGTAGAAACTGCTCCGTGGGGACTTCATCTCTCCATCGGCCAAACCTAAATCTGCCATTAGGAGTATGTAATTGATTAATAAGAGGGAAATACTGAAATAATTCGTGTCTCGATGAGGTGCACAATTGGGACGGACGAGTCACGCATACTTATGTTAAATTGAATACAAACACTCACACAAGCTGGTGGGTCGCACACCGATAGTCTATACAAAGTTTGACCAATGCCAGGTAACTTCAAAAGTTTTCTTATTTTGCAAAATGTGATATGACGTTATTTCGAATCATGATAGTAAGTGTCTGACATATTGACGCAATCGCTATTTGATCGATTGTTACAGCGTCTCCTGTGCGGAGGGTTCCAGTCAAGAACAAATCACGTGATATATGTGCTGGATTGGCATGACAACAGCCATGAATATAAATAGTCACGTCCAGTCTCACAATATTCAGCTGATCACATGAAAGTGGTGAGGTGAGGTAAAAAAAGGTTTTAAAGTCGCGTCTACGACGTGCATGCACGTGTGTGTATGTATGGCTGCTTGAACTAGTCCGGACTGATGCCGATTAATTGTGCTAGCCACTGAGATACCATGTCGCAGTTTAACATGAAAACCCCACTTCGAGCCGATCGGCCCTTGTTTTAGCCCCTTAATGCAGAGTGCCAGACGACCCGTGAAGATCCGGGGTAGAATAGGTCTTCAGCAACCCATTCTTGCCGTAAAAGACGACTATGTTTGTCGTAAAAGGCGACTAACGGGATCGGTTGGTCAGGCCAGCTGACTTTGTTGAACCATGTCATCGATCCCAATTGCGTGGAGCGATGCTCATGATATCAATCACTGGATTATTTGGTCCAGAATCGATTATTTACAGACCGCCGTCATATAGCTGGGATATTGCTGATTGCGGCGTAAAACAACCAATCATCCACCCGAGTGCCAGACATGGTAACAACAAGTACCATCGTTTAACATCTTTTGGTATGGCGCGGCCGGGCACCGAACCCACGACCTTCCGCTCTACAGGCGGACGCTCTACCACTAGGCCACAGAGGCGATCGATCGCAAGAACAACAACACAGCTGTATGTATGCCTTACACTCGCTACCCATATTATGTTGTGAATGTTGACCCTATGACATGACGAAATGCACAGATGACCGTTAGCTGGAGTGTACGAGGGGCCCAGTCATCTAAGGCGCCGCTTGTCGCTCATATACGTACGGTGGCCCATAAGGGACATGGAGTCTGTTTTTCAATATTTTGATATTTCACTTACTTTTATCGTTACCTTTTGCAAATTAACACGATTTGTCTATCAAATATGTGATAAATCATGTGTAAAGAAGATATTGAATCGCTGAAAAGTGAAACGAAATGTCAAAAACTAAAATAAAAATGTCAAAAAACAAAAACGAAAATGTCAAAAACTAAAATGAAAATGTCAAAAACAAAAGCGAAAATGTCAAAAACTAAAATACAGAAAACTATTTCCCCCGCGGTGATAATATTTCCACTGCGGTGAAAACTATGTAATCAAAATATTGAAAAACAGACTCCATGTCTCTTATGGGCCACCGTATATACGCATTAGGCCAAAAAACTATAACTGTGTGTTGGACTTCCAAGTTCTAGGTTCAATTATTACCAAAGCTGTAAACGTCTGGGACTAGATTCATTTCGGGCTGTCCTCCAACACGAAGCTGGTACAACTTAGAAACTGTTCTGTCTACTTTATGTCTCTAAATGGCCAGCGAACCATTTCACGAACATCTTGACAGTTGATAGATGGCGTAAACACATACAGAGTTGTCCCCCTTGCATTACAATCGGATATGCTCGGTTACGTTCGCTATTTGCTTTTGATGAGCGCTTAGTTTCGAGACAATATAAACGTATCACTCTATTCGCATTGGTAAGACTTTCGGCAGTCCTAGCGGTGTCTGGGGGCACGGGTGGCCCAGTCGTCTAAGGCGCTGTGATTCGCTGTGCAGAGTTGCGTCCCTTAGGCACGCCATAAACCAATGATTGTGGGTTCGAATCCCGGTTAGTCCTGATTATGTTTCTAGGTTTGTCAGCACCATACCCGTGCTCGTGGGTTTCTCCGAAGGAGTAAACGTCTGAGAAATACATTACTTCGGGCTTTCCTCTCACATTAAGCTAACACGCCGTGATATAACTGGAATACTGTTAAAAGCGGCGTTAAACCCAACTCACTCACTCACTCATCCTTTAGCGGTGTCATGTACGTAAAATATGTATCTTTTCTGTCATCCCTACATTTTACAGTGTGTAATTACGGTAGCAAAAGATGTCGCTATTTCTTATTCACCTTCACGTATTATACCAACTCGGAGAGATAAGTAATACAAGCATGTTTGTCATGAAGACAACCAGTTTGGACATTTCGCACCTTGGTGATGACAGGGATATATATTTGAAAGAAAACTTCATATGCGTCATCCCAGTAATATTGTCGAACCAGGCAGAATATTTAACACTATTTTAACATGAGCATGAATGACGGTTTGGTACATGTAATGTACATTTCGTATGCTCCCCGCTTGAATTGCCGAACTGTAGGTATTACATTCGCAACATACAAACCGCAAGTTTGTGAATCGGATGAACGATGTATGACGCCATTCTCCGGATATTTACGATATGTTCACAATGAAATGATAAATAACTCTCAGTTTTGTTTCTGCCGCCAACTACAATTGTGGTGTTCTTACCGCCTCGGTCCAAAACATGAACGCATTTATAGGTTATTGTAGCGTAGAAGTGTGCGGTCGGATAAACTCATTGTCAACCGGTCCGTCACGTGACGTGTGTTGATGTACCATCGATATTAGTTTATGCCCTCCTCGACCCTTGAGGGTACAGGTCTCCAAGCCGCCTTTGGCGCCGCGTTTCGCTGTGCAGAGTTGTGTCCTCTGGGCACGCCAGAAACCAATGATCGTGGGTTCGAATCCCTGATCATATTTTAAGAGTGAGTGAGTGAGTTGGGTTTAACGCCACTTTTAACATTATTCCAGTCATATCGCGGCGTGTCAGCTTAATGTGGGAGGAAAGCCCGAAGTGATGCAGGTTTCAGACGTTTACCACTTCGGTGAAACCCACGAGCACGGGTATGGTGCTGACAAACCTAGAAACATAATTGAGGCGAATCGGGATTCGAACCCACAATCATAGGTTTCTGGCGTGCCCAAGGGACGCAACTCTGCACAGCGAATCGCGACGCCTTAGACGACTGGGCCACCCGTGCCCCATATATTTTAAGATCTGGCAGCACTATACCCGTGCTCCTTGGTTTTCACTTCGGGCTTTCCTCCCACATTAAGCTGACACGCCGTGATTAAAATACTGTTCAAAGGGGCGTTAAAACAAACTCAGTGGAGCAACGTCATTTATATTGCAATCTTCGTACATTAATCCTATGTTTTAGCTTTGTCAACATATTGTTATATTTGTACATTAATCTGCACTCTTGGCACTTATTCAGCATTCACCTGATAAAGGAGCAAGAAACAAATCTGAGGCGTCGTGGCAAAGAATTAAAGAACTTGCTATCCATAAAAGTGTCACGTATCCAATTATTGTCCTTTAAAACATATAGAAGAATACTTTTTTACTTAATCATTGAGCTAAACATTCCCAGCGGTTTCGTATTATTGTCTGCCATGTTTGTGTTGGTGATTAAATAACCAGAATGTGAGATCGTTCAGTATTGGTTGACATTATTAACAACTGACTTTAATACATTTCTGCCTTTTGCACACCTATTTTTACCTTTATAAACGCACAATTACATTGAAGTCCATTCGTAAATCAAATGTATGGTAAATGACAGCATTTTCCAGGTGTAAACGGTATACGGCTCCACAGAACGATCAACGTATCTCTTAGTTGCGCATTAATGTTGGGATTTGTTCAGTCGATGGCGAATTTGATGTGATTGTTGATTGTTAATATCATAATTCATAACAATGTCTGCTTCACACATTTCACCAGACATTTGAAACGTAAATATAAGACGTCAGTGCCAGAATGACGGTCTTGATAAACCGACGAAACAGAATCTTTGGGCGTAAAGTCGAAAAGGTGAAAGGATGAAACAGAACACAATGTCCACATTGAGGCTCTGGTTCTATGGACCGCCTCCGTGGTCTAGTGGTAGAGCGTCTGCCCGGAGAGCGGAAAGTCCGGGGTTCGATAAAATATGGTACTTGTTGTAACCCTGTCTGGCGCTCGGCATTAAGGGGCGCGGAGTCAGTATACTGTGTCTGAGTAGGGTATTCATGTTAAACTGCGGCATGGTATCTCAGTGAGCTACCACTATAAATCGGCATCAGTCCGGACTTGAACAAGCAGCCACACGAACACACACACGCACATGCACGTCGCTATATAAGTGCAATAATCTTGGACGCGACGTTAAACCCAATTTCACCTCACCACCTCTGGTTCTATGATCAATGTACATCTATTTCCAAACGCCCATGATCACAGAAAAAGGGTAACTAGTTGGATCGAAATACACAACACCTACACACAAGTCGATTTACAAGCAGCCGACGAGCAGGATACACATTTGTCTGATGTCCCGAAACAAACAAAAGATGCCAACATTATTTGATTCTCGCCATTGTTGCAGCCAGTGCTAATCACGGCTGGAAACACAACATGTCAATGCACGAGCTCTGTATACAGCCTGTCGTCGCAGACAAAGCAAACATAATCCAGCTCCACCTATCAATTTAGGACTTCAATCTGTCTTTCTGGTTTTGTTCCGATTCGGCCTTTAATTTACCGCCTTTTGTAAATCACTTTGTCTCAAAGTAGATCTGGATGGCTTAAAACATAAGCCCTTGTCTGAAAGCTACCACAGTTGTATTGAAAGCACGGTATACCAACACAAGGCTGGATGCACGGGATTTATGTGAAATTAGGTAGAACTGATGGTATTATGTGATGCTTCTCACTCAATAAACGCATCTTCCGAGTAGATGATGAAGCTGGCAGCGGCGTTAGTATTGGTTTCATGTTAATACAGAATTGCGTTTAGACTCCTTTTAAACAAGCTGAATCCGTCATATGATGTTAGCCCAAGGCTAAACGTACTAATCTGCATATTTATCAAGATCAATATATGTTTTAGAAGAAGAGAAATATGTTATTAATGTGTCATATGTTGTATGACGAACAATACACAAGAGATTATTAAAAAAATACATCTGGCTTTAGGCCTACGACACACACAGGTCATTAAAAAATCACACTCACACAGATGTAAGCGTACATACACACATGCACATTCATGCGTATTGCAGCTGATGTGTGATCAAATCACAGGTTTGCTGTAAATACCTGATGCAGTACGTGAGACCGCTAGAACATTTGAGATAGTAGTGCGGCGAGAGGCTTAAGAAAAGTAAGACTTGGCATTATGTATACAAGCTGTTCAAATGGACAAAGAAGGGATCTTCGGAAGCTGCATATACCGGAGATCTGAGTAAAATGTATATATTATACAATAACATAATCTTCAACAGTATTACAGCCTCTTACATTATTTACAAATTCGTTCTCGTAGCGGAACTACTAGTCGAGTAGGAATACACCGACCACATGTACATGAACCAAAAAGATATGTTGTTTAACTTACAGTTTCGTAATCCCCACAGTGTCCAGTAAATTATTTTTGATCTTCCCAAGGCGAATATTGTGTCCGCTGGTGTCCAATGGCAGCCATATTGGCGGCCAGATTGCATTTCCGACAAAAATATATAATCGGCATAACCTTTGAACAAGACATAGCACATAAGCATATGAGACCATTTTGTGAGTAATTTGAACAAAAGAAAGCTACTGAAGGGGTTATGATTAAAATATTATTTGAACAAGTTGTGGTAGCTTTCAGACAAGGGCTTGTGTTTGAAGCCATCCAGATCTTCTTAACAAAGTGATTTACAAAAGGGGGTAGATTAAAGACCGAATCGGATCAAAACCAGAAAGACAGATTGAAGTCCTAAATTGATAGGTAGAGCTGGATTATGTTTGCTTTGTCTGCGACAACAGGCTGTATTCAGAGCTCGTGCATTGACATGTTGTGTTTCCAGCCGTGATTAGCACTGGCTGCAACAATGGCGAGAATCAAATAATGTTGGCATCTTTTGTTTGTTTCGGGACATCAGACAAATGTGCATCCTGCTTGAGGGCAGCTGGAGGCATGTAAATCGACTTGTCTGAAGGTGTTGTTTATTTCGATTTTTCCAGTGTATGGGGAGTCCATCTTCCTGCGATCTATTAATAATAACACCACAATAGTATCCACCAGGTAAGCAGACCATAGGTATACAGTGTATTACAATTCTTAGGGCAGTAGGCCAACTATAGTGATCTAATGATAGCAACCACTCTTTTTTCAGAGTTAAAGTCTGTAATAGAAACATTAAAAACGTCCGATACAGGAAGCTGCGAAGAATATACATTGTAGTAGTAAAAGCATATTTCTATTTCACGATTTTTATAATTTTATCGACCATCTGCTAATGGACAAGCGACCCAAAGACCGTCTCAGTGTTCTAATGGTAGGACGTCCGCCTGGAGAGCGGGAAGTCGTGGGTTCGATCCCCAGCCACGTCATATCCAAAGCCGTTAGAAGATGGGACTTCTTGTTACCCTGCAGCGCTAGGCATTAAAGGACGAAAACCAAAACTGGTCGCCTCGGAGTCAGTATACTGTGTCTGAGTGGGTATTCATGTTAAACTACGGCATACTATTTCAGTAGGCTAGCAGTATAACCTGGCATCAGTCATGACTAGCACAAGCAGCAACACAAACGTTAAACAAACAAAGCAAGGAAAACTGTCATTATAATGGTATAATAACGTGTTCCTACCACGTGAAACCACATATCTACACCCAACACTTTGGGGTCTGTTTGGTACAACTCTATAAAGAGTACGTGTCGTATATGTTAATGCTCCCGATAAACTGCCCCCCCCCCCCCCCCCCCCCCCCCGCCAATAAAATAATTCAGGATATTCCTTTCCCAGGAAATCAACCTTGAATCTATTCATTATGATATATACAGACTGTCTTTTTGTTATATTCATAGCTGATATATTTTCATATACAATAACCTACGGTTATACCGAACTCTGAAGGGTCACTAATCTTATTTTATTATAACCGCAGTTCGTTATAACCATATGTACATACAGCAAATGAACGGGACCAAGAAATAGTTCGTTATATTCGTCAGTTCGTTGTAAGCGTGTTCGGTATAAACGTAGTTTACTGTAGTAAAACAATGAATCAGAAACCATCAACAGTTTGGGTCCTAAAAAATAAATAACATCCTCCCAAGGCAGCTGCGTTTGTAATATAGCTTCATCGGCTGTTTGATTAACTTTGACCTTCATTAAACACCCTAAGTAGGCGGATTATAATTGATTATAGAATGTATGAAACCAGATGGTCAGATTAGGGAGGAGTACATCTTCCCAACTGACCATTTGACCGGAATGTCACGTCGACGATCGCGGGATCAATACTGTCCATTTGGGGGGGACAAAGGCAAGCTTTTAAGCAATGTAGCCTTTTAATCAGATGGTCCATGAGGAGATTGAATCATTGCGCTGGAGATCTAGCTACATAGTGATGATACGCATTGCCTACCCCAGCCAGAACAGAACTTCATTCTACTGAGGATTTTAGTGTATCCGTATGGGATTTGGACGAAAACAACCCCGGTGCAAGTTCTGGCAACATTTCGGTCTTTTCAATACAGACGTGCTATACGGGCTGTCACAGTTTCTGATTGAGGTGTTGTAAGATTCATCGGCTTACAATGTAATTGACTCCTGGCACAAGGATCATACGATCTGGTGCTGTGACATAATAAATCAAGAGAAGCGGAATCTCTTGTAAGACATCCGGAACCACGAAGACGGGATGAACAGGTATTATTCACACTGCACGGTGACAGTAACGTCATACGGATTCATCCAACGTATGCTACAGGAACTAGTTTTGGTAACGCAGGGAGAGACGTCGAAGTTACTTTTGTGGAGATGCTCAATTTGTGTGCATGTTTCGCAATTAGAATTTGATTGACGCAGAGCTTGCTCCACAAGATGGGACTATTCTTGTGTATATGAATAATTACATAAAACACCAGACAGATAAAATATTCACTGTCAAGAACCACGTTTCCGTTTAACGTGTAATGGCCCATACGACATGTTCAACATGAGATTATGGACTGGTATTTTATAATAGGTGAGGTGTGTATGTGTGTGTGTTGGGGGGGGGGGGGGGGGGGGGGATGTGAGATTAGCGGAAGCGGAAAAGATATGGGCAAACTTTCTCACAACTATAAGGAGGGGGATAGGGGGGTTGATAAAGTTCTATTTCTTCAAGTATGTTTTCATGAATCGTAAATGTGAACGTTATTTAGGGGCTTTTAATTTATCATAGGGAAGGGGCGTGTGTTTGTGTTTGTGACAAACGCACACGCACACACACACACACACACACACACACACACACACACACACACACACACACACACACACACACACACACACACACACATACATACATACATATTGGAGGGTAAGAATACATACATACATACATACATATGGGAGGGTTGGGTGGGGTGGGGTGGGACTGCATAAATAATGTAACATATGTAATAGGGGGGTCTGTAAATTAAGATACAGTCCTTGGACCAACCTCACTCCCAGTCAACCACAGTCAACTACCTGGTGATGAAACAGAGGGTGCATATGACTTACACTAAGAACTGTACAAAAACCTTTCACAAGACATATCTTCTAAACGCAGGGTCCAGTGTGCGATTCCGACTGTATCATGAGCGTGTGTCCTCCGAATTACCATCAAATAGTAATGATACCAGGTGTTCGCGAAAAGGTGAAGTGATGGAATATTGCTCCACATAAAGGGAACGTTGACAATTGGAAATTTGAAGGCACCCTTCCCCCCTTCTCACACAGTCTTGTGAGGAGTTTTTGTCACCCCGAATATTTATGAATAGATTTTAATATGAAACAGAGGAGGCGGTCTCTCTGGTCTCCTTTATTTCGAGTTCAGGCTGGTAAATCAGTGGAATGGAATTGACTATTTGATTGTTATTGAACGATATCAGATCATTGACATATCTAAAACTAAAGTTACACTTCAAAGGAATTTAAGGAACAAGTTGGAACAGAGCCGGGGTGCATAAACATAACACATGCAACCTTACAACAGAGCCAGGATTCATACCCATCACTCATAGAACTGTAGAACAGACCAATGGTGTGTACCCATCACTCATAGAACTGTAGAACAGAGCAAGGGTGTATACCCATCACTCATAGAACTGTAGAACAGAGCCAGGGTGTGTACCCATCACTCATAGAACTGTAGAACAGAGCCAGGGTGTGTACCCATCACTCATAGAACTGTAGAACAGAGCCAGGGTGTGTACCCATCACTCATAGAACTGTAGAACAGAGCAAGGGTGCATACCCATCACTCATAAAACAGTAGAACAGAGCAAGGGTGTGTACCCATCACTCATAGAACTGTAGAACAGAGCCAGGGTGTATACCCATCACTCATAGAACTGTAGAACAGAGCAATTGTGTATACCCATCACTCATAGAACTGTAGAACAGAGCAAGGGTGTATACCCATCACTCATAGAACTGTAGAACAGAGCCAGGGTGTGTACCCATCACTCATAGAACTGTAGCACAGAGCAATGGTGTGTACCCATCACTCATAGAACTGTAGAACAGAGCCAGGGTGTGTACCCATCACTCATAGAACTGTAGAACAGAGCAAGGGTGCATACCCATCACTCATAAAACAGTAGAACAGAGCAAGGGTGTATACCCATCACTCATAGAACTGTAGAACAGAGCAAGGGTGTATACCCATCACTCATAGAACTGTAGAACAGAGCAAGGGTGTATACCCATCACCCATAGAACTGTAGAACAGAGCAAGGGTGCATACCCATCACTCATAAAACAGTAGAACAGAGCAAGGGTGTGTACCCATCACTCATAGAACTGTAGAACAGAGCAATGGTGTATACCCATCACTCATAGAACTGTAGAACAGAGCAATTGTGTATACCCATCACTCATAGAACTGTAGAACAGAGCAAGGGTGTATACCCATCACTCATAGAACTGTAGAACAGAGCAAGGGTGTATACCCATCACCCATAGAACTGTAGAACAGAGCAAGGGTGCATACCCATCACTCATAAAACAGTAGAACAGAGCAAGGGTGTGTACCCATCACTCATAGAACTGTAGAACAGAGCAAGGGCGTATACGCAACACTCATAGAACTGTAGAACAGAGCAAGGGTGCATACCCATCACTCATAGAACTGTAGAACAGAGCAAGGGTGTACACCCATCACTCATAGAACTGTAGAACAGAGCAAGGGTGCATACCCATCACTCATAGAACTGTAAAACGGAGCAAGGGTGTATACCCAACACTCATAGAACTGTAGAACAGACCAAGGGTGTATACCCATCACACATAGAACTGTAGAACAGAGCAATTGTGTATACCCATCACTCATAGAACTGTAGAACAAAGCAAGGGTGTATACCCGTCACCCATAGAACTGTAGAACAGAGCAATGGTGTATACCCATCACTCATAGAACTGTAGAACAGAGCAAGGGTGTGTACCCATCACTCACAGAACTGTAGAACAGACCAAGGGTGTATACGCAACACTCATAGAACTGTAGAACAGAGCAAGAGTGTGTACCCATCATGATCACTCATAGAACTGTAGAACAGAGCAAGGGTGTGTACCCATCACTCACAGAACTGTAGAACAGACCAAGGGTGTATACGCAACACTCATAGAACTGTAGAACAGAGCAAGGGTGTGTACCCATCATGATCACTCATAGAACTGTAGAACAGAGCCAGGGTGTGTACCCATCACTCATAGAACTGTAGAACAGAGCAAGGGTGTACACCCATCACAATCACTCATAGAACTGTAGAACAGAGCAAGGGTGTGTACCCATCACTCATAGAACTGTAGAACAGAGCAAGGGTGTGTACCCATCACTCATAGAACTGTAGAACAGAGCAAGGGTGTGTACCCATCACTCATAGAACTGTAGAACAGAGCAAGGGTGTGTACCCATCACTCATAGAACTGTAGAACAGAGCAAGGGTGTATACCCATCACTCATAGAACTGTAGAACAGAGCCAGGGTGTATACCCAACACTCATAGAACTGTAGAACAGAGCCAGGGTGTATACCCATCACCCATAGAACTGTAGAACAGAGCCAGGGTGTATACCCAACACTCATAGAACTGGAGAACAGAGCCAGGGTGTATACCCATCACTCATAGAACTGTAGAACAGAGCCAGGGTGTATACCCATCACTCATAGAACTGTAGAACAGAGCCAGGGTGTATACCCATCACTCATAGAACTGTAGAACAGAGCCAGGGTGTATACCCATCACTCATAGAACTGTAGAACAGACCAAGGGTGTATACCCATCACTCATAGAACTGTAGAACAGAGCCAGGGTGTATACCCATCACTCATAGAACTGTAGAACAGACCAAGGGTGTGTACCCATCACTCATAGAACTGTAGAACAGACCAAGGGTGTATACCCATCACAATCACTCATAGAACTGTAGAAGAGACCAAGGGTGTGTACCCATCACTCATAGAACTGTAGAACAGAGCCAGGGTGTGTACCCATCACCCATAGAACTGTAGAACAGAGCAATGGTGTGTACCCATCACTCATAGAACTGTAGAACAGAGCCAGGGTGTATACCCATCACTCATAGAACTGTAGAACAGATCCAGGGTGTGTACCCATCACTCATAGAACTGTAGAACAGAGCCAGGGTGTGTACCCATCACCCATAGAACTGTAGAACAGAGCAAGGGTGTATACCCAACACTCATAGAACTGTAGAACAGAGCAATGTTGTATACCCATCATGATCACTCATAGAACTGTAGAACAGAGCAAGGGTGTATACCCATCACTCATAGAACTGTAGAACAGAGCAATGGTGTATACCCATCATGATCAGTCATAGAACTGTAGAACAGACCAAGGGTGTATACCCATCAATCATAGAACTGTAGAACAGAGCCAGGGTGTGTACCCATCACTCACAGAACTGTAGAACAGACCAAGGGTATATACGCAACACTCATAGAACTGTAGAACAGAGCCAGGGTGTATACCCATCAATCATAGAACTGTAGAACAGAGCAATGTTGTATACCCATCATGATCACTCATAGAACTGTCGAACAGAGCCAGGGTGTACACCCATCACTCATAGAACAGTAGAACAGGTGCATATTAATGGTTTATGTAGTGGTTCAAGAAAATAAAATGACGTTTGTGACATTGATAACAGCCCAACATTGCCTCTCTTTGAACTGACGTAATGGTTGGCCGCGAGAGGGACGCCTCAACCACGACCGCTTTTATCATATGTTCCTCAATCTTCGTTAGCTGTTTCAGCCTCCATGTTTGCCCCCTTCCACTTGCCGCATCATGATCTACCCACTCCATCTCACTAGATCCATCTGTCACGAGACAGGAACTATATTTAGTGTTATTACACCTTCACACAAATTCAACAAAACCTGCTCGTTATTCCTTTCTTGAAATCGAAAACAGCACGTGAAACTGAACACACCACAACTCTTCAATCTTAAGCTATTTCCATAAACCAGGAATATGAATAATGCAAATTTGTAATGTCTTTCTTCATTTGTCAAGTGCAATTCAGATGACGGCTGAAGATGCTACTCGCCAATGACGAATAGAGTTGAGAAAATCACAAAATCTGTAAAAATAATCTCTGCATGAACTCAATCGATGCTACAAATACGTGTCCGCATCTGTTTGCCTAATACAGCCCTGATACAAGTCCACGGGTCCCGTTACGGCAAGTGGTGGTGTGTGTGAAGGGGAATACATATCCATGACCGGCGGAACGTGTTGATGAGACAAGCATGAACTTTCACATATACATTGAAGTTGATACTTTGTGGGAAACTGAGAAGGAATTGTTAATAAAGCATATTTTGATGAAGATAGTGATATCCGTTATGATGATATAGTTGGTCATAGCTGATTATTAATACATACATAAAGAATAAAAGCAACAAAACCCTTTCCATTATCACAAGAAATCTCTTCTGAAAGTTTATTGAGTTATCCCAACGATATCATAACCTTGGGTTTAGGAATGATTATGAAATAGTGAAGATGTTTGCGAAAAGGTGATCTTGCCCCGCCGATGACTTCCGTCACAAACACAAGCAAAGGCAAGGCAAAATAAAACACAGGCACGTATGGCACAAGTTAGAATAGGGAATGGCATCGGACATTATTGTTTTCACGGATGCGTCAAATTTGGAAATGTCATCCACATGTCTACCGACTTTCTGAAAGCTTTTCTATGGCCTTGGCTGTCGTGACACAAATAGGGCGGATGTAGCTGTGTAATTGGTCGGAGGAAAGAACATTGGAAGTCGTTAAGCAATTTTTATGTCATTCTGTTAATCGGCTGGCGCGTGTCATGTGCCGGGTTGCATGTCGGTCTGTCTGTCTGCTCTGGGTGATGAATGTCCGCTCTGGTTAAACTGACCTCCAATCATGAGGGAAAACGAGTAATTCTCTGTAAATGATATTTTATGAAAACACAGGAATCTTTAAAGAACTCACTTTAATATGAAACTATGCAACGAATGGAGCGACAGCTTGCACGGACAGTAGACAGTTGTGTTGGCTATTAACACTTGGCACACGTCAACACGTCGTTAAGCATCGGCTAAAACCATGTATCTGTCTTCAAATACTGACACCCATCTGTCACTGTTCGCATCCGGGCAGACAACATCAAAGACACGCTACAGTATGTTTATGACTTTGACCGCTGGTCACTAACGATTTTAAGGAATGTTTTGGCGCATCCATTGATCGTCATGTCGAGGTGGCAGGTACTCACTGTAGCATCATTACCAAGGAAGCTGGTTGACATGATGGTGATGTAGACTACATTCCACGGACATTTCATCAATGTATATCACAGACTCTGGAGGAAGCTCCTGTCAAGTCTTTAATCGGTATTTCAGAAACTGAGGATTTCAGTACGGATTTCAAATGCTCTATTCCTCCAATGCATTGAAAGAACAACATGGTTTAAATCAATGCATCGCAAAAAAGTAAGACTGAAATCCAAAGGTCATGTCATCATCGAAGCTGGTGGTGCGATTATTTATCTGAGGAAAATGAACACTCGTAGGACTGAGTAACGGGAACATGTCTGCCATCAGTAATTGTTACGTATTGTTTAAGATGGTCTGCAAAGTTTCCAAGTTATAATTGAACGCAGCACTGTATGCTGCGTGTTTTGTTCACAAGCAATCTAACTGAGGCTCTTAGCGTGTCCTAGTCTGTCTTACAAACCCTGATACAAATATATCAAATACAACCCATGCAAGTCTATAATGTTTGGCAAGTCTAGATTACTACAGTATCAGTATCTGAAAATAAAGAGAGTCTCTGGGCTCCCTTGTATTATATTTGTATTAAGATAATTGAACAACTGTTTCTTTCTGTACGATATGTTCATTTCAAAGACTAGATGTTAGTCTAAGCGTGTCCCTTAAAACCTGTATTGTCGGCATACGTTCCTGGAGAGTACGCCCTTCTAGTAATACTGCTGGTGTACCACAGCGCATGGGCCAGACAAACCTGTGATTAATAATATGACCTACGACGCAAGCCGTGGGATGGTACACAATCAGCCACGCCACACAACAACCCATCTTTGTTGTCAACTCTTAAAACATGGGCTACTGGAGACCAATTCTGCCACCTTGTGGGGGTCCGGGTTAGAACAGGTCCCCAGCAGCCTGTGTTGGTCGTAAGAGTCGGTTAAATAGATCGGATGGTCAGGTTCGGAGACGTGGTTGATTCCTTGACTTCGTATCCCGACAGCGTAGATCCAGTAAGATCATTGCTCCGGATATGAGTCATGGGATTTTCTGGTCCAGACTCGATATTTACAGACCGCCGTTATATAGCTGGAAAATTGCTGAGTGTGGTGTCACACAAACAAACACACACACGCACGCACGCAACGCAGGCACGCAGGCACGCAGGCACGCAGGCACGCAGGCACGCACGCACACACTCAGGCACGCACGCCTGCACGCAGGCACGCACGCACACACGCACGCACACTCGCACGATTAAGGAATTGACAGATAGGGGATGCAAGTAATAATTATATGGTGTAATGTCATAGTTGTTCTTTGAAATGAAGCATATTTCCCTGTTTTGTGGCTAGTCACAAACATGTAATGTCGGATCTTAAATTCCAACGGGCTTAATGTATCCATGCAGGAAACACAAAAATACATGTCTGGCGCTTCTTACATGTAATCAGTTTCTGAACACCCGGTGCCATTGTCGTTGTTAATTCACCTGAGCTGACAATCCGCGTTATCGATCTCGTTACGTGTAACATAAATACAGTGCGCTTCGTCTCAATGGAATAGACGTGTTAAAAGTTTGAATGCGTTTTTTAATAAAATTTACCCTAGGGGTACTCCAGTTCTCTGTGCGTGTTAACATGTGCTTTGAAAGTAGTTTCTTCAGACACGGAAGCTGCATTCGCAGTTCTCAAGGACTTTCACTGAACGCCTTTGGTGGAATTGCCTCATCCATTTCTACGTTTGTACGGCATGTGCGTCGGCGTAAGAAATATATATTATGCTCATTGAGTTTGATATTGCAGACATATTATATCTATTCATTCAGATAATGTTACCTGGGCCTAACTGGTCTTTATGTTGTGGCCTTGGAACACAATATATATTTCAGTTATTTTCTTTTCAAATATTTCACATTAATGATACCACTAACAAACGTAACCAAAACAAACTGTTCTACAGAACGTTAGAGTTAATATGGCCGATGGCTATCAACGATACAACATGAGTGAGTGAGTGAGTGAGTGAGTGAGTGAGTGGGTGGGTGGGTGAGTGAGTGAGTGAGTGAGTGAGTGAGTGAGTGAGTGAGTGAGTGAGTGAGTGAGCGAGTGAGTGAGTGAGTCGTCGCCTTGATCAATATTTCAGTCATAACACACCCTTTCCCCTTAAATGTGTCAGAAAGCCTGAAGTGACACTTCGGTGAAACCCACAGCACGGTATGGTGCTGATAAACCATGAAACATAACTGGGTTGCACAGGGATTCGAACCCACATTACTAATAGTTGTGGAAAAAAGTCACATATAGAATAAACCATTGTTAACCCAGTGTTGCTGAGAGATGTACCCGTGGGTGTCTAAGGTCAGGGAAGACACCAAGCATGCTTGTTGTAAGAGCAAACTAAAGTTAGGGTTTGGTTGTTCCGATGTACAACATGACTGAAGTCTCCTTGGTCTAGTGGATAGAGCGCCTGCCCGAGGAGCAGAAGGTCGGTGGTACGATCCCCGCACACGCACGCACGCACGCACGCACGCACGCTCTACATTAGTGCAGAAATCTCGAACGCGACGCTGAACATTTCACCTAATCTCATATTACACTATTTCAGCACTTCTGTTTAGTGCTTTATCCGGAACAACACTTTTATCCTTGTGCAACCGCATATTATAGTCCAGACATTCGCCATGGACATCTCACACGGAATTACCCCGGACAGCCAGGACGGTATGTCCTGACACTTACCATGCGCCCCAATGGGAACATCAGGCATGTTATTTGTGCCGTAAAAGACTCAGTGCTCTATAAACTGCCGATGTCACCATTAATAGATCGACCCTCTAAATAGGCTCTGCCGCTTTAGTACGCTCGGGGTTTTTGATATGTTGGGTCGTAGGAGCCTCGTTGGAGCCTCTTTGGAGCTTAGTTTCATTATTCTCCGGCCCGGCGAGCTACTGACACTCTAATCTGGGAAAATAATTATACGGTTGTATATATTGGCAACACACGCCTTCGCCATTAGAATGAAAAACAACAACACATTAACGTTATGGGCCCAAGGTAATTACTGTTCTGAATACCAAACATAATTTATACAATTAAACCAACACTTGTCATCAATTAATACATAACGATAGTTACGAAAAAACAAACATCTCGATATATAATTCTCGGTCAAATGAGAGGCGTTTCGTTTGAAGAGAATACGTGGCGAGTATGCCAAACTATTCCACAGTCCTTAGTTCCATTTGGCACCATTCCAAATCACCAGGATTAACTATACTTGAGACATTAAGGACCATGCGTTAGTCTGATAAATACACATCCATTAAATCAGTAAACAACGAGATTCAAAACGTCAACGCCAGGACATATTAAGATTCCATAGGGCGGATAGACACAAAAGCGATGAAAACTATATTCATGGAAAACTAAAAAATCAGTGACGACACACAACTGTTCGTGAAGAGCATGTCATGTAATCATGTCCTGCTCTATCGGTAGCACCCGTCAAAAAGTAAATGCCAGTGAGTAAGGAGTGAAGATTCCATGAGTGAGTGAGTGACGCCACGCCACGCTGCACCACCCACGGGAGTCAACGGATATAAATAAAACGTCGGCATACCTTCAGCATGTGGATCTGGCTACTAAATACTTTCAGCGTGTGGATCTGGCTACTAAATACCTTCAGCATGTGGGTCTGGCAACTAACATGCATTCCTTCAGCAAGTGGGTCTGGCAACTAAATACCTTTAGCATGTGGATCTGGCTACTAAATACCTTCAGCAAGTGTGTCTGGCTAGTAAATACCTTCAGCATGTGGATCTGGCAACTAACATGCATTCCTTCAGCATTTGGATCTGGCAACTAACATGCATTCTTTCAGCATTTGGATCTGGCTACCACATACCTTCAGCATGTGGGTCTGGCAACTAAATACCTTCAGCATGTGGATCTGGCAACTAAATACCTTCAGCATGTGGATCTAGCCACTAAATACCTTCAGCAAGTAGGTCTGGCAACTAAATACCTTCAGCATGTGGATCTGGCAACTGAATACCTTCAGCATTTGGATCTGGCAAATAACATGCATTTTTCAGCATTTGGATTTGGCTACCAAATACCTTCAGCATGTGGGTCTGGCAGCTAACATGCATTTCTTCAGCATTTGGATCTGGCTACCAAATACCTTTAGCTGTGGATCTGACAACCAACATACATACCTTCACTCTTTCACTGACTGTATGTCTGAAGTGTACATTTACATGTTTATATTTCAGTGTGAAATACACAGAAAGAAACAGTACCAGCTGATCACTGTTGTTCATTGTGCCATCAGACGGGGACACCAGTACATGACAAATTATAACTATCTACATTTCGTTTTTAAAGTGTTCTGTCGAGGATATTTCGAACGCACTTTATATAAGAAGAGACTGTATGAATTTGTATCCATTAAACATGTCATCCCTGACACCTATCTCAGCCTCTATAACCTTTTTATCAGTTCTGTTCGCGTTTTGAGTGTCCATCTGCATCTCCTGTCTTGGGGAATAACCATCAAGCAACTGTGAAATGCCTAAGCTACACTAATCATACGATGGTTGAACAAGTTTGTGTTAAACGACTGATGAAAATCGAAGCTCGTCCCAACTCAAACACTGATTAACCATAACTATTTCTGTCATTGACTTCCAGTAATCAAATTACCTCACACAGTATAATTATAAAAAATGGTCTACTGCAAATAACCAATGTTTCCTTAGGTGAACCCAAATCGTTTATATTGACAGTTTCGCTGTTTCCTAATAGGCTTGACGTGTATGTTCATGGCACGATCCCAACACGTTTGAAACTGAAGTTTGGATACTTAGAAAAGTGAGTGAGTGATACATTTAAGCTGAAGTTTGAATACTTAGAAAAGTGAGAGTGAGTGAGTGATTTACTGGTACATTCTTAACTGAAGTTTGAATATTAAGAGAAGTTTGTTTGTTTGTTGTTTAACGCCGCAGCAATATTCAAGCTACATGACGGCGATCTGTAAATAATCGAGTCTGGACCAGACAATCCAGAGATTGACATAATGAGCATCGATCCACGCAACTGTGATACGATGACATGCGTCAACCAAGTCAGCGAGCCTGACCACCCGATCCCGTTAGTCACCTCTTACGACAAGCATAGTCACCTTTTACTGCAAGCATGGGTTGCTGAAGACCTATTCTACCCCGGATCTTGAGTGAGTGAGTGAGTGAGTGAGTGAGTGAGTGAGTGAATGTCTTTACGCCGCAGTTGTCCAACTGTATCCGATCCTAGCCAATGTGACACAATGGCTCACAGTTAAAATAATGATCAACGTTATCAGTACCAGTGACACACAATCAGCCATCAGCGACTCTCGCTCCATGGGGTACTGGGGACACTTAACGTCACTGGATCCCAACGGGGTCATTAAATATGAAGTATATGTGACCATTCAGATACTGACGCCAATCAGCAACTCCTAGGTCATCAAGATTATCGATCTTCCTCGTAATGAGTGGCGTGTCTCTGTCACAAAAACATCACGCTGTTATTTTTGTAAATAAATTTTCAGATATTGCTTGAACGTCAATATTTTGAAGGATTGAGATCTATTGTAGAGTTGGAATGACGGGACGAGACTCCCCAAGCCACAATAGTCCCCGGCGTGTGATTAACCAATAAACTTTCTTCAAGCATGGTCACGTTAGAAATAAACCGTACCCTCCAACACACAAGCTAAACATGACAAATACATTGACCTCTGTTTGTAGAATGTCAATACTGAATGACGTTATGTGAGTTAAGATTGCTGAAACTGGTTTATGTCAATGGCGGAAGACTGACAGGGTTTCAACAAACCTTGCTGAACCACTACTGCTTGTAATGTTTAATGTTCTTCACCAGATTTGACAAGGTTACATGTTAATGTCGGCTAAATCGTGTTAGTGAAGCAAAGCCTCCATCAAAGACATTCTGTAAAGTCGTTTCTGGCTTTGATGAGAGAGCTTCACCTCAGATGTCAAGAATAGTGATTGTTTCAGGCCCGCTTCTACATCTAACTCTGGGGGAACGACAGATTATTATGCAATTTTTATTACAAAATGGACACGTCAACTTTTATGACACTTTGATCGGAGTATGTACTGATCGTTTTATAGACACAGACGTGGGAGTCGTAAGAGGACGCCAGGAGACCCCTGATCCAAGCAATGGGATCATAATCAGCTTGTCCAAGCTCTGGCATTATTTAAGTGATTTTACACTATCAATAGTGTTTGTTCCAACGCTTGAGAAATAATCAGGCAAGTCTACCCACATCCTAGGACATAATTGTGGAGTTGTTACCCGCGGAGTGAGCTGAGTATCAGATATGAACACCTTGACATGGGTTCAATGTTACCGTAGGATCAATGTTACCGTAAATCACCCCTGGTAGCTCGGCGGTTCATACTGATTAGACATGTGAATGTAACAATTGGCGTGTATAGATCACAGCGGTCGATATTTCGACACAGTGCTCAAATTGGAGTTGACTGCTAAATCAGAGCCGGTCGGTAAATACAATCCCCCATGTCAGTCCGAAGCTCCGCGTGATATCGTGACAATGATGGATGATTATCACTGGACCGTTGAAATATCCGTGAAGAGGTTTATGAGGGAGAGGTTACAAGTTCGAATCTCGTCTTTGCATCCACGCCAATAATTCTGCCTACGCAAACAGATTCATCTTAAGTGGACGCGGAACGGGGATAGATGCAGCAATAACGGCTCGATTGGCAAACAAACTGAACGACAAATAGATAAACGCCCATGCGCAAAAATACTGATGTGTGAGTGAGTTGGGTTTAACGCCGCTTTGGCTAATATGTCAATGAGAATCCGAAGCGAAGGCCTGAAGTAATGCATATTTCAGACGTTTGGGTGAAGGCCTAAAGTAATGCATATGTCATACGTTTGCACGAAGGCCTGAAGTAATGCATGTTTAATCCGTTTGCACGAGGGCCTGAAGTAATGCATGTTTAATACGTTTGCACGAGGGCCTGAAGTAATGCATGTTTAATACGTTTGGACGACGGCCTGAAGTAATGCATGTTTGAGACGTTTGGGCGACGGCCTGAAGTAATGCATGTTTGAGACGTTTGGGCGAAGGCCTGAAGTAATGCATGTTTGAGACGTTTGGGCGACGGCCTGAAGTAATGCATGTTTAATACGTTTGCACGAGGGCCTGAAGTAATGCATGTTTAATACGTTTGGACGACGGCCTGAAGTAATGCATGTTTGAGACGTTTGGGCGACGGCCTGAAGTAATGCATGTTTGAGACGTTTGGGCGAAGGCCTGAAGTAATGCATGTTTGAGACGTTTGGGCGACGGCCTGAAGTAATGCATGTTTGAGACGTTTGGGCGACGGCCTGAAGTAATGCATGTTTGAGACGTTTGGGCGACGGCCTGAAGTAATGCATGTTTAATACGTTTGCACGAGGGCCTGAAGTAATGCATGTTTAATACGTTTGGACGACGGCCTGAAGTAATGCATGTTTGAGACGTTTGGGCGAAGGCCTGAAGTAATGCATGTTTGAGACGTTTGGGCGACGGCCTGAAGTAATGCATGTTTAATACGTTTGCACGAGGGCCTGAAGTAATGCATGTTTAATACGTTTGGACGACGGCCTGAAGTAATGCATGTTTGAGACGTTTGGGCGACGGCCTGAAGTAATGCATGTTTGAGACGTTTGGGCGACGGCCTGAAGTAATGCATGTTTAATACGTTTGGACGACGGCCTGAAGTAATGCATGTTTGAGACGTTTGGGCGACGGCCTGAAGTAATGCATGTTTAATACGTTTGGACGACGGCCTGAAGTAATGCATGTTTGAGACGTTTGGGCGACGGCCTGAAGTAATGCATGTTTAATACGTTTGGACGACGGCCTGAAGTAATGCATGTTTGAGACGTTTGGGCGACGGCCTGAAGTAATGCATGTTTAATACGTTTGGACGACGGCCTGAAGTAATGCATGTTTGAGACGTTTGGGCGAAGGCCTAAAGTAATGCGTATTTCAGACGTCAACAACTTTGGGAAAACAAAGAGCGTGTGTATGTTGCTGACAAACAATAGGGATAAACACAGCGAATCTCATCTTCCCAAGGCAGGGGAGTTAACTGCTTGTCCAGTCCAGTTTCCACCCTTCTCGAACTACGTACGTAGACTGGACGTTTGTGTCTCGAACAAAGCGCAACACTTGGCTATTACGAGATATCTCCCTTCGACGTCCCTTCTTATGACCAATCAGATTGCACATCTCATATCACTTGCATTTGCTTCAAACAAAATGGCCGCGCCTAGGAAAGATAATCAATCGGTAATCAAGATCTATATTGTAACACGATAACCTTGAACCAGAGGATCAACACGGCGCAAAAAAAATGTGTAGCATACCTACCTATTGATGCAAGTACATAATTATACTGGGGGCACGGGTGGCCCAGTCGTCTAAGGAGCCGTGATTCGCTGTGCAGAGTTGCGTCCCCTTGACACGCCAGAAACCTATGATTGTGGGTTCGAATCCCGGTTCGCCCCGATTATGTTTCTAGGTTTGTCAGCACCATACCCGTGCACGTGGGTTTCACCGAAGTGGTAAACGCCTGAGACCTGCATCACTTCGGGCTTTCCTCCCACATTAAGCTGACACGCCGCGATATAACTGGAATATTGTTAAAAGCGGCGTTAAACCCAACTCACTCACTCACTCACATGATTATACTGTCATAAAGTGCACGTGCGTAACCAAGAAGATAAAACAAAATGTAGTTTGCATGTGGTACCTTCTGAATCAGGAATGAGAATATAACACATTTCAGTTTAAATATTTATGTCATATAAAAGTAGAAAAAAACATATTTTGAAAACAAAACTGGTAATATGATTTCACAACAATGACTTCCTGAAACATGTGACTGTGTTCATGGAACATGGCATATAAAGTTGACACAATCATAGTGGTATACATGATATTGTTGACATTGATATATTTACAGAGGTAAAATTAATTTTCTTTTCATAATTAATCTTTTCACATTAATAGCAACACTGTTGCAATATTTTAAAATGATTGAGAAGTAGATCTGAATATGTAGATATTGTTAAACTTAAAACCCACAACGTTTGTTATTTTTAACCACGAACCATACTTTTCTATGAGAGTTACCCCCCTAATGGTAATATTGTACTCCTGTAGCCTGATTCGTTAATTATTAACACTGTCCAAAAGTGCTAACATCTCTCTACACGGAAACTGGATCAACGTTTCACGCATAGCGTTATGCTGTACGCCTTTCTCCTTCCTCTCGACAGACAGACCCGCTTCACGGAAATGGGTCAACGTTTCACCACAACGAAATGCTGCATGTGGAGTGAGTGAGTGAGTTGGGTTTAACGCCGTTTTTAACAGTATTACAGTTATATCACGGCGTGTCAGCTTAATGTGGGAGGAAAGCCCTAAGTGATGCAGGTCTTAGACGTTTACCACTTCGGTGAAACCCACGAGCACGGGTATGGTGCTGACAAACCTAGAAACATAATTGGGGCGAACCGGGATTCGAACCCACAATCATAGGTTTCTGGCGTGCCCAAGGGACGCAACTCTGCACAGCGAATCGCGGCGCCTTAGACGACTGGGCCCCCCGTGCCCCCCGCTGCATGTGGAAATAGGCCCAGGTAGGATACAGCTAGACTGGTACCCGACCCCTCGCCTCATAGCGAAGGGCAGGCATTGGACAGGACGTGGCTCCCTGTTATGATTGTTGCCGAATAGCATAAACATGTTTTGTGTAATAATTACAGTTAAGGGTGTTTTAAAAAATATTTTCATTATTTTTATGTATTTCGTATGTACGCATATCATTAAACACATGTGAGACAAAGAAAAGTTGCTTTTAGAAGTTTGGTTACATCTTTCCAACGATTACCCATTTTCTCAAATCCATTCAAATAAAACGTGCTTTACCTCGTGAAGTCAATTTAGCACCTTCATTAAAAACATGAAAAGTTTGGAAAATGTCTGTCGACGTCGGTACACATGCTTTGCAAATCCTGCAGTGGACCGAAATCTGCAAGGCAGTCGCGATGTTAATAACGAACCGCAAGTTTATTTCGTTACTCGATGTTGATTGGACTATGCATAGACTCGTTTTTCTAGACAAATTATAACTCTAAAATTCCAACCTAGTTCGGAAAGGGAAGAAACTGGACTTTGCTTCGGGAATATGAGCGGATCTGCAATCCACGTCAATCTGATCCTGGCAAAGTTAAGGGACGTAACTCTGCATAAGGAGTGACGACGCATTTCTGGGGATTGAAACAGTTATTCATATTGGTCAGATGTGTATGTATTTTCAGCTCCCTGAGGAGAATACACACCTGCAACCAGTGAACTAATATGCGGAGTCACTGCCTTCACTCTCTCACAGGTACCCAGCATCTGATGTTGACGTGAAGAGATATTTCACTTGTCTCGGGTCCCGATATGAGGAGGAGATACGACAGTTAATTCCTGTATTCTGTGTTCCTCTTCCAATCTGTGTTGCTGCTCCCTAATTCTTCCACAGAGAGCCCAGACATGTGATACTTTGCTCCAAGATCAGTTCATAGTATCAGAAGGCGAGGTGAGGTGACAGGAGGTTGAAGGTTATTGAACTGATAGACTAATATAATTTAAAAATAAAATAACGGACATGCGTTCATATGTCTATGAGCCAGCTAATGCCGGTTTTATAGTGCTAGGCACTGAGATACCATGCTGCAGTTTAACACGAATACCCCACTTAGACACAGTAAAGTGGCCCCGAGCCGACCAGTCCTTGTTTTATCCCTTAATGACGAGCGCCAGTCAGGGTAACAACAAGTACCATTATTTGAGGTGTTTTGGTATCATAATTTCGACCTTCCTCTCTAAAACGCTTTATCCACCACACCACAGGGGCGGTCTCAAAGCTTTAGTAAGGAACTTATATCTCGAATGTTGAAAGAATATTTTTTGGTTTAGCATTTCTTGCAATAGGTCTGGCGTAATGTTTGAAATTGTACTTACAGGTTCAGTAGTGAGAGTCAGAGTCAGAACAAGGAAGACGACCCGTGAAGATCTGGGATAGAATAGGTCTTCAGCAACCAATGCTTGCGATAAAAGGCGACTTGATTATCGTAAGAGGCGACTAACGGGATCGGGTGGTCAGGCTCGCTGACTTAGGTGATGCATGTCATCGATCCCAATTGTGTGGATCGATGCTCATGATGTCAGTTACTGGATTGTCTGGCCCAGACTCGATTATTTACAGACCGTCGTCATATAGCTGGAATATTGCAGAGACCAGCGTTAAACAACAAACAAACAAACAAACAAACAAACAAACAAATAAACAAACAAACAAGGAAGACAACCAGCGAACTGGTATTCACGACAGCCATGATGGTTGGGACTAGTTTTCTCGCCACTCAGAGAAAGACTCCTGCTGAGAGATCGTCTAGTTGCAGATGCCTGTGGCGTTTCCGTCGGGCTGTCACCATCATGACACGCATCAGAATATGCGGCGAAGGTCTCAGACGATGGCCATTGCGTAACCTGAGAACTGCTGAAACTCACTTTCCTTACGTTTACGTTACGGTTTTTATTAGATTTCGAGAGTCGGTTGTTTCCATTCCAGCTGCGATCCTAACTATGTCTATATCAGTCTATGTTTGAAAGGATGTAGCGAATCATCGAATTATATATGCCTCGCATGTGTACATGACCTATTGGCAATACATGGATAGCAAGTTAAATAACCAACAGTTGACATCGATGCCATTATGCGCTCTCGGTAGTGTTGATAAAGGCAAAAACATAACAAAATAATGTTTACGTTTTCATTTTCCGTTTGTTTCGCACAAAACACACACTATTAGGCGACATACATGGAAATACATTCGAAAAGCGTCCAAAGCTTTACATCAGACAATATGACGTGGCATAGCACTAGTTAACCTCAACCCAATCGAACAGCTGTTTTCTATCAATTTTGAATTTGATTTAATTCTTTAAATGTCGTTGTAGCAGTATCACCCACGGTACAAGCGGTTTTATGCGTCCCGCGTTAGGCTTTATACCGTCTGCACCCTCCAAGCCCTTGCCACTACACAAGCAGCCCAGACAGCGAATGGGACTTCTCCCTGGAAGCTCGTCCTAGTCGAACCCACCCAGAACTTGAGAATGTGAAAATTCCCTAACAATGTAGCCTTCTGCATTACCGCGATTGTCATAATGACTGTATTCCTGGCACTGGTATTATTATTATTCACAGATTAAAATAACAAATGCAACAAAGAGGGTTTGGGTGATGCTTTCACAGTCAGCCTGGTTAGGCTCATCACCAGCTCAGGGCCCTTGCCCCCTCTACACGCAGCGAATGGGACTTCTTCCGCTGCTAAGTTGAACCAACCCAGAACTTTTCGGAGAATGTGAAGACTCCCAAACACTGCAGCCTCCTGCATTAACCAGATTGTCAGAAGAGTTGTGTTCCTGGCAGCAAGCCAGTCCATCATGTCGCTTTAGATACTGTGTTTGTTCCAAAGCTGGGCATCCACTGACAATGTGTTGGACAGTCTCATTAAATTCTTTGCATAATCTACATTAACATTTTGATGCAAAATCTCACATTGGCGGTTTCGAGTGGAAAATGACTGGTCCTGAGCAACAAACAGGAAACCTTCTGTTTCCCTTTTCAGGCCATCCGACTTTATTCAAGCGAAGACTCACCAGGGTTGTGGTTCATTTCCAAACACTGCACATAACTCAATGCAGAGGTCGTTCAGATAGCTTCTCCTTAAAAAGAACCGGGCGGATTTGATATAACACTTCACCCAAGCGAAGGACTATGCAGGGTTGCTGAACCTCTCAACACACTGCACATAAACTCGATGCAGTTGTCGTTCAGATAACCTCTCGTCTAGGCCGATTTCATAAGGCATTTCGCTTGGTTGACGCTCATTTCTGTACCGTCCAGCAGTACAGAAAATCAACAAAAATCAACACTGACATTGAGATTATGTCCCACGTCCTTGGCTCGTTTAAGAAAACTGTGGAATGTTATCTTAAGATATACATATATACGATTTGGAGGCTTCCTGTTTAGGCGTTGATAAATCTGTTTCAATCCATTAGTTTTATAAAGAAAACAGTGGAATCTGAAAAATAAAGTTTGGACAATTATTTAAAGTATGTTATACTTTTATAATATTTTACTGCTAAACGAATAAGACCTTACGTTTTCTTTCTTGAACAATCGATACATGAAGGATGAAGGATGGTGGAGGTATTGTAACACCTGCACATTTATAAAAGTATCGCACTGTTGTTCTCAACGATAAAGAGTAAGAGTAAAAGCACTCCATAGACCCTAAGTTGTCTTAGTTGAGTTGGGGTCTTAGACGCTAACCACTTCGGTGAAACCCACGAGCACGGGTATGGTGCTGACAAACCTAGAAACATAATCGGGGCGCACCGGGATTCGAACTCACGATCATTGGTTTCTGGCGTGCCCAAGAGACGCAAATCTACACTTTGAATTGCGGCGCCCAGGACGACTGTGTCACCGTGCGACGACACGGTTGTATGTGAGTAACTCATACCTTTGTTTGTTTGTTGTTTAACGCCGCACTCAGCAATATTTCAGAAAAATGACGGTGGTCTGTAAATAATCGAGTCTGGACCAGACATCATGAGACTCGATCCACGCAATTAGGATACGACGACATGCATCAACCAAGTCAGCGAGCCTGACCGCCCAAACCCGTTAGTCGCCTCTCACGACAAGCATAGTCGCCTTTTACGGCAAGTATTGGTTGCTGAAGACCTATTCTACCCCGGATCTTCACGGGTCACCTCATACCTTGATACACAGAACAACTTACTTGATTGTTGTGGCCAAATATTACAAACATTCGAATATGGTTTTTCAAAGTGTTTCTGTATATAATAAGCGTAAAAAACACCACCTTCTATCCTTATGTATTGAATGCCTTACGTTTGTTTCATTGGCCATTAGGCAGGATGCTATACAGATGAGTGAGTGAGTTAGTTTGGTTTAACGCCGCTTTTAACAGTATTCCAGTTATATCACGGCGTGTCAGCTTAATGTGGGAGGAAAGCCCAAAGGGATGCAAGTTTCAGACGTTTACCACTTCGGTGAAACCCACGAGCACGGGTATGGTGCAGACAAACCTAGAAACATAATTGGGGCGAACCGGGATTCAAACCCCCAATCATTGGTTTCTGGCGTGGCCAAGGGACGCAAACTCTGCACAGCGAATCGCGGCGCCTCAGACGACTGGGCCCCCCGTGCCCCCTCTATACAGATGAAAAACACAAATATATTTCTTCTTCTTCTTCTTTACTCGAGGCGTATTTCACCGCCATGAGGGGCGGTCGGGTAGCCTAGTGGTTAAAGCGTTCGCTCGTTACGCCGAAGACCCAGGTTCGATTCCCGACATGGGTACAATGTGTGAAGCCCATTTCTGGTGTCCCCCGCCGTGATATTGCTGGAATATTGCTAAAAGCGGCGTAAAACCAAACTCACTCACTCACTCACTCACCGCCATGTAAATCGCATGTGATAGTGAAAGTGAGATAGTATATTTCACTACTGGTACCACTAGAACATGCATCATCCCGCTGATGACTCCCACATCACGACAGAATCAAATCGTTCAGAAATAATCTCTGAATAAATCTGTGGTGCCAAACCTGTTCCTGGATGACCGCTGTGTCTAGACGTGTCATGACACCTATTGTTCGGCCATAAGGAAATACTAGTATCGGAAACATCAGCAGCTCTATGTATAGTGGGTCCAATACCAGAGCCAGGCAGGCAAACATACAGTAATGGCTTCAGAAACATGGGAACAATTGTGACATCTCCAAGTCGCGTGACCATGGTAACGGAGGATTGCTCTTTCCGAAGTTCCTCTTCAGTGTTGTCTGCGGCATATTAATAAATGTGTAAGTAGCCCAAATACTCCACCACTGTCGCGACATCTTCTACGTGCTGACCTTTCATACGAATTTTCAACATCATGTAAACAGCATATTTACAGTGTTTTCTAGATGCGGTCCATGTGCAATGGTAATGTCAATTGAAGATCTTGGATTTCAAGTATTTGTTGAGATGTGGGTTGTAATATCAAAGGTGTGCCAACAAGAACGCATGCACTCCACTTTTTATTCCGATTTTTGTCAACACATTACACTAAGACTGTGCAGAGTTGCGCCCCTTTGGCGTGCCCAGCATCTTTGATTGTCGGTTCGAATCCCATTTTGCCCTGATTATGTTGCTGGGCTAACATCTAAGACCATCAACCGTGATATGTTGTAAATACTATTCAAATCAGCGTGTGAAGCTCAACTCTCTTATTCAGTATATAGAAAAATATACATTAAGAACTACAATAAACTACGGTTATAACGAACACGCTTATAACGAACTGACGGATATAATGAACTTACTTTTTGGTCCCGACTACTTGCTGTAGTCATGCTGTATATGTACTTATAACGAACTACAACATGTTTGAATTCTTGAATATATATATTGTTAAATGGGCCTGTGGCCTGATTTACTGAAATAAACCACTACTACTATAACGAACTACGGTTATAACGAACTTAAAATAGTAGTCCCTTTGAGTTCGTTATAACCGTAGTTTACTGTACATCTTAAACGGTCACTAGTCCATTATACACCTCCGGCATCTGTGCGAATCACTGAATACTATTCATCGCTGACCTTACTTCACTTGATCACGCTCGTTGTTCAGATTGAGGTGATTTATCGGATACACCTTATTACACGATCGTCACTCGAGGTGCATCTAAAACCCCAACTTGCATCCTAGGCCGGGATTACTCCCCGTAAGCGGTCTTCGTTAATATAAAACTAACTTATCAAAATATTTTCACAAAGAGGATTAAATACCGTTTTTACAGCAAGTTAGTTTCAGATGTAATTCTGGGAAAGCGCTTTGATAATCTCTGAGATGGAAAACGTAAAGCTGGCTAAGTTTTTGTGAAGGTTTTCATTGATTTATTTTCGAGGTGTTATTACAAGGTAAATTCAAGTTTGTCGGGACTAAGCTGAAATTTAATAGGATCAACATATTACAGAGAGGTTTGCAAGTATTTATAATGATGCTGCCATTGTAACTCAAAGTCAATGAACTTGCACCGATAAGGTGCCTTGTTTCGTGGGCAGAATAAGTCTTCAGGAACCCATGCTTGCGGTAAAAGGCGACTATGCTTGTCGTAAGAGGCGACTTACGGGATCAGGATCTGGCCAAGACTCGATTTTTAAAAGACCACGGTCATATAGCTGGAATAGTGCGGCGTTAAACAAACAAACAAACTTATTTTAGTCTCTGTAGTTATGTAGACACACGGAAATATAGGTTGATTAGTATTAAAAAAAAACACATAAAAAGTTATCAGATGATAATTGCACAGTGTTCACTTCAACACCAAATGTTTCGACACGAAGGACACAGGTGAAAAAGCTGATTATTGATGTTTTCAGGATGCTTTCTTGCCCACATTTAACATGAGCAAGTCTTTGCACCAAGCTGACGTTCTTAAACTTTTTGTGCGTTAAGCAAATAAATCTTGTTTAACTTAATGTTGTGTCTTGAATTTTCGAAAAAATCCCCATCTTCTCTCGTTTTAGCAACACATTTATTGAAGTAGTGGGTGAATCTAGAAGTGAATGTAGTAAAGGAAAAGGCTAGTTGTCATCCACCTGTGCATGTGCAATAAGTTTCACGCCAGTATTACCTATATTTAGAAGGTTCATCCCTTTCGTAAGCGGTTCATGTTGTTATGTACTTGTTAAAGCCAGAAGAACAAAGTGTGTAGGTGTACATACATGTCCTTACATAATCATATCCCTGCTAGGGTCTGCAGCAAAGTCCTATGAAAGGGAGAGCGTGTCTTTTTTTCACCCAACAAATTTGCATGTAGTCAGATATTGATATTCACATGTGGTATTTGTCCATATAGACCTAATAACTTTTTAACAAACTGTAGATATTCATCAGCCCCTAGTTAATGTATCTTAATGAATTAGTTAATGAATTATTATGATAATAAAAAAACTGTGGGGCAAATGCAGCAGGCTAAGGGAGAAGGGGTCTTGCTCAATCGGTGGCACCCGTCACACACAGGTCATGCGTTCACGCGAACAAACGCGAGAACATTCAGCGCAATTCTACATAGGGAATTGCACCCGTCGTCCGTTTTATCCCTCAAATTTGTCATCCACATATCTGCTATAAAACGTTTTGAAAGCTTTACGAAGGCTTTGAATGTTGTGATCCGTATTAGATAACTTTTCAGCAAGAGTCGTAAGAAAGCAATCTTCGTAGAGAAAGCATAATCGATTGTACCTCAAATGTAGACATGAATATATAAACCAAATATATTTACTCGACATAAAGGAAAAGTTGTTTCTTGGAAATTTGACATCATATCTCTTGTATGTATATGTATGTATGTATGTGCGTGCGTGCGTGCGTGCGTGCGTGTGTGTGCGTGTGTGTGTGTACGTACGTACGTATGTATGTATAAACAAATGAGGCAAATGTACACTCGGTAACATGTTATATATTCGCTGAGTCCCAAACTCACGCCTGTTCAAATCCTACCTCGCCCTGATCCTGATACGTGAGGAACAATGCCTTGACGTGTTGCCACCTCTGTACCTCAACGTTGTAATGATTTCCGCTGATGCCTTTCAGATACTCAGCTAAAATCTGCACGTGTGATTTTCCAATAATCTCCCCCCCCCCCCCCCCCCCCCCCCTTTGTACTTGCCTACAATAGTATATGTATATTCAGTTATACTACGGCCGGTCAACTGTAAGAGAAAAACACAAAGAGATGCATGATTTGATGCTTATAACGTCGATGAAACCAAACGTCGATATTGTACACACAACCCTATCCGCAAAAGCATGGCAATCAGGAATTCCAACTCAGACAGTATTGCTGACTCTGACGGATTGCGGAATGCAATTCTGCATATAAAACAGCAGCGGACGGGACCAAAAACATACCATGATCTAAGTCGTGTGTTCTTGTTCTTGTCTGTAAGCAAAAAACAAACGTTTTAGCTTCTTCATGTCAACTGAATCATATGAATTAGGGGGACTTTTGCTGGGTCCAATTAACTCAGACTTATAAGACTGCATACGGGCAGCTTATGTGATCAGGCATACAGCAGCTTATAGGGTCTCTCCGTAGGACGACAATTGGCAAAATCAGTCGTTTACCTGTCAGTGGAAAAAGTCAAACATCGGGACATTGAGAATCACGATATCATTATTTTGCACTGCGATATGTCGTTATTGAATGACATACACATAATGGCAGCGCATCCCAAAAAATGCATATTTGTTCAAGATTACAGAAGACTGGCAGCGGAGACCATATGTCGTACAAGAACTTGCAGGAAAGGACAGTCGGTGTACTAGGATAAAAATAATATGTTGTTATGAACTTCGAAAATACGTCAGATAATTAACGGCATATTCCTTAGAGTTTCCAATAGCCGTTTATTAAAGATATGAGTGGCAGGAAGAGGTTCCCTCGCTGGCATTGCAATTGTTTCTAAAGTCTCTTGTCTGCTCCGGCGGAAATGCAGCACAGAATCGCGGCTCTCATAATGCACTTGTAATAATCCGTTCCCCTGTACACATTGTTGAACACAGTGTCTCATACATATATATATTATATATATCAATAATTAAATAAGTGGAGTAAGATTGAACACAATTTTAATTGGCTAGCGCTTTCAACTCGTATCACGTACGAGTCTCATCAGGCCATAACTGAATAACGGACATGAAGTAGTAACATAAAGTTACGTGACGCCATAACATTGAGGAGGACTATGACGTCACAATACCAAGGTGACAATTGACAAATAACTTACGCCTTTACATTTAACTTAGGCGCGTATTTATGAATGAAATGTTGCTCTTTTTGAAACAATGTAGGTTCATGATCAAAATTTAGCTTATATATATGTCTATATTATTATATATTCAAAATCAAATGGACTATGTCCTTTTAGTAGCGCGTTTTACTAAGTATGATTGTTCTCTGAAATTGGCTTTGTTACTTTAAATGAGTGGGTCAATATATCACCTAAATATTCATGTTTTTGTTCGATTCATATTAGGATGAACTGAAAACAATGAAGACAGAGCTGGATTTCAACTCCTTTTATTCTTTCAATGCGATGTTCCTGAACAGATGCAAGAACTTTGCTTGATACAGGTACTAGCATCTGTCTTCATTGTTAATACAGCTCCTAAAATGCCACTTGAAGATAAAATAATAGCACATTAAGCTAAGACATAAGGTTAGTCAGATAAATTACGATTTACGCAAACTAGGAAATAAAGACAGCAGAATGTTTATGTGGTAGAAAATGTGAAAATGCATATAAGTTTTCTTTGAATGTGACGTGATTTAGGAAGGAAGAGACAATTTACTTAGAAACATAAGCAATATAGACGAACATACAACTGATATCAATTTTATATTCAATGGAAATGGGCATTTATCAGAAAAAGATAACATAAACATTTTCAATCATGTACAGAGCTCTGTACGAAATACAAAGAGATTTATGAAAACTATTTTTTTAACACTATTCACTTATCTTTCCTATTCTTATTATTTTCCTTTGGTTCCGGTCATGTTCAGTACAAGCTGTAAATCAGTTGTGTAAATATCTGGGAGAAGGTATCCTAAGTTGGAGAACTCACTTTTTGTGAATAAAATATATTCAAATATAAACAATTCCTATTTATACACATATTTATATTGACACAGGTGTTACGGAGCATGACCATGTGTTGTTATCGTCACTGACGGATAATATATGGGACAGTGGTGACCTAATCCTAATTAAGAAAAGCTGTCCAGCGTCAATACTGGCATACCGGAGTGGGTAAGTGGGTGTAATTTTACCCCCCTTTGTACACTTTTAGCAATATCTAAGAGGGGTAGCCAGAAATGGGATTCACTCATTGCACCCAAATGGGAACCGAACCCAGACCTTCGACATGACGAGAGAACAGTTGAACCACCAGGCTACCCCACCGCGCCAAAACCAACCCGAAGCGCGTCCCGATGACTTTCGACTATGCTTGTCGTAAAAGGCGACTAACGGGATCGGGTGGTCAGGCTCGCTGACTTGGTTGATACATGTCATCGATCCCAATTGTGTGGATCGATGCTCATGATATCAATGACTGGATTGTCTGGTCCAGTCTCGATTATTTACAGACCGCCGTCATATAGCTGGAATATTGCTGAGTGCGGCGTTAAACAACAAAACAACCAACAACAACCAACCCGATGACTTTACTGTTGTATTCGTTTGAAGGTCTACGTGGTTTTGATCATAGGAGTAAACTGTAAATAGCATCTATACTACACGCAGTTCCTTGCCGTGTGCAAGGACATATCACTACTTCTGCCATTCTCTGTTACAGACTCCCTGCCTAAGTTATTTCATGAGCAAATGCACAACCAATCTTAACGACCGAAGCCATTCGAGTTTGAGTCAAATAGTAAGATTTCAATACCTTGAAATAATTGTACACACGTTAAGCCGTTGAGCCGAAGATCAGACACATTGTTAATTGTCCTTGGTAACGGATTTGAGAATCTACACAAAAAGGTCGCAAAAAAGGTAATACGGGTAATGTTAAAATATAGAATTCCTGAATCATTAGTACTAAATCCTCCCGGTGCCATTCCAACTTTCACATCTTTTCTCTTCAGGCTAAAAATGTACAGTCGATGGCATGTGGACATGAGGAATAGCGAGGTGAGCTCTCCAGATACAGAAGTGATTGTGTTGCCGCCTTCTAAATTCGCATTTATGCAAGAACATTGTATTTAGGAGGCGTTTCATTACTGATGGTCGTGAAGTATGTTTTTGTTTGTTTGTTGCTTAACGCCGCACACAGCAATAGCCCTGCTATACGACGATTGTATGTAAACAATCATGTCCAGGCCAGACAATCCAGTGATTGACAATATGTGCTCAAAGCAGTCCGGATATGATGACATTCATCAACCCAAAACAGCGAGCCTGACCAGCCGATGCCGTGAGTCGCCTCACACGACAAGCATGGTTGCTGAAGACCAATAATTTTAACCCGTATATTCAAGGGTCAGTGAAATATGTCATTATATTCAGATTTATTTGTTAATTACTGGTAAGTATCAGTGACATCAATTGACCATGAACAGATGCATCTTCTCGAGGCAAGCGAGTTAACAGACTATAAAACTCCAGTTTCCACCCTTGCCGAACTAGGCTGGTATTATGGAGTTACATTTTGGCTGGACTACCGAGTCTATGCATAGTGCAATCAAAATCTCGCAACGAAATCGAAATCCGGTTCGTAAACTGTCGTGCAGATTACGGTCGATTGCAGGACCCGTTTTATCACAATATTCATCTTGATTAACGATCAGATCGTCTTGACTGGGCGCCGCCATTTTGTTTGAAACAAGTGCAAGTGATGGAATCGGAATGGCCCATAGGAGAGGCTCAGAAGGTACATAACTCATAATAACCACTGGTGGCGGTACAATCGAGCCCAGGAATTCCAACAAAGTTCGGCAAATGTGGAAACTGGTCTTTTAAAGTCAGTTAACTCTCTTGCCTCGGAAAGATGGAACAGACGTGATCCTGACACGAAGTTTCTCAGTAGAATTGATTTCATATTTCAGATACCTTACACATGGATAGGTCAGCACATATAATCAACATTATTAACTGTGAGTGCCACCTGTTATAGCGAATAAGAGACAAACATATCGGTACTAACAATAGATGGACGAGGATGAGATTGCATATGACAGCCAGCTTCATCTCTGTTCGTCACAAGTGTCAGCCTGCAGGTCATCGCGTCCACAACACAAGCCCATGATTCATTCACCACGTGACCACCAACCTATGTCAGATGGTTGTTCATAATCTGAGCCTGACCCCACGATCTAGTCAGCCCCCCCCCCCCCCCCCCCCCCCCCCCCACACACACATATCGTCAAAGCATACAACACAATGAGCAGCTTATAATCCGTTTTGAGGCCCAAGAAAACAAATTCTCAAAACATTCACCTGTATAGTGAACATGTATTGTGTTATTTTTGGAAGAAATCTATGAACAATTATTGTCCCCAGCTTTCCACCCATTGTCCCATTATAAAATAGCCGCCCCAAAAGCCTGTGACTGGAGCTGAGACACATAGCTCCACGTACAGGCATGGAGGTAAGCATTCCCTCCACGGAGAAGAGCAAAAGGCTGGATTCACAGCTACACAGGGCCTTGCTTGGCAAGGACGCCTGTGTCCACGACCTTGGGGCATCATTTTCTAACTATATCCTGAAAATGAAAAAAAATGCAGAAAAAAGTGTACCCTCTTAAGAAGTCTCTTTGAAGTATTAAAGCCTTGAGGAGTCGGCAGATAGGAATGATTCATTACTCGTACGTAGAACAAAATGAAATGATCCGGCCAACCAGGAGATGTGGAGATGTGTGTGAAAGAAACATTGAACATATGTATCTAACATGATCTGTTTAACAACAAGTACGTAAATTCATTCATACATGCATATGATTTGTTTACAATGCATATACTACTACGTAATGTAAAGACCACTGATTCTTTCATGGCGTGACAGAATAAGTACATTGAGATGAAAGAAATCGGGCGGTCCTTAACTTTGTTAGTTGCATACTTCAATTTGGACATTGAAACAATCTGTTTCATATTTAAGGAAAAAACGACGCGGGGGAGTTGTTTGTTGTGCAGTAAAACACCACAGGGAGAAAACAAAAACGAGGAGCACAACACTGAGTGGTTTACTCTCCTTGCGGTGTTTTATTGCACGATCCAAAACGACCACGAGTCTTCTTTCAGTGGCATTTAGAAGTTGGTGTGATGAAGTAAGACAAGTTCTATGGATAAACAACTTCTTTATTACGGCCACGAGTCGTTTATTTCTAACATGAGATGTAAACACTATTTACAACATTACAAAATTACAAAATTTACGGGGTTTACATTCACCCGCATTTTAATAATGCTGACGTTATTCTAAATGTGCCTCTTTTCACCCAGAAGTTCCCATTAGGATGAGAGGGCCATGTGGCTGTTAACCTTCCAGCGCATCACATGCAACTTGGGTTGTATACTCCCCAGGGAGCTGAGAATGAAAATCGTGCGAACACTGATCCATTGACAGGTGTGAAATTTTATCACCTGGGGCAAGCTTTAGGGCATGGACTTGGTGCATTATATATGCGCGTTATTATTAATGCAATCCGATCTCGGCAATGTCGGACAAGTCCATTTTAAGAACAGGGGGGTAACGTTTGGTATTTCTTTGAATACTCTCTCAATTTTCACGTCGATTATCTGTTTACCCCATCTCATCCCATTTTGGATGTGATCGTTCGGCCATTGTGATTATCTGCGTTGCTCCATCTATTGGCTATAACTCACTGCCAACTCAAATATAATGTCGTCCAATTTACGACGTCATCAAGCGCGAGTGTATTTTCGAATCTAAATGACGTCATGACAGAACAATGTTTTATCGTGACATGGACCACAGCTCGTTTTTCGGTTGTCCCGTGCGATGTATTGCTTAACTATCTTATATATTCATATCAAACTTATACTGGGACGCTGGAACTATGTGACCAAATGTGTTGTTGGTGCAGTTTTAAGGGGAAGTAATAAAGGACCAAAAACCACCGAAGGACGACCATATTAGATATGACTTATCCCGGTAAGCGATACTTTATTGGTATTCATAACATTTTCTATTTTTAGTATAAGATAATACACTGAGTTGGAGGGTCGGGGAAGGTGTTGGTGTCAATTCTTGAATTATTTAAAGGAGAATTGTCCTTAGATCTAGAGTACATTTCTTGTTTCAATCTAGTTGTTATTAGTGACCGTTGTCAAACTGTGACATTGCCCCCCAGACAAAAACCTATGATCCTTGAATCGAGTCCCATTCACTCTGGTTATGTTTCCATGTTTGTCAGCACCTACCTTTCACTCTGGTTATGTTTCCATGTTTGTCAGCATTCACTCTGGTTATGTTTCCATGTTTGTCAGCACCTACCTTTCACTCTATTTATGTGTCCATAGTTGTCAGCACCTACTATTCACTCTGGTTATGTGTCCATGTTTGTCAGCACCTACCTTTCACTCTGGTTATATGTGTCCATAGTTGTCAGCACCTACTATTCACTCTGGTTATATGTGTCCATGTTTGTCAGCACCTACCTTTCACTCTGGTTATATGTGTCCATAGTTGTCAGCACCTACTATTCACTCTGGTTATGTTTCCATGTTTGTCAGCACCTACCATTCACTCTGGTTATGTTTCCATGTTTGTCAGCACCTACCATTCACTCTGGTTATGTTTCCATGTTTGTCAGCATTCACTCTGGTTATGTTTCCATGTTTGTCAGCACCTACTATTCACTCTGGTTATGTTTCCATGTTTGTCAGCACCTACCATTCACTCTGGTTATGTTTCCATGTTTGTCAGCACCTACCATTCACTCTGGTTATGTTTCATGTTTGTCAGCACCATACACTTGTTTGATGTTTGGCCAAAGTGATAACGTCTAAGACCTGCATCAATTCAGGTCCTCTTCCCACATTAACCTGACACGTCAAGACATAACTACCGTATTGCTTAAATCGACGATAAACCTACCTCACCAACTCACCCAGTCAAGGCCACGCTAAGTTTCTACGAAAGTTGCCAAACAATGGGCATGCATCTGTGGTGTGGGCTCTCTAAATCACTCATTGAATACCATCTTCCCAGAGATAGATAGCCAACTTTATTTCAAAGTCTCTACATAACGAAGTTTCCATAAACATTTCCTCTCAAACAAAGGTTGTATTGTCTGGAGATAGTGATAACTCAGCTCGCCATGTTAATCTCCCTCTCACATATATTATTTATCGGGCTTTACATAAACCGAGCCCCAATTAGTGCTTCGTTTCCATCAGAAGATAAGGTTCCGCTTTGATTAATCATTTTTCCGTTGAAGCCCTGTACGGGATACACAATGCAAATATATAGCATGTATCGTGAGTGCGAAACTGGACTGCTGACACACATCCAGATATCATATACAATAAACCCCCATGTAAAACAACTGCAGTTCTGAGAAGAAAATTATCCGCTTGCCTTGCAGACACCATTGTGCGCCTGGATATAAGCTACCATGTGTGGAATGGGAGAAGGAATATAGGGTAACACATTTTAGATTGCTGCATCTCACCGTCATTCATTTGAGCTTGGTGGAGTAAACATAGCTAGATTGAGGCACCTCTTGACATTTAAACGACAAAAGGCTTTTGGGAATGGACAAGGTAGAAATCGCTATCGAGTATTGGATTATCTGAGAAATAAAGTTACCTTTCTTTGTATGTTTTCCTCACGAAGACACTGAACACCTGTTTGACGGTTCTTCCCCAGAAGGAGCCAGCTCTGTTAGCAGTAGGCGATACAGTATGCAAAGAAATCTGATTCACTGTCTGGTGTAGCATAATACATTATTATAGCTTAGATATATTTTCGTTTTCTTTTAGGTATTTATTGCTCTTTAAAGAGAAGAGAAGGAGAGTCAACATATATCCTAAATACTACATACGCTGGTATGTTCGTCCAGCGATCCTGCCCGTGAGATCTTTCAGTTGTTATTAAGATACGCTATAGACGATGTGTAGACGTCTCATCTTCAGCCTGGGGCAGTCATATTACGATTCAATACAGTTATGTAGTTCTATATCAGTTATGTAGTTCTAAATATTACCCAAAGGGATTGTATAAAATCTTCTCATTGTATCACGATTACCATATCGCGCAATCAAGCCTGGTAGTTTTGATATTACCACACAGGCAGTTGTCTACATACATTAACACACTATGACGACGCGTTATGTAGTTAACAGTAAAACCCATGAAGATCCGGGCTAGGATAGGTCTTCAGCAACCGCTTGCCGTAAAAGGCGACTATGCTTGACATAAGAGGCGACTAACGGGATCGGTTGGTTAGGCCCGCTGACTTGGTTGATGCTTGTCATCGTGTCGCAATTGCGTGGATTGGTTCTCATGATGTCAATCACTGGATTGTCGGTTTCAGACTCAATTATTTACAACTGGAATATTGCTGTGTGTGGCGTAAACCAACCACCAAACAAACAGACAAAGGTAACAGTAAAGATAAAAAGTAAAACCCACAAGGAATTGTGCAGATAGACGACAAAATCATACAATGGAGGAAGTATTTTAGGATTTAAGGATGCAAGGTTGACCTGTTCGAGTTCTTTAACTAATGTTGTCCATCCTGTCGTAGGATTAGCGAGCCAAGAGCCGAATTATACCTATCAATTATTTGTTCCCCTTTCACGACAAGCATTGGTTGCTGGCCAAGATGTCCCTTTCTAACCCTTAAGCCCCTTAGGTAGATTGCTCTTAAAATAAAAAAATCCTCAATGCAGTTATGTCGTTAGCCTTTATACAGATGTAAGCGTAACCACCATTTGGAAACGACATAATGTAAGACGGCAACGATGATGACGTCACATATGACAAGATAGACACAATTTTATGGATAACAACTTCTTTAATACTGTAAAAAGCGACGTTTCGGTATAGATCCTTATACCGTTGTCAAGCAAGGTCACATATGACCTTTACTATTTGTGACACTGATAACGGATGAAGGTCAATGCCTATAAAGTTATCATTCAACAAACATCTGGATACCTCTATCCTCCACGTTTGTCCAGCTTCTGTATCTCGAGGCCGTTGGTGATAAAGTGTAGTGCCAAAACCGAAATAGTGTGCGCGTCTTTATGGAAATTTTGACGCCAACCGTCCCTCATACATCTACACGGCTCCAGGAGAGCAGGTCATTTTGTATAGTTCAGATTATCTTCGGGAGCACATAGAACAGAAAAGATGGATAAAAGAAGAATACAACAGAAAAACGATTAAGGACATATTAATTATGTTTCAAAGATTAGACATTTCCGGCTGTCGCTATTTCAAATGCTGTCTACGTCTACTTCCTATCATCATGCTTCTTTTTGTCGTGTTTACTGCCTAGGACCATACTAAGTTTTTTTTATGATTAATCAGCATTATTGGCAACATTGAAATATTACTACAAATAAGGGTTCAAACCCCATTTACCTTGTATTTAATTGGAATCCACTGTGTCCGCCTACACTTGACCTACATTTTCAATCAATCACATAAACTATGTATGTTAAATTTAAGCGTACTTTATCACTAATCACCTCTTTGGGAGCATGGAGTGCAGATTTGTGTTTTTGGTCTCAGAATTAATCAAACCGTCATAATTGGTCTATCAACACGGACTGCGTGCTCGGGAGACGCCAGGCAAGATTTGAATATCCTTAAAAGGACTTTACAGTGAAACACAAACACACCTTCCTAAAGCACGGGGTTTCCGTCTAGAACCAATACATTAACGAGATCAATCATAGCAACTTATTCTGATCCAAATCCCTGCACTCGGAACACACTTGATTCTGGTCGCTGAAGTTTGAAATAATCAGTTATACCATTTTATACATCACATGACAGCGAATGGTATGATCATATACGGATTTATCGTATAATGGTATAGATTTCCAATGGGAGATATCAAATGCAATTATGCAATTATTATTGTTGTAATCATTCTAAGTCTATCGATCCTTTCTCATTAAGCTAGGCGTGTACCGCTGGGTTTGTTACGAGGTGCCTATGGGAGTTCTAACGTAAGCAGAATAATGGTCCAACTGGTAGTCTGCGAACAGACGTACCGCTGAGGGCCAAACAAAGGAGAAGGTTGGATTGCAGTGATTTCCTCGCCCCCCCCCCCCCCCCCCCCCCCACCCCCCCACCCCTTACAACCTCCTCCCCCCTCCACACACACACACACACGCGCACCATCACCACACACACACAGACCGCTCTTATTTAGTGTGTGTGTTTTCATGTGCCCTTTGGCTTTCACGATCACTTAAATTATTAAATCAGAAAGTAAACTACAAACAAAATACATATAGCTGGACTTGGTGATGTATTTAATTTCTGTAGCCATTGTAATGTACCTATCCTAAATATTTTGTTCGACACATAACATATAAAATCTTACCTCCTACCGTCTGATGAGTGGTCGGACCACCGAGTCGCGGACGAGTGCACATTAAACACACTAAAAGGTATACTTAGAAATCCACTTTCAATTATATAGCAAATGCATTTTCTTACAATATTGCTGGAGTCTGAATGTATTTATGCACATACACAAACACATCCGCGCTTTGTGTGCAGCATAAGTCAATATTTCCTTAGCAACTGACGCAGACGGGGAATTGAATTGCCCACAATAAAAATAGGAGTCATTACCCTAATCTGTTGTATATAGATTAGTAATAACAAAATGTTAAATCATATCCATTTGATTTCATACATATTTCATGCCAGCCTTCCCCCACAAACCTCCCTATGGTTGAACGTACACACAGTCCTACAGCAATATTATATCAATGTGTATCTGTAATTTGGAACTGCAAGTAGAATCTTTCTAGATATTAGCATATCAGAGCGTCATTTATGAATACCGATAAGTACATTAGTAAATGGCAGAAGTTCAAAGAAATGGAAAACAGCACAATGTAGCTACGTGTATGGACGATATAACAATCTATGAAATATTGATAATATTATTAATGCATTATGAAACAACGTTAAGCTTACGACCCGACCGTTCTCTGATAAGAGCAGGAGTAGGGGTTTAGTTTTGTGGTCTGTGAGTGTGGCTCGAATCCTATTTTATTATCCTTGGTCTCTCAACACAAATGATTGTTAGTTTCAGCAACGTTGTAAACGTCAAAGATCGTAATCGCATTGTCTGTCCCTGGCGTCCATCGATGCAGGTGGCAGCCATCTTGGATTTTCGGATGACTAACGGCTTTGTATCTCTTTGAATACCAAAAGAACAATAATGTATGCTGGTGCGATCAGTAGAACACCTATATTTCTCATGTTATCCGCTCCACTATGTAGGTATTACTCCCAACATTGAGCTGTCGGTGGTACTTGAATACTGCCTAAAACGAAGTAAAACCGGACTCACTCACAAATAGTTTCGCTGATGCGTTGGTCTTTCTTTGAGCGACAAAACCTCTCGACAAGACTAAGTAGATCCACAATACCGGCGGAGACCGTATGCAGTGTAAATGAAATATGAAATGCTATTTAAATGACAGTTTGGTGAAGGCACCTCACTTACCCCCAGGGATACTAAAGGCGCCCTACCCAGACCAAGCGCGTCGCGAGATTTCCATTGATATAACGACCTTATCCAATTTAGACCCCAGGTCCTGACAGATCAACACCAGTGGTCTGTATAGGTCGCCATATGGTATAACTGTACCACTTTAGCGTGTCCAGACTCTATTCCGAAGACTAAAGTGCATTATCAACACATTCCTAATCCGTCCGCTATTACGCTGCGATCTCCCTCTGTTGCAGATAATCACTTAGCTCATTAAATGCAACTCCACCCATGTTTATTTACTCAGAAAACATATGGTATTGTAGACAGTGCCGCGCTGAGTCAACTGACCCTTGTCATGGTGAAGGGTTATCCAGACTCTCGCTCTCGGGAAACTAAACAATCTAATAACTGCAAGGGGTTGTAAATGTTTCTTAGAAGTTAAGTAGGATAATTGTTTAGTTATGGTGGACAAGGAGCTTCTACCCCTCTCATCCAAGAGCCAGGAAGGAAAACTACATTAAACATTCATGCTCAGTGGAAGCCGTGTATTGATTTCGTACCTTCGCTGTGTTGGTGAATAAACATGTATAACTTCTTGTTGCAAACTCGAGGATAGCTTTTCTTTATGTTTCTGTTTCCTGGGAATATATTGGATGTTGTAATAACCGTTATCAAAATTCGATCTCCCAATTTGCTCAATTGTGAAAAGTGATCCTTTGTCATTAATTCACGTTTATAAGCATTTCATGCGGTTTGTGAAGTATGAATGGCTGCAGGTGAGGTGTGATGAAATGTGGTTTAACGTCGCGTCCAAGATGATTGCACTGATATAGCGACGTTCATGCACGTGTGTGTGTGGCTACTTGTACTAGCCCGGACTCATGCCGATTTATAGTGCTAGCTCACTGAGATACCATGCCAACATGAATCCAAGCCGACTAGTCCTTGTTTCAGCCTCTTAATGCCGAGCGCCAGACAACGTACCAACAAATACCATCTTTTAACGTCTTTTGGTTTGGCGCTGCCGGGGATCGAACCCCGGACCTTCCGCTCTCCGGGCGGACGCTCTACCGCTAGACCACAGAGGCGGTCCACATAACGTTAATGTGAAGTAAGATTTTGAGTACACGGGGCGCTTCTTGTATATATTTGGTGCATAAATCTTCATATGAAGAGCAAGTCAGTAGGAAGTGGTATTCGTCGTAAATATGGCCATAAGTTTATTTACATAATCGATCACTTTCTGGTACCTTCCAGCTCCAATATGCAATTGATGTAAAATACATCGTAATTGTGGAAGGGCCACTCAAATTTCTTGCCAGATATCCATGCACAATTGAGGTACAGCTATATTCCGAAATTAACTTTAATCATTGAATATAATATATTGGTACTGCGTTAAAGCAGGCCATGCCAATCCTGCTCATTGATATACTTAAGGCGTGACAGGAAGTCTCATTTTGAATGGCGAATATACTGCAATTCCCAGATAAATCCGCAGACAAAGCCAATCTGACATTTACATAATCACATCTGGTTTTGTCCGAGCCGACCAATCCTTGTTTTAGCCCCTTAATGCCGAGCGCCAGACAGGGTAACAACAAGTACCATATTTTAACGCCTTTTGTTATGAAGCGACCGGGGATCGAACCCCGAACCTTCCGCTCTCCGAGCGAACGCTCTACCACTAGACCACTGAGGCGGACGAATGGCTACAGGGTCATGTCCCTGAATATCATGTGTAGTGCACATATGTATGTCATTTGTCACACGATTCAATTCATTTCTGATGTTCCCCAGCCTGATATTGCAGGAATAACCCATACTCTTATTCAATTCATTCTAACAATCGTAATCATTGCAGTACAGTAAACTAAGTTGAACACAACACAGTATCATTGGACGTTATCATTTTTTTTTCGAACACACTGTAGCTTGAGTTACGTCTGCTTTTCTGCCTCGGTGGATAATCTTGACTGTTTATTCACTGGCGTTGACGCTTTATATTTCTAACAAATACTATCTTTTCAAAGCACTATATAGCCCAGTAAAAGGGCAGGGACAACGTCCAATATATGTTCATAGATCCTGAAAGTCGACGTTTATTTTGACATTTACTTGCTTTTGCATGTGTTTGTGACTGGTACCACCGGTGAGACAGGATCCTTTTCACGAACACCTGGTGTCGTTACTATTTAATAGTGATTCACAAACACATGCTCATGGTATAGTCGGAATCGTGTAATCGACTCTTTTTGCATAGATTTCTATTGAATATAAAAAGGGTTTTGTCGCTTTCATTTGACATATCTTCATTAGCCACGTATCACATATGATATGACGCAAAGAAGCGGATGAAACAATCAAAAAAGTAGTTGAATAACTATATCGCCATTGAGTGAGTGAGTTGGGTTTAACGCCGCTTTTAACAGTATTCCAGTTATATCGCGGCGTGTCAGCTTAATGTGGGAGGAAAGCCCGAAGTGATGCAGGTCTCAGACGATTACCACTTCGGTGAAACCCACGAGCACGGGTATTGTGCTGACAAACCTAGAAACATATTCGGGGCGAACCGGGATTCGAACCCACAATCATAGGTTCCTGGCGTACCCAAGGGACGCAACTCTGCACAGCGAATCGCGGCGTCTTAGACGACTGGGCCACCCGTGCCCCCATATCGCCATTGAACCTTCACAAAACATGTCAATGAGGCCTTATGCCTTTCAGTGTCTGTGTGTCATTATGAGCTACATGTACGTCACCTCGTAAACAGAAACACCTTTATTCGTGAGAACTTTAATACAGGATACGATTTTAAAAAATGGCAATTTTATATGGAACTGTAAAGTAAATATTTCCAGGCATATATATTAAATCAATCCACATCAGTTTACAGCTGGCTGAGTGGAAACATACTCAAGCAAGGAGGTACTGCGTTTCCCAAGCTTTGTGCAAGAGTGAGTGAGTCAATGAGTATGGTTTTACGCCGCTTTTAGCAATATTCCAGCAATATCACGGCGGGGGACACCAGAAATGGGCTTCACACATTTTACCCATGTCGGGAATCGAACCCGGGTCTTCGGCGTGACGAGCGAACGCTTTAAACACTAGGCTACCCGACCGCCCCCTTCGTGCAAGAAGCTCATTGAGCTCTTGATGACCACGCATTTCAATTATAAAAGCTGTTGATGAACATCAAAGATTTTTAAAACAAATACTTCTGCTAACAACTAATTGTTGTCAGATGGTTTTTGTCACCATTCCTGAAGCATGACAACGTGACACGTGACGAATATCAGCAACATCGCATGCTGGCGAGGAATCACGTGCGTCACGTGTGGGTGTGCTGCGCCAACATCTCACGTGCACAGTTCTAATGAAACAATAACACATATAACAGAATTGAATATTTTGCACCCGATTCTCGGGACAGCGACGGTTCCAGATGTTTTCGTGATATTTCTGTATGAACATTAATCATAACTATAAGTGTTTCTCATTACTTGAGACCCGTGAAGATTACGGGGTAGAACAGTGCAATCCATGCTTGCCGTAAAAGGTGACTATGCTTGTCGTAAAAGGCGACTAACGGGATCGGGTGGTCAGGCTCGCTGACTTGGTTGGTGCATGTCATCGATCCCAATTGCGTGGATCGATGCTCATGATATTGATCACTGGATTGTCTGGTCCAGACTCGATTATTTACAGACCTGGAATATTGCTGAGTGCGGCGTTAAACAACAAACCAACAAACAACATTACTTGAACGCAGCAGAATTCAAAATCACTGGATTGTCTGGTCAAGACTGTTGTTTACAGGCCGCTGTCGTATGGCAGGAATTCTGCTCTGAGGCGTTAGGCAACAAACAAACATTTACTTTTTATGCCAAATGTGTAAGTGACAAGTGCTACCGGTAGATGAGAACATGTTTACCCTTTTCTAGAACACCTGGTGTTTTCACTGAAGTCCAGTGGTCTATTCAATTAATTTTCACCACCTCTTACGCCTAATGGAATATATTTCGGCAGATAATCGAGACTGATCAATTTCTGACGTTGATGTTTATGTATCACAATTCAAAATCGATTAATGTCGACTATAGCCATTTATAGGATCGGGGCGGTCGGGTAGCCTAGTGGTTAAAGCGTTCGCTCGTCACGCTGAAGACCCGGGTTCTATTCCCGACATGGGTACAATGTGTGAAGCCCATTTCTGGTGTCCCCCGCCGTGATATTGCTGGAATATTGCTAAAAGCGGCGTAAAACAATACTCACTCACTCACTCATTTATAGGATCTATGATACCATTGTTCGTAATGTGTGCCAATATGGCCCAGGTGGATACCCAAAAATCGCTAAAATGTCGCACCAGTTTTCTAAGGTGTCATAAGGTAAACAACTGACAAAGATTTAACTGTAAGGAAACAAAACAATCCCAAATCCATTTCAATTAAACACTGAACAGATGCCGGGTAATTGAGTCGTTCCTGCTGAGAGAGGGCACAGGTTGCAAAGAAATCAGCATTGATTCATTTAGTCTGATGTACAATTAAAGGTGGAGACATTGCCTGGGGTCTCAGCACACCTCCCAGACGCTCTCCACAAGTGCTTGGCGTGAGCAGACCAAGTGGTCAGTTGATTATTATCTTGGTTGACCACCGGGGATCTGCAAGACCAGACAAAACATTCCCCAGGGGTGGTCGTCGCTCCTGACGTTGTCGTAACGGTCATTTAAATGGATTGGTATAAAGTAACTGAAGGCTGACCAAACTTTCACACGCGAATGTGTAGACAGATCTATAAGGTTTCAATGCATACTGGAGACATGGTGGTGAACATCATTATGTTGCATATCAGCTTAGGTGTCAGTCAAGAAGGACATGATCTATCTAATTGTAATGAAGATCAACCACTTGTCACAAACGCATCAAACTGAACAATTTTTAAATCAACATCCCATTTGAATCGGTCGAGGCATGGTGCAGAGCTTGTCACAATTAATGGTCAATCAATAACGATACAAGTTCTCGTGACAGGCAGAGATGTAAAAAAAAGCCATCTCGAGTCAATGTGTCCTCGCTGTTTAAATACAACGACTCTACATCAGTGTTGAACAACATTTCCATGTCACTTTGAGTTCCATCACCTCGTGTATCATCACTTGGGAGGTCATTACACGACAAGTTGCATGACGGCCTTTGCAACAGAGTCGGAATCTGGAGTGCCGCAATGTCAATTGACTCTGTTCAAGAGAGCAACACTTCTTCCAGCTGAGCCGTGGATCCCCTACTGTAGCAACTGCCTGGACCTGTCTGCATCAGTCTCCAACTGTCTGCAATGCAATACAGCCTCAGAATATCCAGGCCAAACAAACTGATCTGGTCCTTTTTGATAAACCCAATACAATCGTATAAATCATTGAATTCCCTGTCCCTTTTGACATTTATGTCATTGACAAGATTCAGGGAAAACATGGCAAATGTGAGGAGCTCGTTTACGAAATGCCGCGCTTGCATCCCAAGTACCAAGTTGTCCGACTACCCATTATTCTCGGTGCCTCTCAAACTGTTGACTGACACTGGGAGAGTACCCGGGTTTGCTACCAGGGATACAGCCCTTTTGACAAGCTGGGTAATGCAGAAGGCTGCAGTGTCTGGGAGTCTTTCTCCGAAAAGTTATGGTTCGACTAGGCAGTGCTTCCTTGGAGTCCCATTCGCTGTCTGGGCTGCGTGTAGAGGGGGCAAGGCCCTGAGCTATTGTTGAGCCTAACCAGCCTGAATGTGCCAGGATCACCTAAACCCTCTTTGCTGCATTTTTGTAAAATCTGTAAATAATAGGTTTATTATTTATGCAGCAGATACCAAATATATGCCATATATACTGGGTCCCGAATGTCTTTGAGATTCGACAGCCTGACGCATATAATCTTGTATGTGACATGTCACGCATGTCCCAACGTGAATCATAATATACATTTCACTGTTTAGGTTTTAATTAATAATCATTATTTTATTTGGTGTTCTAAATACAAAGCCAGCAGATCTTTTAATTACCACACATCGTTGATATACCGATAACAGTCACCATACTTTTAAACGCGTATACTCCTATATTTTACCGAATAGAAGTACACCACCGGCAAAAGAAAACGTACACTTGAAAAGTGGATTTGACCAATAGGTTGCAAACGTTATAAAAACGTTACTGCACTGAAAAAAGTCGTCGAAATACTTAAGGTCCAAAACACAACTATGATACCCGTATCAAATCCATCAACTTGTTTGTTTGATATAAACCATCATCAATATCAAAGTATAGTTTCTTGGCACAGCAGTTTAGTACACATGAATGCGTTTAATGCTGATACTGATTCGTGCGAGATGAGGCGAATTGAAGATACCCATTAAAACTCAAACAATATTTCAATGTCGTCAGAATGTTCCTGCAAATGTTCAAGCAGGATCAAGTTCTTACCGCAGGCAATGTTTCTTTTTACTCATCTTTATTTTAATAATGTTAAAATATAAGATTTGTTTATTGGACTTGCCAAAGGCTGTGACGTATGTTATATTAATATTGTATTGATCGACATGCTTGCTTTCGACTGTCGACATCGTCACCGAACAGCTGTGTGTTAAATCAACACACGGACCAACTAAGCGCGCGCGCATCGAGGTGACGCAGCAGCTCTGTATTCTGCTAATGTCCCACAAAGATGATCCGTCCCCAAGTACAACCAATTGTCTGTCATATAAACAGAATCCCTTCTGTCTCAATATTGGTTTGATCTCACCTTCTTGCTATTTAGAATAAATCCCTAATGACTGCCATACAGACTTAACCCAACTGTGGGTCATTTAGGCTGTCCTTCAACTCGACTGAATCCTAATTTTGTGTCATAAAGACTACATCCCGACTGTCTATCCGGACTATCCATGCGCTTCGACAGACTGACGCATGCAGCTATGTATTGTGTGATGTGGCACATTCTGATGAATCATATTTAGCCTGCACCTGTTGAAGGGAAACATTTTCGAATGACAGCAATACAAACACATAGTGACGTAATGAAAGTTTCAAATTAAACATATTTTTCTCCATAAGTGGATTTAAAACAAACAAAATCATATAGTGACACGCTGAACGCACGGCATGAAATGCTGAATTCTTTTGTTGTCATGGTAACAACGTCTACCAATCAGTCAACGTCCATGTCGTACTGTAATGGCCCCAAGACAGAGAGTGGTACTGTAAGATAGCATCCCTGAGTGGAGACGCGGGGCAACTGCTACTGACAACAGATTTTACTATTCACACAGTCATTCAATCCATTAAGCTGCCCTTGCTGCGCGTGATCGTACTGCATAAGGAAGCTGAATGGTATTGCCCAAACTGTCGGGATAAACACCGAAGCTATGAGCCAGGTTATTATTGTGTATTATCACACAGACACAGTGTCGCCAATATATTCCTCCCTGACTCCAGCATATAATATATACACGAGACACATTGTATCCTTACAGCATGTATACACTATACCCGTATAGATCCGGGTAAGAATGGGTCTTCAGCAAAACATGCTTTCCGTAAAAGGCGATTATGCTTGTCGTAAGAGGCGACTAACGGGAACGGTTGGTCAGGCTCGCTGACTTGGTTGATGCATGTCATCGTATCTCCACTGTGTGGATCGATGCTCATGATATCAATCACTGCATTGTCTGGTCCAGACTCGATTATTTACAAACCGGAATAGCGGGAATGTTGCTGATTGTGGCGTTAAACAACAAACAAACAAAATATATACGGTGTCCCACACAAAACTTTCTTTTATTTATGCTTTCAAAATACACAACAGAAAGTGGGGTGTGGGGAAATGGGACATATTCCTACGTGAAATAATGAGACATTAGTAGTGGTGACGGCTGTGTCATAATTGTACTGCCTAAAGCATAAATTTGGCGAACGAAAAACGTAATATTTGCGATCAAGTGGAATGACGCATGTGGGCAAAATGAATATGTTCGCAATCCACAAACAATCATTTTATTAATGGCGAACATTTACCAACCCGCGACAATCGTGTCAACACGGGTGTTCCCCTAGCAATAAACTCGCATCTAAATTCACTACTGTTCTACTGTCGGCTAGCCACAATGGCTAGACTGGACCCTAGTGGAATGGTTCATGCCATAAAAGTCTAGCAACCAAACACTAATTAAGACGGGCCGACCTTGTATTTATGGTCTGGTGAACACAGCTCAATGGCCGCATATTTACTCAAATTTCACATCTCACTGTTTTGTTTTATCTCACTATTCATTTGATAAATTTGTCAACTTCAACTGGAACCCGGTCCCGTGTTACACATGCGTGTTACACGCGTTCTCAAGGCGTGTTAGGGGAATGAACTTCTAGGCAGTAGTGTACATGAAACACGTTGTTTGTTTGTTTGCATGCTTTTTCCACGATGAGGTCTACAACATTCACGGCCCCAGCAAAACCTTTAAACTGTTTAATGTTAGACATGTCTAGGACATTTCCAAATTTGATGTATCGATGACAAAAATGGTGCCCGATGCAATTCCCTATTTGGACTTGTACGATATGTTCCCATTGGTTTCGGGTGAACAGTTGAATTGACTTTACATATGTTTGTGATAGATGGAGCCATGGGAACAAAATAGAAGACTCTATGGGCGTATATAATAGGCATCATCCTTGACTTGGCGAAGATGCATTGCATCATTCGATTGAATTTCCCGACAGCAGTGAGCTTGACTTCTACTTGAGGGTATTAGAACATATCAATAAGTACTTCCGTAAATACATCTCAGTACATTTATTTGCACACTCGTGAACCATATGTCACATATGGCACTACAATTACCCGACTGCGTGCATATACATTATTGATTATAGTATCGTATGAACAGTGCTAGGTGTGTGTATTATACCCATGAGAAATATTAATCCAGCGTTCATATCCAAGTGGTATACTCGAGTATCTGCCCAAACTTATACAATCAAACTGAAAGCGAGTCGTAATTGAAAGTGGATGCCCATTGAAATGGACTACGAAACCATTACACGTGTCACTGGGAATAATAGTTATTCATTTCAAAACCCTACAGGTTGGCACTCCTAAAATTAATAATAGACGTCTCATGTAATGTACATACTCATTTGTAAAAGAATCTGAACAAATAGCCTTCTGTCCTTATCCCATTAGATGGGCATACGTCCACATACCGGTCATTAAAGTAAAGCGGCGATGCATCATTAAGTGGCAAATAAACAGCGAAGTTGACGTACGAAATTAAGAGGCTGTCCAACCTGAAGTCGTCCTGTTGCACGTGAGAAAAAACAGACAACCAGAGAAGCATCCAGATAGGCATAACAGTGAAGGCAAGAAGGAGAAGGTCTGAGAAAAGATTGAAAAAGGCGGTTGTTTGCTATCAGACATTTTTCGGGTAACAATTTCCGTGTCATTCACATGACAACACCATCATTAGTGGTCCTGACACCCTGTTGTATATTCGCATCCCAAAGGACATGTGTAAATGGTCGTTTTCAACCTTTGTTGCTTTTTATCCTTGAAATATTTCAGACCTTTATACCATGTCGTCGTACTTCTGAAGATGTACTCAATTCCATGCAACTCAATGAAATAAAATACAAAGTTAATAAGTGTTTATGGGCTAACGTCGATGTCAGAATGATTCTAGCCATTACGTACGTCGAGGAAACCAGGACTGGGCTCCATACGCTATGTTCTTGTAGGGACTCGCTACTGGACGTATATTGGATTCAATTTCACTTTACCAAGGTCCAAGCTCCTCACAGCAATAGTCCGTTCGCGGAGCTCTCTATACTATCGCTGCCACCAGTCAAAACTCCCCACTGTGATAGGTGGCCCCGAACCATGCTTGGAGTTGAACTCGCAACCGAATGACCGTTATGTTTACAAACAAGTGACGACTGTCGTGACGCCGAATACACTTACCGCTGCTAAATTACTTTCTTTGTTTGTCAACTTGAATTTCTATTTCATTACAACTATCATCTTTAATTGATATAGTAAGAATGTACGGGAGAAGTTGGTTGATTTTCCGTTAGTCTGCAATCTCGAACCAATCTGATTATTAAAACAAAGTAAATTCATCTGGAAAACATGGTCAGTCGTAAACCTTTTCAAAATGAAATATGATGGCATTCACAAAGACATGAACAAAAGTATAAACGGTACAACATTTGGGGTTAGAGGGCAAATTTCAAAATTCTTGTAATGGCCGCGCCCACACTGGTGGCAACGATGTTACCGAGAGTGTAACGAAGGGGTCACGCGCTGGCAAGGAGCTTGACCCCGGTCCCGACAAGGGATGCTACTCTTCACAGTAAATTGTGCTGAGTTCAGTTACTTCCACCACTGTGCTATCATTTTGTTGGCAGGGTCACGGGTGGCTCAGTCGTCTAAGGCGCCGCGATTCGCTGTGCAGAGTTGTGTCCCTTGGGCACGCCAGAAACCTATGATTGTGGGTTCGAATCCCGGTTCGCCCCAATTATGTTTCTAGGTTTGTCAGCACCATATCCGTGCTCGTGGGTTTCACCGAAGTGGTAAACGTCTGAGATTGCATCACTTCGGGCTTTCCTCCCACATCAAGCTGACACGCCGCGATATAACTGGAATACTGTTAAAAGCGGCGTTAAACCCAACTCACTCACTCACTCATTTAGTTGGTTACATGATATATAAGCTCATTCGTACACTGTGCGTAACCCGTGCTCATTGTCCCAAGCCTCTCCGCTTAAGCACTATGGATATATTAAACCTTTCTCTCTTATTTACGTGATGCACCATGGATATATCAAGCCTGTCTCTCTAATGCACGTGATGCACCATGCGATATCAAACCTGTCTCTCTGTTGTACGTGATGAATTATGACATATAAAGACTGTCTTTCTGATGTACGTGATGCACCATGACATATCAAGACCATCTCTATAATGTACGTGATGCACCAGGACACATCAAGCCTGTCTCTCTAATGTACGCTTTGCACCATGTGATATCAAACCTGTCTTTCTGATGTACGTGATGCACCAGGACACATCAACCTGTCTCTCTAATGTACGTTTTGCACCATGTGATATCAAACCTGTCTTTCTGATGTACGTGATGCACCAGGACACATCAAGCCTGTCTCTCTAATGTACGTGATGCACCATGTGATATCAAACCTGTCTTTCTGATGTACGTGATGCACCAGGACACATCAAGCCTGTCTCTCTCTTATGTACGTGATGCACCATGGAGATATCCAGGACTCCCGTCTGCATATCTCTATGTCAAGTAGTTAGCCTGTTCAAGCTTAATATCAATATTGCCGTTTTTCTTCTGGGAAAAAATGTAGCCTGAAAATACAGCCACATCTGTATGGCGTTTTTATTTCATAGTGGAGATTTAGTATTCAGTTCCGCAGCATCTGACACGCTGAGAGCCCTAATGTGAATCGTGTTATCAATCTTTAATGAACACAACACCAGCAGTGGCTGGACATGGAGTGATATAGGGCCTGTGCTACAGGTAAGATGAAGCGGCTACAGCAAGTTGAGCCTTCTACGCATAGATTTGACTCAGGCGTTAGAGTTGTCTCGTTCAATAGCTAGAGGTTCATAATTAGGAGCACATATTCCAATAATCAGAGCTCTTCGGAAACATTAACAATGTGTCCATTATTTTAGGTTAATAATGTGACTGTCTCAAATAACGGGATTAAATTCTGTAAATATACCCGACAATACCCTTACCACATTTATAAGACATTTCTGCCATAAGCAGAGTAGATTGAGTTATTTCAACTATTTCACGAGCATGCGTCAATGAATCACTATCAACCAGTGATGACACCAGGTGTTCGCGAAAAGATGAGCGTATATCTCACTACTGGTGACACCCGTCATAACACATGCAAAAGCAAGTCAATTGTTTACCTGAAAAATCCGGGAACATATGGTACAAGTATTCAATCGCTTTTTATTATTAAACATATTTTATTTTCCAAAAAGACAAAGGGATTGGACACAAGTGCAACACTTATTACCGCCTTCTCCCTACAAATCTCTGGTCTCCTTTATATTTAGTTCAGGTAAGTACATCAGGTAATTCTAGTTCAGGTGGTGGATAAATCAGGTAAAAGAAGGAAAGTAAAAGCCATTTGATGTGTGCAAGTTGTTTTAAATATCGTAAACAATTTATGGGTGAACAACCAAAGTTTAATGGTTTGAAGAAAGATAGCGTTACAATGTACAGAAAGAAGACGCGTTAGGATAATCCAGACAATAATAGTATTAATATTGCGCTGCGTCCAGCCTTACACTATAAGTTCGATCTTGTATCCTGGCGTATGTCATCATTGTGCAAGTCCAGCCCTAGGTTAAGGTCGGGCTTATGTTCTGGCGTATACCAATCGGATTCATATGTTCCACTTCCCAAATAAACGCTTGTTGTTTGCACAAGCAACATAATCGTGTCGGTTCCACCTCCTTCGCCAAACTGTGTTAGACGTCTGGCTTACAAACCGGGATAGAGATCAAAAGTGGCAAGGCCCCGTTACCAGAAGCTTTTCATTGAATGGCCCACATGGTATACAGGGTTACGTGGAGAATCAGAATGGAATCCACAGAGCTCACATACTTTCAATTATCTTGTGACCGACATTGGATTGTTTCAGCCACTTGATCTCATGTTTCCTGAATGTTAACAGCAAACATAACTGGACACTGCATCATCACACGATGCTGGCTATTCATGATGGGGAAAGCTGTGGCTCATGGTGTTGGTTATAGACACTAGCGCCGTGGGATTTAGGATTAGCTTCACCTATGCTGGTCATGATGGTCGAGTCACAGGGCTCTGGGGGGCACGGGTGGCCAAGCCGTCTAAGGCGCCGCGATTCGCTATGCAGGGTTGCGTCCCTTGGACACGCCAGAAACTTATGACTGTGGGTTCGAATCTCCGTTCGCACCGATTATGTTTCTAGGTTTGTCAGCACCATACCCATGCTCGTGGGTTTCACCGAAGTGGTAAACGTCAGAGACCTGCATCACTTCGGGCTTTCCTCCCACATTAAGCTGACACGCCGCTTTATAACTGGAATACTGTTAAAAACGGCGTTAAACTCAACTCACTCACTCACTCACACATTTTATATGGAACTGTATAGTAAGTATTTCCAGGTATATATATTAAATCAATCCACATCAAGGCTCTGTGAGTTAGGTAGTTGTTTGTCATCAAACTGGACGGCGTGGGTCGCTGCGCATGATATCAATCACTGGATTGCCTAGTCCAGCTTCGATTATATACATACAGCTGGCCATGGAATATTGTTGTGCTTTTGATAATATTTATTAATACTGCTTCTTTGAACAAAAACACACCAAATGCAATATGTCACTTCGCTTATCTAGTATTCATCAAAACTTCCCCAGGTGTTTGCAAACAATGTCTCACGATTGTGACAGTCACAGTATCCACTGTGTTCAGGAATAGTTTTAATGTTTGATTATACTGTTGTAATGTTAACTCGCCTGTCGATGTGCATTCAAATGTCCTACATTGGTATTTTCGAGTCAAATGCAACTAGACGAGACAGACATATGTCACAATGTCAACGTGTTTCCACCTATGTTTCATATTATGGAATTAATGTTTTCTCGGACAGTTATCACGTATTAATTTTAAAAAAATCTTTTAATTAACAAGACATTTCCACGTCAGTGGGCTGGTCCTTTTAGGAAATCGAAAAAAAAGGAAATCCAAGCTTTATCTTTTAATTTTCAAAACGAAACCAACACTTTAAACTATAATGACTACTTGGTTACCAAGTTTGTGATGCAAGATGATTCATCGTAACAAAAAAGGAATGTAATTGAAATGAATTGACTGCGATGTGTATCAGTATCTGTCTGGTTTCTCGGGTGTTTCCACATCGTACAAATCAAATTCAGCTCGAGTTCCGCTGGGAACATACGACCATTATGCATACAGAACCCGGTAACATAATGCACAGACTATTTGTGGATACAGTATCGATATTTTATCCGATTGCACACATTCAGTCACGTGTCCAACCATTAACTACAGATCCAGACCGAAGCAATTGGATCGTGTGTTCTAACCATCTTCGCATAAGGAGCCACACCTGCAATAGTATTAGGTTTCAATGCAGATGTGTACATTCTCATGTTAATTCAATCTTTTCTCGCTCTGAAAAATCCACTACAGAAATAGGCAAATAATGCCGTTCGTTTTTCTGTTAGTTTCCAGACATAATCTCGAACAAATTTTTGCCTTGAGACATATCAGTCATCTTACAGTAAAACCCAGACCTTTCTTTCCCAACTGACACGGAAGCCGTGTTACTTGAGACACTTACAGAGAACTCTGCTTCGCCAAGATGGTAAGACTTAAAGCAAAACAAAGAACAGCATGATAACGGATGTTCCTGCCAGCATCAATCAAGAAAGGGAAGCAAATTCCTGCAGGTTTTACACTGTTTGGTAATCAATTCTAGATAACCTCTTTAACCCTTGGCACCCACTGCATGAACACGATGAAGATGTTTGTCGACGCGCTTCCTTTTGTCGAAGGGACTCGGACAATAAATGCGTTATCTTTTGAACATGATGCTGTTTATCAGTTCGTCCGTGGTAACATTACACGGGAGAAGTTCGTGCACTACATGCAGCTAACACATCCATGCAAAGGTTTTGTCCAGCAGGTTGTCTGAACGTCACTTATCTGGACTCGTGCGTGTATTCACGGCTGCATTCACGGCTGTAAAACGACTGTATTCACGGCTGTATAATGACTGTATTCACAGCTGTATAACGACTGTATTCAGGACTATATTCGCGACTGTATAACGTCTGTATTCACAGCTGTATACCGGCTGTATTCACGGCTGTATTCACGGCTGTATAACGTAAGTATTCGCGGCTGTATTCACGGCTGTATACCGGCTGTATTCACGGCTGTATTCACGGCTGTATAACGTAAGTATTCGCGGCTGTATTCACGGCTGTATAACGGCGGTATTCATGGGTGTATTCACGGCTGTATAACAGTTGTATCCACGGATGTATAACGACTGTATTCACGGCTGTATAACGGATGTATTCACGACTGTATTCACAGTTGTATTCAGGACTATATTCACGGATGTATAACGGTGGTATTCACTGATTTATTCACGGCTGTATCCATGCCTGTATTCACGGCTGTATAACGGCTCTATTCACGGGCATATTAACCATTGTATTCACGAATGCTTGACACGTAAACAGGAAGACAACATTGTGTTAGGGAGAGGGTCTCACCAATTGATTTTTCTTAAATAGGAAGATAAAGTGATTCACATCTTTCAGTATTGGCCTTCCTTACGATAATTACGGAGATGTGATAAAATAGATTTTCAAGGTGTTCAGATTTACCAAATGATTTGCGTAAAATTGCACTGAACAAGAGAAAAATCAAGATCAGTTTTCTGGTCGTGGGAGACGTGATAAACTGTAAGTAAAATGAAAAATGACGTAATTTGATATGTTCCAGTGACATTTAACGTAAGGATCTGATGACTGAATTGAATTGAAATTACGTTTATGTCTGTACAACTGGCAAAGTATAAATAATTCCCCCAACCTCTTTCTCTCTCTCTTATTCGTGTGTGTGTGTGTGCGTGCGTGCGTGCGTGCGTGCGTTCGTGCGTGCGTGCGTGCGTGCGTGCGTGCGTGTGTGTGTGTGTGTGTGTGTGTGTGTGTGTGTGTGTGTGTGTGTGTGTGTGTGTGTGTGTGTGTGTGTGTGTGTGTGAATACCCAAACTTACTGAATCTATCTCAGGGTGAAACCGATTACACGAATAAGTCGCCTGAATAATTCCACCAGATGACCTCTGACTGTATATTTTGTTCGCATTCAAGACAACTAATTAAGTGTTGATGACAGATGATGATGTATGTACATTTTGAAATCCGTGAACAATTGATTATTATTATTTCTTACCCCTGTTCTAACACTTTCCCATTAATTATTGTAAGCGTGATTATTATTTTACGCCTTATTTTCCAATATTCACGGCGGGGGACAGACATGGGTTTCGCAAGTGCACATTTAGGGAACAGAACCCGGGCCTTCAGCGTGACGAGAGAACGGTTCAACCGCTTCACATTTTTACCCTGCGCCCATAGTTGAAAGAAAAGTAGACTTGCTCCAAGGCTGTACTGAAAGAAAAATCCATGGATGTGTAGTAAGTCTAGATATGTTGACAGTAAACAGTCCAGTCTCTTTTAAGGACAACTTGTTCTTATTATTTACATAATCTAGAAATTATGATTTAAACTAATAATAATTGCCTTATATACTTGTGCAAGTCTTTAAGATAAGTTGTACGGAGCGTCCTCAGTGAGATATGACCATGCAGGTGTCTACACATGAGTTTCGCAGGGCAGTGATGCTATCTCCTGACATGATGCAGTAGCCTAATGCCAGCCAGCAGCTGAAACCAATCCCAGGCATACACCAAATTACCCCTTCGTTAGTCGGTGTTTGAAATACAGAGAGAAATCCCGAACATGACTTTCCATATTTCAATAAATATACTGACAAAGTAAGAAGAACACTTATGTCCTTCAATACCATTGCCCTTTAAGAAACACCACAGTATAGAGACCCGTGAAGATCCCGGTTAGAATAGGTCTTCAGCAACCCATGCTTGCCGTAACAAGCTACTATGCTTGTCGTCAGAGGCGACTGACGAGGTCGGGTTGTCTGGCTCACTGATTTGGTTGAAGAATGTCATCGTATCCTAATTGGGCAGATCGATGCTCATAATATCAGTGCAGACATATTATTTATATAGCCTGAATATTGTTAAGTGCGACGTTAGACAACAAACGAACAAACAAACAAACCAAAGTATAGGTTATCTATAAGAATAGATTTACCTGGCTAAAAAGTACCAGACAAAGGCGCGGCCATGTTTCAGGGCATGTGTGTCGTCGACAGGCAGGTGCGGTGGATAAACGACTATATTTCGATTATGCTTAAACCCACTCTGGATAAAGGAAGACTACTTCAAAAGAATCTAAACAGAACTTGATGAAATAGCCGACAGCGTGTGATCTACATGCCCTGGGATCCTAGCTCGGTCAATGAAGGAACGCCACTAATCGCCTGCGAGGCAGTTAGCGTACTGTGAAAAACATGACGTAATTACGTGATCATAATATGATCATCTCGCCAACATCCACATGTCCAAGCAGGAATACAAGACTAGGGGTAACCATTGTTGAAAGTTGTTCTAAATGAGGTCTGTAGATGAAAGGTTCTTGAAGAAATATGAGCATCGGCTTGTCAAAGCTATCCAGAGCGCGATGCTAATCTGGAATTAATCTGTTACTGATGGTCGAGCTAAACACAGGTTATAACACGCATAATTCCTACACTGTCCTGGTTTGACATAAATATCGGTATTCCAAGGAAGTAAATTTGGAAGGAAACAAGTATTTTCCTGCGTAAATTGTTCAACATAGAAGATATTGATAACATGCATCATAGACTTCAGAATTGGAGACAATGGTGTAGAATAACAGACCCAACAAAGCTGTTTCCAATTTCCGGGAACGTTCTAGAAACGTGTCACTTTATTTCAGACTGTTTAATGGGGCGTTTTACAGAGAACGTGTTTCATGTACGAGACAGATGGTGTCTAATTTATCAGCCCACCCTTTTTATCTGTCAGAAGAGGCAACACTGGAAAGCGGTGTTACAAGTCGTTTGTCTGTCAGTAGGAACAACAATAGACTGTGGAGTTGAATGCCATTTGTCTGTCAGCAGGAACAACAATAGACAGTGGAGTTGAATGCCATTTGTCTGTCACTAGGAACAACAATAGACTGTGGAGTTGTATGCCATTTGTCTGTCACTAGGAACAACAATAGACTTTGGAGTTGTATACCATTTGTCTGTCAGTAGGAACAACAATAGACAGTGGAGTTGCCTGCCATCTGTCTGTCACTAGGAACAACAATAGACAGTGCAGTTGCCTGCCATCTGTCTGTCACTAGGAACAACAATAGACTTTGGAGTTGTATGCCATCTGTCTGTCACAAGGAACAACAATAGACAGTGGAGTTGTATGCCATCTGTCTTTCACTAGGAACAACAATAGACAGTGGAGTTGTATGCCATCTGTCTGTCAATAGGAACAACAATAGACAGTGGAGTTGTTTGCCATCTGTCTGTCACTAGGAACAACAATAGACAGTGGAGTTGTATGCCATCTGTCTGTCACTAGGAACAACAATAGACAGTGGAGTTGTATGCCATCTGTCTGTCACTAGGAACAACAATAGACAGTGGAGTTGTTTTCCATCTGTCTGTCACTAGGAACAACAATAGACAGTGAAGTTGTATGCCCACTGTCTGTCACTAGGAACAACAATAGACTTTGGAGTTGTATGCCATCTGTCTGTCAGCAGGAACAACAATAGTCAGTGGAGTTGCCTGCCATCTGTCTGTCACTAGGAACAACAACAGACAGTAGTGGTGTAGGATATATGTATGTCAGAAGGAACAACAATAGACAATTGAGTTGTATGCCCTCTGTCAGTAGGAACATAAATAGACAGTGGAGTTGTATGCTCTTTGTCATTTGGAACAACAATAGACAGTGGGCTTGCACGTCATCTGTCTGTCAGTGTGGAAAACAATAGACAATGGAGTTGTATGCCCTTTGTTTTTCAATTGGAACAACAATAGACGGTGGAGTTGCAAGACCTTTGTCAGTAGGAACAATAAAAGACAGTGGTGTTGCGGGTCGTTTGTCTGTCACATACGTTGTTATTTCGTAAGAATGTAGAACATCGGCCCAAATTCACAGCATACAGTGGTCCACCTGTGCACAGTAAAAACGTGATGTACAGAACGAAATTAAGAAATAAGGAACATAGTTTCGTAATAGCCTGACCTTAAGATGAATGTCCAAAAAAGCAAAGTCTTTAATTACCTTTACATAAGATGTAGACATTAACGAATTAAATTTAAACAATGTTGGATGAATAACGAATTTATTTGGAACATATCAGTCTCGTAACGTACTGTATTTAGAACAAATCAATATATCAATTTATCCTCCATTATTACGGTACAGACAAATACTTTCATGTCTTGGAATATTATGATACCGTCCCGTTTCTACGCGGAGATTATCAGAAATGCAATGGAACTGGGACACAGCTATTCTAAATGTTCTGAAGGTAATTTATTTCACATTTTACTCAACGTTATAACAAATGAATAAATTTGTGTGTTAGAAATGCTTTTATTTTAACATCTTGAGCTAGGATTGTTTGACATTGGGGAATGCCAGTCCTGTTCAAAAGCATATTTAAGTCTCATAACACATTCTGTAATACACGATTCTTTTAGTTTAACATCTTGAGCTTCCCATCCTAAACGATATGACGAAGATGTAAGCGTGGAAGTCCAGTACATTTTACCATGGCTTTGAATTCACATATTGTGACTGTTTCTATGGTATCTGGTATCTGGCATTGCTAATAACGTAGATCAGTATAAAAATACACGTTTAGCTGCTAATATGTAAAGGGGGAAGCGACCACATTCGCCTTTGACAACGTTGCAACATAATTTGGAGTAGATTTTTTTACCCCCAAAAACTTCTTACATGGCGTTAACTGTACAGATTCCAATTGTTCGCCATAAATTAGAACTGGTGCAGCCTTTGTTTCAATTATTTTTAACACAGGTCATAAGGGATTGGCTTTAATTTATATAGTGATCTCAAAACATTGAACAATATCTTCTTGTGTAGCCTGTGTACTAGTATTTTCTATATGTGGAACCGAAGACAAAGTTTTACTAGGAGTAACTCCCAAGTACTTATACATGAACTACGTTCCAATAGCTTCTCCTGGTAATATCGCTTTTAATTTCTCGCCAGAATACCTCCTTTCTGATCAGCAACAGTGTCAGAAATAAGAATAACACCATCGGCGAAATGTTAAGGAAACAAATATACTATGTCTGGATGTAACTGGATACTGTAACTGCAAGATTCGTGGATTTCTTCTGTTAACTCATTTATAAACATCTAAAATAGGTAGAGTACATAACCTTGGCGAACACCGATGTTACATTCTGAATAAATATTATTATATTTTAAACATGAGCGGACTTTAGAATAAATAGCCTGGACACGTTTCTACATTTTTGATGAACACCCTGTCTCTGTAGTACATTCCTCACTTTATTCTATTAACTCAATCTAATGCTTTGGAAAAATCGATCGATAAAACATATTTTTCTTTATAAAAAAACCCGATGAATAACAGACGGTAGTGCAAATTCATTATCAGTGGTGGAGAATCCACTGCTCAAACCTGCTTACGACTCAACTTTTTTTTATATATGCATCAGCCCAAAGCGTTAAAAGAGAACTCAGAATATAAATATATATCTTACTAAATATACTTAATACAGTAATTCCCCCTATATGTATTTGTAGAATTTACCCCCCCCCCCCCCCCCCCCCCCTATTTATAAAGTGGGATAATAATGTCTTCTGTCCACTTATCTGGAAAATATCCTTTGTCAGCAAAATTATTGAAAAGAATTAACACTTAAATATCAACTGCATTTTTAAACAATCACTTTATCATTTCCTGCTGTTTTGTTGCATTTCAGACCCACAATAGCTTTTACAATTTCCTCTTCAGTAATTAGACTATCAAGAATACCTAGAGATTATTACGCGAGTGTGTTTGGGAATGGTAAATATCCTGTATTAGGAATATACATTGTATTTTGTGAGCCTTGGCGATCTAAATTCATGGTGTTTATTCACAAGCCCGATAAGCTCTTTATCATATACAGTCATTCAATTCAGTGCTCGTAAAACCTCTTCCCATCTCTCGCAAACATTTCCTAATCATTGCAAGTTTTCCTGGAATGTGCGCATTAATAAATATTACGTCAGAAGGTAAGTGATGTGTCTTCGGACTGTTCAAAGAATCAGTATAGTTCCAACTGAAAACTGTTTCTTACACAGTGGCGTAACTACATATAGGCAAAAAAACAATGGCTTACCAAATTGTTTCTACTTGCCTTTCGTGGCAATCCATCGGTCTTTCCCCAAGAGTAACTCCCCTTTATCAAAGGGAAGCTACTCTAACACTAGTCTACGCGACGCCACGTGTGTTGACAGAGTCTGCCTGTAATAACGTAACGACGTGCAGTCAGATGTACACACAGCGACAAAACGAAACGGGAAAGGACTTTGTAATTTGGGTAAAAGGTTCCAAGCTATTGAGGTCTACAAGCACAGATATGGAAACTGATCCCTCTAGGCTAGTATCCTCGCTAAAACAAATTGCTATTTATATCTCCAAAGTTGCCAATTTTTTGCAAATGCCTTAGCTACGTCATAGTTAGTCACTGATTTTCAGTACATGTATATTAGATTATTGTTTTGATAATGATAGCAATTATCCCAGTAGTTTATGCCGCTTACGATGGTTAATTCTAACTCTGACGCCGAATGACAATTAAGACGCGTCCGCCATGTTTGTGTGTTAACACTGAAAGTAGTCCCTACTTGACCATTGATATTTGAATCTCTTTCCGCATAGGATCCCTACGGATATCGTTTTTATCCGCTGGCTTTATCACGCCGACGGAAACCTACCTATTTTATGATAAATCTAGTTATATCATCAAAGTCTTTATCAGTGACAGGTATATTATCATTTTTATCATTATCATCATCATCATCATCTGTAGACAACATAGCACTAAAATGTTCATGCCATTATTCAACAGATACAGTTGATTGTAAGGATGGAGGCATCCTGAAAAGTCGCTTAAATACAGACCAAAATTCTTTACAGTTGTTAATATTATACAACAAACTGTTGCATGTCTCATCGGAATACAGCTGTCTTTTCCTCCGCACCACAGTAGTTAACTTATTACGGGCTTAAGAAGTGATTCTCTCACAACGAAAAAACAAACACTCTTTATGAAACCTCCTCTGAGTTTTTGACTTACAAAAATGATAAGTTACGAGTCACGTGACGGCATGGAGCGTGTAATGGGAAGATGGCTGGAATCGGATCGGAATACAATATCAAAACATGTGCATAAAGAAAACACATAAATGCATGACATTACATAATCTACAACACCAGACCCATTCGTACTAATAAAAAAAATTAATTCACAATCACCAGTCCCAGTGTAAGTTCCACAGCGGCCATTAAACAAGACCACAATAAGAGATGCACACAGTTTCAATAGCAATGATCCAACGCGATTTAAGATTTTATCGCAGTAATGTAAATACTATAAAAATGTAGAAAACTAATCAGAGTTTAGTGGTCTGAAATATCAAATAAGTCTGACCCACCCGAGGCATATATAGACATCCCTAACTTTCTACATCAAGCAGTGACTCTTCCAAAGTGGAAATTCCTCATCTGCATTGCTCATTATAATTTTGCTTGATGAATGATTTGAAGTTTACCAAACAGCGTTTAACCAATACAGATATACCACCAGACAATCAGTTAAAGTCACAAAAGACAATGAAGTTGCATGCCCTCTGTCAGGAAGAATATCAATAGACAGGGGAGTTGTATGCCCTCTGTCAGGACGAAAAACAATAGACAGTGGAGTTGTGTGACCTCTGTCAGGACGAATAACAATAGACAGTGGAGTTTTATGCCCTTTGTCAGGAGGAATAACAATAGACAGGGGAGTTGTGTGACCTCTGTCACGAGGAATAACAATAGACAGGGGAGTTGTGTGACCTCTGTCACGAGGAATAACAATAGACAGTGGAGTTGCATGCCCTCTGTCAGGAGGAATAACAATAGACAGTGGAGTCGTGTGACCTCTGTCAGGACGAATAACAATAGACAGTGGAGTTTTATGCCCTTTGTCAGGAGGAATAACAATAGACAGGGGAGTTGTGTGACCTCTGTCACGAGGAATAACAATAGACAGTGGAGTTGTGTGACCTCTGTCACGAGGAATAACAATAGACAGTGGAGTTGCATGCCCTCTGTCAGGAGGAATAACAATAGACAGTGGAGTCGTGTGACCTCTGTCAGGACGAATAACAATAGACAGTGGAGTTTTATACCCTTTGTCAGGAGGAATAACAATAGACAGGGGAGTTGTGTGACCTCTGTCACGAGGAATAACAATAGACAGGGGAGCTGTATGCCCTCCATCTGTCAGTCGGAACTAACAATAGGTATTTGAGTTGCATGTTCTCTGGCTGTCAGAATAACAATAGGCAGTCCAGCTCTATGCCATCTGTCAGGGGGAATAACAATAGGCAGTGGAGCTGCATGCCCTCTGTCAGTCAGAACAACAACAGGCAGTGAAGTGATACATACATTTTAGATACTCCGACTGTCTGCTGCGTGGAGGCCTCGAAAAGCACTCACGTTCTACTTCACGTTAAAATGTGGCTGGTGATAAAAACATAGTAAAAGCTTACCTGTTAATGCTGATTTGAAGCTCCTTTTTCTCGATATCTGAAAAAAACACAAAAACCACTTAAATGTGTATTAGATATTCCCTAAAAGATCTTGTTTTTCATTACTGTGTCTGAGTGGAGTATCGATGTTAAACTGGACGAAAGGGGAAAACCTCAGCCATTACACCAAGAAACATCCTTAGAATAACATAAACGTGAGTGTGAACAGTTTATCACAGATCTTGTGCGCTTCTGTTTGACACAGATATTGTGCGCTTCTGTTTAACACAGATATTGTACGCTTCTGTTTAACACAGATATTGCGCGCGTATGTTTAACACATATACTAGCCACATAAAGAAACTGTGCACGGAGAAAATATAGATATAAGGGCACACCGTCCATATATGAAATATAGGTTTGAACACAGCAATTATTGGAGACATTCAAAAGCTCATGCACGTGCCATGCGATATGACGTCATTGATGGGGGCCTATGGACGTGCAATGTGTTACTGCACGTGCATCCTGTGCAGCTGGTACACATCATGTGCAACTTAAAATTCGCTGTCACTTTGGAAAGCATGATCTGTGGTCATTCAAAAATTCAAAGCTTCTCGGGCGCAGACACAAGCATATCACAAGCAAATCATGCCAAGATTGACAGCTGCACAGCGTCATGAAGTCATTGGAATGATCCGAGCGGGAATGAGGCAACAACAGGTGGCATGACATTTCCAATGCCATCGTAACACGATATCGGCATTGGTGAGGCGTTATCAGAACACAAATGACGTTGCCGACCACCCACGTTCAGGACGTCTCCGGGTAACGACGCCAAGACAGGACAGATGGATTCGAGTTACACATCTCCGACACAGGTTCCAAACGGCAGTAACGACGTCCCAGACAATTCCTGGACTGCGCCGTATCCATCCCAACACTGTCAGGAATCGTTTACGTCAGTACGGGATTCGACCACGACGCCCTGCCATACGTCCCATCCTGACACACCGTCATCGAGTCAACCGTCTAAGATGGTGTCGAAATCATGTTCGCCAACCTCGAATATGGTGGAGAAATGTTGTCTTTACAGATGAATCGAGGTTCAACATTTCCCACAGTGACGGGCGCCAACGTGTCTACCGGCGTTTGGGAGAACGTTATGCACGAAACTGTATTGTGGAGAGGAATCGTTTTGGAGGTGGCTCTGCGATGATTTGGGATGGGATAACACCACGGCACCGAACCCCTTTGTTCAGGGCAATCTCACCGGTGTGGCTACAGAGATCAGATTCTGAGGCCTGTGGTCATTCCTTTCCTGCAACGTCATGGCCCGGGATTGACATTTCAACAGGACAACGCTCGTCCTCACACGGCTAGGGTCGTGATGGATTTCCTTCACCATAACAATGTCATGTTACTGCCATGGCCTGCAAATTCTCCAGATCTCTCCCCAATAGAGTGGGATGAAATGGAGCGCCGTCTGCGTCGTCTACCACATCCTCCAGATAACGTCCGTGACTTGGCACAGGATTTGAGGAGGATATGGCAGGCCATTCCCCAGGCCTTCCATGCCCATTTGGTGGACTCCATGCGTCGCCGATGCACTGCTGTGATTCACGCACAGGGTGGTCATACCCGTTATTGACTTTGTGACTTTGTCGTTTGACCCCCTACTCCATTTTGATCTTCTGACGTCATCGTAACAGATGTTGTTCAGGTCCCGTTGACATTTTCTTATGGTCCGATCATTCAGCTGCTACAGCGTCTGCATCATTTTGTTCTTGCTGTGTTGTGTTTCAATCCAGAATATATTTTCTCCGTGCACAGTTTCTTTATGTGGCTAGTATATTTTGTGCGTGTCTGTTTCAGCCAGATCTTGCGCGCGTCTGTTTAACACAAATCTTGTGCGCGTCTGATAAACACAGATCTTGTGCGCGTCTGTTTAACAAAGATATTGCGCGCTTCTGTTTAACACATATTTTGTGCGCGTCTGTTTAAGCCTGATCTTGCGCGCGTCTGTTTAACAAAGATATTGTGCGCGTCTGATAAACACAGATATTGCGCGCTTCTGTTTAACACATATTTTGTGCGTGTCTGTTTAACCCAGATCTTGCGCGCGTCTGTTTAACACAGATCTTGTGCGCTTCTGTTTAACACAGATCTTGTACGCGTCTGATAAACACATATTTTGTGCGCGTCTGATAAACACAGATCTTGTGCGCGTCTGTTTTACACAGATCTTGTGCGCTTCTGTTTAACACAGATATTGTACGCGTCTGATAAACACATATTTTGTGCGCGTCTGATAAACACAGATCTTGTGCGCGTCTGTTTTACACAGATCTTGTGCGCGTCTGATAAACACAGATCTTGTGCGCGTCTGTTTAACACAGATCTTGTGCGCGTCTGATAAACACAGATCTTGCGCGCTCCTGTTTAACACATATATTGTGCGCTTCCGTTTAACACAGATCTTGTGCGCGTCTCATAAACACAGATCTTGTGCGCGTCTGTTTAACACAGATATTGCGCGCTTCTGTTTAACACATATTTTGTGCGCGTCTGTTTAAGCCTGATCTTGCGCGCGTCTGTTTAACACAGATATTGTGCGCTTCTGTTTAACACATATATTGTGCGCTTCCGTTTAACACAGATCTTGTGCGCGTCTGATAAACATGGATCTTCTGCGCGTCTGTTTAACACATATATTGTACGATTCCATTTAACACAGATCTTGCGTGCGTCTGTTTAACACGGACACGGTGCGCTTCTCTTTTAATTAATGGATACAATTAAATCGTTTATTACATCGTCAAAGTTTCACAGTTTATCGTCAGAATATAATTTAAAATGTGGTCCTCATGTTTGTACTATCAAGCTGAATTAGGGTTCGGGTTTTGTAATCTGGCAAAACTCTGTGGACTGTCTGTTTTACAGAAACAGCAAATAAATCTATTTTCCCATATTACGCTCGTTAAATATTGACAGTTATCTTTTAACTGATGCTTCTTTAAGCTACAAGTGCATGGCCGGCGGTGATATAACAGTTCTCTTTCAGCCTTTTAGCGTTGGGAATATTAAATGTTGTCGGCAGGAACATATAATGGCATTTTTGAATAAAACCCAACAACTGTGACAGCGCAACGTTATTTAACAGTAAAACACTAAGAGCTTCCATTGACACGCATGCATTACTAAAAGGGCATATTAGGTTTTATTATCTTTGCATTGTCACTCGAGGAAATACGTGTCACCAAGCTTATTAATATGACGACTGAGTGGGCGGGGGAAGACTTGTGGTAATTGGATGAAATAGTCTAAATGGTTAATATTAATCATTCTCGGTTAAAGCACCGCCTCCGTGTACAGTGGATAGAGCACCTACACGGAGAGCGGAAGATTGGTGGTGCGATCCCTTGCCATGTCATAGCAAAAGACTTGTTGGCTCGGAGTCCATATATGGTGGCTGAGTGGGGTATCCATGTTAAACTGCTGGATGGTATCTCAGTAGCCAAGCGGTATTAAACCAGCGTAAGTAAGGTCTTGTACAAGCACACATGCACGCACGCACTCACACACGTATGCACGCATACACAGACACACACACACACGCCTATAGGCACACAGACACACGCACACATTTACACGTGCATGCACGTCTTTCATATAAGTGCAATAATCTTGAACGCGACGTTAAACCTCCCCTCTCCTCACCTGGATGACGAAGGAAACGTCAGACATTACACGATAAAACATCCTTTATATGACATAAACGTGAGTGTGAAATGTTTATCGTCTGGCATGCTTCTCTTTTCATAACTTCACGTAAATATTACACCCTTACGATCATAGAGATTATCGTCAAAACTTATTTAAATGGTGTCATTATTCACCCAATGGCCGATGGTCATGCCCATGCAGGAAAGACCCAGAAGTAATTCTGACTCAGCCTGTTTGTTCTACCGCTCCTCGTGATACTGAGATGGAATTCTGACCCCGCCTGTGTGTTTTATCGATGCCCACTTTACTGAAAAGGACCCCGTCTTCGTATTTAACACCCCCTCACTGTAAAAAGAAGGAGGGGCGGTCGGGTAGCCTAGTGGTTAAAGCGTTCGCTCGTCACGCCGAAGACCCGGGTTCGATTCCCGAAATGGGAACAATGTGTGAAGCCCATTACTAGTGTCCCCCGCTGTGATATTGCTGGAATATTGCTAAAAGCGGCGTAAAACCATACTCACTCACTCACTAGTAAGAAGGAATTATGTACCCGCTTGTGTATTTTACCGCAACTCAAGGTCCTGAGAAGGAATTCCGACATCTGAATTGACTGACTGAAATGAGGGCGTACTTTGCCCAGACCCGGTGCTGAGGACAGATTGTGCTTACTTCTACTCCCCCGTAGACGTATTACGCCCCGACTCCTGTACTGAGGCCGTATTATGCCCCGAATCCTGCACTGAGTCCGTATTATGGCCCGCCCACTGTACTGAGAACGTATTTTGCCCCGCCCACTGTACTGAGCACGTGTTATGCCCCGCCCACTGTGCTGAGGACGTGTTATGCCCCACCCACTGTGCTGAGGACGTGTTATGCCCCACCCACTGTACTGAGGACGTGTTATGTCCCGCCCACTGTGCTGAGGACGTGTTATGCCCCACCCACTGTGCTGAGGACGTGTTATGCCCCACCCACTGTGCTGAGGACGTGTTTTGCCCCCACTGAACTGAGGACGTGCTATGCCTCACCCACTGTGCTGAGGACGTGTTATGAGGCCGTATTATGCCCCGCCCACTGTCCTGAAAACGTATTTTGCCCCGTCCACTGTACTGATGACTTATTATGTCCCATCCACTGTACTGAGGCCGTGTTATGCTCCGCCCACTGTACTGAGGTTGTATTAAGCTCCGCCCACTGCACTGAGGAAGAATTTTGTCCCTCCCCCAACTCTTGTACTGAGGATATATTATGCTCCGCCCACTGTACAGAGGACGTATTGTCCCCCCCCCCCCCCCTCCCACAACTCTTGTGCTGAGGACGTGTTATGCCCGCCCACTGTACTGAGGTCGTGTTTTGCCCCACCCACTGTACTGAGGAAGTATTTTGTCCCCCCCCCCCCCCGCAACTCTTGTGCTGAGGATGTATTATGCCCCGCCCACTGTGCAGAGGACGTATTTTGCCCCCCCCCCCCCAACTCTTGTGCTGAGGATGTATTATGCCCCGCCCACTGTGCAGAGGACGTATTTTGCCCCCCCCCCCCTCCCGCCTCTTGTACTGAGGATGTATTATGTCCCGCTCACTGTACTGAGGGCGTACTTTGTCCCGCCTCTTGTACTGAGGATGTATTATGTCCCGCTCACTGTACTGAGGGCGTACTTTGTCCCGTCTCTTGTACTGAGGATGTATTATGCCCCGCCCACTGTACTGAGGGCGTACTTTGTCCCGCCTCTAGTACTGAGGATGTATTATGTCCCGCTCACTGTACTGAGGGCGTACTTTGTCCCGCCTCTTGTACTGAGAATCTATTATGCCCCGCCCACTGTACTGAGGGCGTACTTTGTCCCGCCTCTTGTACTGAGGATCTATAATGCCCCGCCCACTGTACTGAGGGCGTACTTTGTCCCGCCTCTTGTACTGAGGATGTATTATGTCCCGCTCACTGTACTGAGGGCGTACTTTGTCCCGCCTCTTGTACTGAGGATGTATTATGTCCCGCTCACTGTACAGAGGACGTATTGTCCCCCCCCCCCCCTCCCACAACTCTTGTGCTGAGGACGTGTTATGCCCGCCCACTGTACTGAGGTCGTGTTTTGCCCCACCCACTGTACTGAGGAAGTATTTTGTATTATGTATTATGTCCCGCTCACTGTACTGAGGGCGTACTTTGTCCCGCCTCTTGTACTGAGGATGTATTATGTCCCGCTCACTGTACTGAGGGCGTACTTTGTCCCGCCTCTTGTACTGAGGATGTATTATGTCCCGCTCACTGTACTGAGGATGTGATGTGTACACTAACGTCAACAATCATTCCAATTTAGCGCAGAGTGATGGCCGTTTGACATGACACAATATTCGTCCGATCGATTTGATACAAACATAGGCAACAACCCCCACCCGTAACCCCCACCCAAAAAGCAAAAAGCTAAACACCAAACAAACAAACACACACAGATAATACCATGAAACAGCGACTTAGTCAGCTGTTTGCCAAAGGACGAGCGCATTTGTAGCCGCATCTGTATTCTATTTTCGTGTCTACTTTTCCTCACAATAAGAAATACAAGAACATCTTCACCTAGTGTAACGAACATGCTATTTGCCATTAGGAGGTTGTGGCGGTCACAAGCTATTATGGAAACCTATCTTCAAAACTGACGACCTTGACGGTCCAAGGTAGTTAATTTGGCAGCAGAATTCCCCAGAGTTGAGCGGGAGGTGCGTGCTGTACGGCCTCGTGGACGTCATTGATATCATCATAGCCTGGTGTCCACAACAGACTGCCGTCATGGGCATATTCAGACAAACAAGGTCGGGCGAGTTATTGTTCTTCTGTCGTGCTACCAAAATGCTGTTGTCTCACTTCCCTCATGCCATTTCCAACGACCGCCTCCGCTAGTGATGGAGCGTCCGCCTGGAGAGCGGAAGGTCCGGGGTTCGATCCCCGACCGCGTCATACCAAAAGACGTTAAAAGATGGTACTTGTTGTTACCCTGTCTGGCGCTCGGCATTAAAGGGCTAAAACAAGGACTGGTCGGCTCGGAGTCAGTATAATGTGTGTCTGAGTGGGGTATTCATGTTAAACTGCGGCATGGTATCTAAGTGGGCTAGCACTATAAATCGGCATCAGTCAGGTCTAGTACAAGCAAACACACACACACACACACACACACACACACACACACACACACACACACACACACACACACACACACACACACACACACACACACACGTGCATGCACGTCGCTATATAAGTGCAATAATCTTGGACGCGACATTAAACCCCATTTCACCTCATCACCTCACCCATTTCCAACGCTACTCATGAGGTTTGACTTTCTTGTACAATAGTGAGTTTGGTTTAAATCCGCTTTGTAGGGTATTCCAGTTATATCACGGTCCCTTAATGTGGGATGAAATCGCGAAGTGATGCAGGTCTCAGACGTTTACCATTTTTGTGAAACCCACAAGCACGGGTTGGGCGCTGACAAACCTGGAAACAATCAATCTGGTAGAACGGGATTCGAATCTACAATCATAGCTTTCTGGCGTGCAACAAAGCGAATTGCACCACCTCGCCAAATCGGCCAGTGGTGCCCCTCGTGCACAAAGCGATCGCTTTGAGCAAGCGGGCCCAGGTCTATATTTGAAATGAGACTAATGGATCCATAAACACTATGCGAGCTCTTCAGATTGATGTTTGGTGTTTCCACGCTGGGGCAGATATACAACCTGACATCCCCTGAACCTGTTGTTTACTCTCACCCGATCACCTGAAGCCAATGAGTGCGGAGACTCCCCACAGCAATGCCTCACCTACATAAACGACGACGTTGTATACATTCAGCGACATAAACGACGACAGTGTACACAGTACCTAAAATCAACATCCCCGAACTGTTGCAATAAATTATTCAGGTACATCTCTATCACGGAGGTTTGATCTCATCGTGAAATCACTGTGGTTACTGAAATTGTTTGCCAAGGACCATTAGCAATCAAAACACTTTGCCTTAAAGGTTTCTACTAAAATCGTACGAAAACAATTGAAATTATCACCTTGTTTACACTGCTCCAGTCTCCATGGGCAGTGATAATTTCTTAGCCCCAGAACAATCGGACGCAATTATTCAGGTATGAACGCCAGAGTCACATTAGATGCAAGTGCACGTTGTTGTCGAAAGATCTGTGTTAATGATATGTTTCGTTAATATATTGAACATGATCTTTGTGAAATTATTCGTTTTTATAGGACATCAAATGTGATAAGAAATATATACTGTAATTCATGAATGTTAATCGATGCGTTTTCAAATTATACCGACGATCCCTGGGTTAAATAACACAGGCAAGTAATGTGAGCAGCTCTATCATTTAGTGCAATGGGCAGCCCCCACGAAATCCATTTTCCTCGAGGGATAGATCTAGTTTTGAGTCACCATGACCGTCATATAATAAGGAGGAACACCATGGAACTTAATGGCAGAATGTAGGTGGCAGGTTCCTCGTCGACGTAATAAGAACACGGATTCCAAGTAGTTTACACTGGAGCCTATCAAATCCATCACACAATCCCCTGCGACCTTAGAGTGTAAGAATTTTTTACATTTACACAAGAAGAAACAAAATAAAGTCACCGAAACAAAAACAAAGTTTGGGACGTTCCTGGCGCTGTTAATGAAGCCTGTAAACATCGTGGAAACCGAGACAGAGGCGGTTCCACTGATGGTATTTGTTTTGGGGAATGGGGCAAGGTGTAGTGGGTCTTAAGCGTTTTAAAGACATAATGGTTGTATCTCTGAATCCACTTGGGAACACGGGGAAGCTATTTCCAACATCAACACGAACCGATTTTCCATCATAATCAAGGGTTAGGTTTGCTGTTCCTGTAGAGAGGACAATTTGGTGTTTGTCATTGGGTTGACATGTTTTGGATATTCCTCAATCCCCCTCGTACAAGGAGCCAAAAGGGGCGATTGTGATGCACCAAGGCCATCGCGCTGCCACCAAAGAAGGACACGACATCAAACTTGTGAATGCATTATCAGAGTTTCAAGTCGCGTGGCACAACTGCAGTAAAATCGCACTATTTGTGTGGCTAATAACAGGCATCCAATAGAACGTTTGACATGTTGCTATAAATGGAATTGGTATCTCACACAGAACAGGTTTATGGTGAGATTCAAAGGAAAGGAGAAAATATTTGGATTGAACTCTGTTTCATTGTTACAGACTGTCATATTTAATGATCGTGTTGCCATGTCATGTTTGTTTCTACCAATATCAACTTTCACATTAGATGTAGAACAATATCAAGGTTGTGTACCTCCATCTTACTTTGACATTAAGCATTTATTCCGTGTTATGGACATATGACTCTACCTAGCTTTCACATAAGGTATTTATTCCGCGATAAGGACGTGACTCGCTCCAATGTCCAGACTTCGGAATAATAGCGACAAAACTGATCAAATACTAAATTAGGCCCTGGCTCATGCCCACGAACATGCCTATGGCATGACCATACGTGATTATATGACATACATCCTCAATATATGTACTATACTTAGGAACCAAATTGAATAGACGTTTTCGGCTGATCTTTGAGATCGTTTAAGGTAAAGAGAAGGTACATTACTGGTCTCCATGATGTGATGACCTCCCAGACTACGTCCAGACATTGAAATTAGCACCTGAGTGAGGCTGATGCATTGTCCCTGATATGTTGTTAGGAATTCCAGTTACTGCTAGACTGAAGGAAACCAGGCCTCACGTTGTCCCCGTGTTGACTGCGTCGAGAGTTAGAAGATAAAGATGTAACAGCCTCCCTTGATAACATTGGTACTTACCAGATTGAAATATCCCAAAAGCTCAATTACATATCTGATGGGATCATTTGATCATAAAAATCACTAATGACCATCCATGCACGTGGGCAAAAAACCGTGCATAATTCCACATGACTACATATTTCACTTTATGTCTTATAATTGATGTAACGCCTGGAAAACTGCGTCTAAATACGTATAAAACATATGATTTGTAAATGTACGGGCGGAAACATGAATTCAATAGTTTTATCGATACACATTAAGGTAGGCGTTCCTCCCGCAATTATTGTAACGAATAGTTTGAGCGTTAAAAATTAGAATTGATCCGATTCCACTAATGACTGAATTGTTCTTTTCACAACATTTAATCCTAACTCCCCTGAAACCGCCTGGGAGTACATGCAACCAGTACTTAACGTGGAGCTGCATGTTTTTGCTTCATTATATCAGATCAACAAATTCTTAACAAACACGTCAGACGTGGGGGATTGTCCCTGAGAACCCAATCAGTCGTTTAGAAATGTGCAAAAAATGTTGAATAACAGACACAAGTATACTCATTTAAAACTATTTGATAAAACGTAAACTTCGACTCACAGTATATGAAAAAAGGACCAGGCTATAATGACTACGCAATGTGACTGCTTCGCCCCTGCCTCTATTCTGGCACTTCATCAACATCGCTATGTTGCCGGTCCTCCTGGCATTAAGACATTTAAGGAACGAGCAAATATCGGCTAATTGATTGATGCGCTGTTTGGCAAACATGGGGACCATTTGCTCCACAAATCGGATTTCAGCTCATAACTGTATGAATCTGTTTGTTAAAGACCCAAATTTGATCGCCTGCCTCTCAATTAGCACATCCGCAGCAACACGTAAGATCCCCCAAGGTAACCTTATTGACCAGGGCTTGCAGTCTGATAAAAAGATGTCATTAGGATATGTTTGAACAGACGTGGCAGGAGACGTAATTGATGGTTCGTCTTAATTATTACTGGTCTGTAAACTTTCTTACTTTTCAAACTATTTGCTATGTGGTCTGACTGGTTTGTTCAACGAATACGCGCCCTGATTGTGGAAGCAATGCTGTGTAATATATCGATGTTAGACTTGTGATAACGAAGATCGGATGACGGTGATGATGGTTAGGATGGTTATATGTATTGATTTTGGTGATGATGAAAATACTTGTGATCTTCATCAGGTAGCACACAACGTGATGCATTCTTATATAACAGCCGCTATAATTGTTTACAGAGGAAGAAATGGTGATAGGAAGTGCACAATCTTTCAAACACTATATCGACGTACAAAATGTGATTATTGTTAGCATATAACTGTGCATGTAAACACGGTTGGGATGATAGTCATGAACCCATTCTTCAGATTTCAATAAGAAATGTTTTTTTCGATGATGATGTATTTCATTGTTGTTTTTTGGCGGATTAGTTTACAGTGTTTCGGAGATTGTTTAGCAACGTTTTGACCCGGTTGCACTTTTTTCTGCCAAATCCATTTTTTAAGTGTGTACTTTCTTTTGTCCGGCAATTCAGTATATGGAAACATATTTTTATTTATGCACTTTCAAAGTTTTCTTTAGCTATAGTTTTATTTTTATAATGCTTGGGAAAATTAATTTGTCAAGTTTACACACACAAATTGTTCGCTGGCAATGATAAATGAGTTATAGATGTGCTGGGCTGAAACATCGATTGGCGTCTCCATTCAGAGAATGATTCAGAGAGTGACCAGGATATTATTCTTTCTACAACTGAAAACCCACATTTGAACGTGTTAAATGTCATGTAATAAAAGTGTGAATTATTATTGCAAATATGTTTCCATTCTCTGATAACATTGAATTGGAAGACTCCCAAGATCAATATGAAGGCACAACTCTGCCACCGAGGGGATATGACTGTCCGAGCTGCAAGTAATTAACAAAGACAAGGTGTGATTTCGTGTCATGTTAAGGACTTGTTTAGGACATGTTAAGGACTTGTTTAGGACATGTTAAGGACTTGTTTAGGACATGTTAAGGACATGTTTAGGGCATGTTAAGGACTTGTTTAGGACATGTTAAGGACATGATTAGGACCTGTTAAGGACTTGTTTAGGACATGTTAAGGACATGTTTAGGACATGTAAAGGACTTATTTAGGACATGTTAAGGACATGTTTAGGACATGTTTCCAACAATTCTGAATTTCAATGAACAACTATGATGCAATGTTTTACATTTTCTTGGCCATAACATTTTTCACTTTCCACACGACACCCACGATAAGTCTGATGCCATTGATCCATAAATCCTTCCATTGATAACCATCGCAATTATTTATTTCGAAACAGATCGCTTATTTCGTGCAACCGGTGGTTTTCCCTGGCAGCTGGGTGGGATGCAGCGGGTATCATTGAAGGACTTTCAGAATATTCTAGACATTTGACAATGTATTTTACTCATTATTTACGGTAAATGAATATATAAAACAACTACGCGATAAATCGCAAAGAAGAATGAAGAACGAAGTGTGGTTTATTTCACGATAAAACAATGTTCTATCATGGCGTAATTTCTGGAGATTCCAACATGCGCTCGCAACTTGACAATGTCATATATTGGACCACGTTGTTAGTAAGAGGGGAGCCTCTGGTAGGTTGTTCCCAATAGATGTAGCTAGGCAACGCAGATAAGCGCTATGGCCGAACGGTCGCACCCAAAAGCGGGAGAGATATGACAATCGTTATTGAGAGATTGTGACAATATGCGGGGAAAATCCATCTGTGCATAAAATGGTCTTGTCCGAGATTGCCGAGGTCGGATTCCATTCAGGGAGTCATCAATATTAAAATACGGGTACATATTTTTAAATCGTTACATTACTTCAACATACTTAAAGAGACTGTAAATAATGTTGATATGTCATACAGAAATAAACGACTCGTGTCCTCATGGTTTGTTCTCCTTGCTGTGTTTTTTTGTACGATAAACAACTCCCCCTCATCGTTTATTTCTTAAATACGTGATACACAGGGGCAGCAGACAAATCTAGCCAAAACGTTCACCAAAATATTAAACATACCCTCTAATGGCTGCTATGGCAGGTGACATCATGCGCATGTCCATTGAACCACGTGACGACACACTAAACGTGTGCATCACGAGGGTCGTGCGTGGCTTCGGTATACATAAAACTGTTGAATACAACCACATGAGACACGTTGGGGTGAAAGGGGAACAGCTTTTTCACAGGTGGATCGAGTGAGTCGGCCTGTCCGTTTACTATCGGCGGAATGCCCGTAGAGACGCAAATTGACCACGTTCGTAAAAGCCCACTGCCATGGACAAAAACGGATCACCATCGGGGTGAATGCTGGATTCAAACCGACGACAATCGAATCCTAGCAACCGATGCCTTTTAATAAAAGCATCGGCAGCTCTTTGCGTCAGTAATACCACAGACAGCAACAGAAACGAGGCATAATACATAAAAAGAGGAATATTATCCTTTCATACTGATGCTCAATCGTCATTGATGACATAAGGATGACCCAGTGTGCACTCCAGTACACAAAATAATACATTTCATAAATGACAGAGTCTGTGCATACAACAAAACATGACCATCCTGGATGATTAGAAGTTCCAAGGCCTTGCACGGCAAACAGACTCGTAAATCAATATGGGTAAGCGAGACAGATCAATGCCGGTCCTCATATCTGTCAGATTAATGAGCTATCGTTACTTGATCCCTCACTTGTAGTGATATGGCCCTGAAAGGCTGCCATACAAATTAATTATGGAGTGTTTCCGGGGCGATATTGCAAGTAAACTTTCTTCCAGGAGAAAGGACTAGGATCCCGTCTTTGTAATGGTATCTTAAATATCTTATAACTATAATGCTCAGGATGGGAATGATGGGGGTTGGGGGTCATGGGTGTCGGGGTGGTGGTTGTGGTTGTCGTTGGGGTGGGGGTAGGGGTTGGGTTGGGGAAGGAGCAGCAGTTCGCTGTGCAGAGTTGGGTTCCATAGACGTGCCAGGCACCTAGGATTGTGGGTTTGGTCCTCCCTGATAATGTTTCTGGGTTTGTTAGCACCATGCCCGTGCTCATGGGCTCCACCAAGAGATAAACATCTGCATCACTTTCATCCAACTTTGCCAAGGGCTTTCCCCCTACACAAACTGACAACCGTAATTTATCACTACTCTATTAACACTTGACGATATTCATAATACGACATCCCCTATAACCATAAACTTCTATGTATTCTATATGATGTACACTACGGAAAAAAGAATTGTTATTCATATAATGTTAAAAAAAAATATTCAGAAATGAAATAATGCATGTCTCAATAGTTTATGTTTCACATTTATGTGTTCCCGTGTTTTTTCAGGTTATTAATTGACTTGCCTTTGGATGTGTTTGTGACTGGTGTCACCTGTGGGGCAGGATACGCTCACCTTTTCGCGAACACCTGGTATCATTACTATTTGATAGTGATTCATAAACGCATCTTCGTGATAAAGTCGGAATCGTATAATCGACCATGCAGAGATTTCTCAAGTTTTGTCGCTTTATTTACAAAATAAACGTGCTATTGATCTATTGACGTTTATATATATTGCATGCCGTGTTAGTCACATTGCGTTCTGTGATTTTTAATCGTGAAAGTTACCATCGTCTGTGTGAATGTCTGCCCACAGATAGGCTCCCCGTGAGCCACTGACATTCTTCTGACCATCACTCCGAAGCTTACATTCTTCTCTAGGGCTGATCTGCAATCCATCACTTGGCGACATGTCGCAAAATCGACCTCCTTGCGACTTACCGGATCACCGACGCGGTTGCGGAGGGGTCCTGAAGATGAAACGTTGGACCAGACGGAGTACTAAACTCTTGGACCATTCTGGCTAGCCTCCGTCGTGGTCGATGCAGCTGCCTTTATGGCATCCATAATAACTGATATACATTTTCATAAGCAAAGGATAATGAGCCCAATAACTGGGATGAAACAGCTAAGCTTTTTGGCGATTCCTCTAAAGAAAATTATTCAGATGGGGCTATTTCTCAGGATCAGTAGTTTAATACGTAAGTCCGTAAAGTGGTTTGGCTTAAGAGGTAATGCATCAATAGTGTTAGTCTGGCTGGGCAGTGATTTATAGGATCATTGTTTCCAATACAGCAGTTTTACCTTGTGTTGGGGATTACACAGCGATCAGTGACATACTGCCTTATAGAACACAGGTTCTACATTGTGTTGGGGATTACACAGCGATCAGTGACATACTGCCTTATAAAACACAGGTTCTACATTGTGTTGGGGACTACTCAGCGATCAGTGACATACTGCCTTATAAAACACTGGTTCTACATTGTGTTGAGGATAATATAGCGTTCGGTGACATACTGCCTTATAGAACAGATGTTCTACATTGTGTTGAGGATTAGATAGCGTTCACTGACATACTGCTTTAAAGAACACATGTTCTACATTGTGTTGAGGATAATATAACGTTCGGTGACATACTGCCTTATAGAACAGATGTTCTACATTGTGTTGAGGATTAGATAGCATTCACTGACATACTGCTTTAAAGAACACATGTTCTACATTGTGTTGAGGATAATATAACGTTCGGTGACATGCTGCCTTATAGAACAGATGTTCTACATTGTGTTGAGGATTAGATAGCGTTCACTGACATACTGCTTTAAAGAACACATGTTCTACATTGTGTTGAGGATAATATAACGTTCGGTGACATACTGCCTTATAGAACAGATGTTCTACATTGTGTTGAGGATTAGATAGCGTTCACTGACATACTGCTTTAAAGAACACATGTTCTACATTGTGTTGAGGATAATATAACGTTCGGTGACATACTGCCTTATAGAACAGAGGTTCTACATCGTGTTGTTTTGTTGATTAAATAACGTTCAGTGACATGCCGCCTTAAATAGAACAGAGATTCTATATCGTGTTGAGGATTACACAACATGCAGCAAGTAATGGCATATATATGAATCTACCAGGGGTAACAGCTTTTCAGAAGCGTATCATGCAAGTGGTCAAGATCACGGTTTGCCAAGCCTAAACTTGAAGTGTTACGATACTTGGCTAATCAAGTATACGCTAATCGTGGATTGGAGTCCCTGATTCATTTTGACAATTTCATCGTTATTCTGTCAGAGCCACACCTGTTGTCTGTGGATTCAGCAAATTGGTTCATTACTGTCCGTGCACATGGATCTGGAGATCTTCCAGCTAACTGACCCAAACAGAAAAATCTGCTTTCACTTAATGAAGCAGAATCCAGGATACCATCCATCAGTGAATTATGTTCTCATTTCAAAATCCGTGACAAGAGGGGATATTGGTCCTAACAGTATAACTTGTTAAATGGATACCGTGCCACCGGCATTATTCGCAGGTTTACACTGTGACCACCATGTGAAGCGATGAATTAACATATCTGGTGATGAGGTCACAACGCCTGCAGGTGCTGCTAATGAGGCAACACTCCCACCAGCTCTTCAGATGCCTCTTCCACAAGACCTGTACATACATTTCCCGGGTACATTCCTCCCTCGCTGTGACCCTCTCACTGTTTGAACCGCCGAGGCGAGCTTAACGAATTTCAGTTCATCAAAGGTGAGGTGAGGTGAAATGGGGTTTAACATCGCGTCTAAGATTATTGCACTTATATAGTTCACGTGCATGTACGTGTGTGTGTGTGTGTGTGTGTGTGTGTGTGTGGCTGCTTGTACTAGTCCGGACTGATGCCGATTTATAGTGCTAGCTCACTGAGTTACCATGCCGCAGTGTAACATGAATACCCCACTCAGACACAGTATACTGAATCCGAACCGACCAGTCCTTGTTTTAGCCCCTTAATGCCGAGCACAGGACAGGGTAACAACAAGTACCATCTTTTAACGTCTTTTGGTATGACGCGGTCGGGATCGAACCCCGGACCTTCCGCTCTCTGGGCGGACGCTCTACCACTTGACCACGGAGGCGGTCCGTTCATCAAAGGCTACCACATTACTTATTTAGCGTTATCAATTATTTCTTTGTTATCTAATTGTTATAACTGTTTACCAACTGCAGAACAAAAACGATAATAAGAAATCTTTGCTGAAAGCTGAGTCGATTGTACGGTTTCGACCATAACACAAGTTGCCCAAAGAAAGACTACACCAAACTCACTCACAGTTCAAGGTCGCCGTGTTCATCTGTTGTCTTCGGTTCTGTCAACGTCAAGAACACTAGATCGAATACGTTTCATGTAGCCGAACCTCTGGTTACAATTCTTGGCACTGATAATTATGGTTTAGAGAACACAACAATAATGCTTCAGTAACATGAGAACATCACCAATCATCCTTGTGACTCTGTTGATTAGCCATATATTGCAAAATAACGTGCAGCTAAACGTATAACATCAAGAAAAACAAGAACAAAGCTACTTTAAGTAACACATCATAATAGAGAAACTTTGTTCATTGATTCATATATAGTTGGGCAGATTTTACTTGGTTGTTTATCCTGCAATATTGACCTGCATAAAAGACAAAACACGCTACATCCCACATGCCTGATAGAAATCTCCGTTTTATTTCAAGTAATTTATGTTAATATGAAATAATAGAGACGTGTGTGGTATTCAGTTTCAACTCCGCCATCCCGCCACCATGTAACAGGAAATTAACTTCCAATAATCTCCAACCCTTTTAATCTGGTTCCTTCAGATCAATTGTGATATATTACTTTGGATGTTTGCGTGTTTGTTGGGGACATGATACTCGCACATGTGTTTTTTTAATGTGAACAGCACACAAATATTGTTTAGCTATCGGATGGTCAGAATGACATATTTGCTGGACCATAAGTAACGCTTAAGCAAGCCAGGCCTTGTTAAAGATCAACGCCTACGCACCGTGGTATGCTACAAACAGGAATGGCGCAAAACGAATTTTCCAGACATATTAATGTTCAACGAAACGCAATATCATCTCTTGGGAGACGTTATCTACAGCAGAGCAACACCTATGACTTGCCTAGGGCGGTCGTCCACGTGTAACGTCACGTCAACATGACAACCATATTCGGTTGATGCATCTACGGAATCGATACCAAACTGCCTCATTAACAGCTCTGAAAATTCCTGGGTTGAGACCGATCAGTGGAAGAACAGTCCCCAACCGGTTGAGGTAGCACCATATCCGACACCGACGTCCAGCGATACGCCAATGGTTTGCTTCCACGTCTTCCTCAGGCACACAAAGCTTGATGTAGACAGCATCTGAGGTTCAGACGACAAGACTGAGACAGTTTACTGTTTACAGATGAGTCCAGGTTTCATCTAACTCTGATGGTCGCTCGTGCAAGGGTCTAGACGCGTCCAGGAGAACGTTTTAGCCACGCTTGGTTTACTCAACGTTGTCAGTTTGTGGTGGAAGTGTGATGGCATGGGGTTGCCTCACAACTTATGAGAACATGGGAAAACTCCATTGTTAATGGCAATTTGAAAACATTGAACAGACGAAAATGTCCAAATTAAATACAACGTTTTAATTTTCAATAACACAACATTTACACCACTTTATATGAAGCACAATTACTTTTTCCGTTCGTATATGTAAGCTTTGTCTTTTCCTTCCTGGTAACTTTGAATCTTGCCTTGCTTTCAAAATACAAGTATGTGTTGATATAAGAAGAGATAAAACTACAGTTGATTTCCGGATCCTGATTTACATTCTTAACTTCAGGATCCGCGGCTGTTACCATGCCAACTATAGTTGAAGGCGACTATCGCCGCCTTCAGGACGTAGCACACCGTGTTAAAGAAAACAGAATCCAGTGTCTATCCTTGATAGTTGTCATGAACATGCTTGCCACATAAACACTAATACACACCACATGTCATCATCACTGACTGGATCCCCGTGTCCTTGTCATTGGGCACCACATGTACCTGACCAAGTTCGTTCACAGAAGTTCCTGAAGACGATTCCGATGGACTCCCGATATAAATCGTTAAAGGAAAATATCTTCAAAACTAGAAATCCGACATTCAGAACCCTCCACGAACTCAACAAGTAACCCCAATCTATACGGAGTGATAAAAATCATGTTCTCTGTTCTATATGATCATGTCAGTTGTGTCTGCAATCGCAGGATGGAACAGGAGTTTTCTGGTTATGAGTGTCACTCGATAGACAAAAATGTTTACCGTTTGTAACCATGGCCATTTGTAATACAAGGACTATAGATGTAGGCACATTTCAGAAGTGTTCATTCTATTGTGTGGGCGTATAAGAACATTCAATAATCCAACCTCTGTGGACACTTGGCCACATGTGTTTAGACTGTTCACTGGTGCTTAAAATAACACTTCACTCTGTCCCTAGAGGAACCTGTATTGAGGAGCCTACAGAAGGTTAAATGGAGTTTTTAGACGTCGCATAGACCAGCTGTCAAATGCCTAATCACTGCACTGAATCAAAGATTTTTCTAGCTTGAAATAGATGGGAAACCATTCTGCAGCCTGATTAAATAGGGGGAGAGTTGCAATGCTCTTAGCTGATTACAGTGCCCCTGTCAACTAGATCATAGCTCGAGACAATTTGCGTCCGTTAGAGAGTATAACAAACCCTCCGCATGACACTGGCGGAGCAATACATAGGAAACTTCCTTAACATGCGCAGTCGATCAGGCATAATGGCCGCACCGGTCAACAATGGCGGTGTTGGATTTACTTCCTGGATGTGACGGGGTGTCATGTTTACGACCTCATTAAATTAGAGGATGAGGAGAAAAGTGGACGTGCCTTTTATCCACGTTGTAAATGCGCACGAGGGAGCAGGTTTCGTTTATTGCAATAAACAACACCTCAAAAGACCAACCCTGTATCAGGTAGTTAGTGTAATGAAGTTCTATATTCTTGATAATAACGCCTGTAGACCACGCGGCGTGAGTATAATGAGTTCTCGGGCTGAATCCAAAGCTTTATTAATACAAAGTATGTATCGTTTCGTGTCCTTTGGCTATAGATTCTCTCATAAAATATTATTTCGGTGTAAATTGAAGCACAGGGCTCAGAAATATTATCCCATGGTCGAGTCATTAAGCGGTAGTATCGTCCTGGATGGCTGGAGTCCCTGTAGAAGGAGTGTTTTAATGATACAGTCTCATCGCACGTCAAATGCCATTTCTCTTTCCTTTCTAACATAAACGGACATCATTAAAGTGTCTTATACGGAATAAAGGGCCGGCTGAGTGGGATCATATCCAGAGAATATCGTTGTATCATCCTGCCAGTCTCATGATGTGACATTTATGATGTTCCAAGTGTTGTAGCTTTCTGCTGAGGAGATCACATCGTGAAATGTTCATAAACATTCGCGAATGGCGCGCCACAGAAATCAATTAATTTAATATAAATTTAAGACCCAACGATATAATCCGATTATCATCTTTGGTTTGTCAGCGTCGGGAGCTATAAACGTGACCTGTGTCACCTCGGCCTTTTTGACACATACAACTGATATGCGGTGATGTAACTGTAAGTTCAAAGAGGCTTGAGCCGAGCTCAAATACTCACTAATCAGTTTATACGTCTCTATTTGCATCTATTAACAGATTTTGCGACAAGCATGACTGCAGAAGTAACCGCACCCACGAACACCATGAAAAGTGGAATTCAATGAAAAGAAGGCATTTGAAACTATTCATTTCAAAACGACAATATATTTCAGAAATCTTTTTCAATCGTAACACGTAAAACTGACTGGGGCCTAATGTTCCCCGAGGGCGGTAAGAGTGTGTATAGTCCTTTATCCATGGAAACAATTTATTAAGTTTTACATTGACTAAGAAATCTTACTCAGATACCGGATCCAATTAATGGCGCACTGTGTCACACTATCGCTATTGGGAGTAGTCTAATTTCGTTTCGCATCCTGCACAGTCCCGATATTGGTAGAACCTGAACGATTTATTACGGTTACAGCGTGGCGATGAATACAACCCGGTGTAGGACGTAGAAGAAACACGCTCCTCATGTTCTGGACTCCATCTTATTTTTCAATTGCAATCTGAGTTCAGTGTCGGGATCCAGAACTCAATTGCCCTACTTTTATGTTATCATCTCTACAACACGCAAGTCTGCTGTTTGTCTGTTGCTTCATGAATACCATGCCTGTAAGTAATGCTGTGTGATTATAGCGTGTCATCCAGAGCATCTACATGGAGGCGTGTTGTTTCCTTGCCAATAAAATCACGCAAATAAACACATTTCATATATATGTTAGTTAGAGTTTGAGTTACAAACCCAAGAGAAGGTAAACATTAAGCTTAGAAACCTAAACATAATTGGTTTAAATGCAGATGACTTTCGGTAAGCATACACCAGGTCAAGTACAAAGCTACACCTGGTGTATGTCATTATTATCGTGTACAAGCTCCATACGTTGGAATGTTGGTTTGATGGGATTCCTTTGAACGAGTATTTGAAGATGAATTTTCAGAGGTGTGTGTGTGTGTGTGTGTGTGTGTGTGTGTGTGTGTGTGTGTGTGTGTGTGTGTGTGTGTGGAGGGGTGGGGGTGGGGGGGGTGGGGGGTGGGGGGGTGGGGGTGGGGAGGAACAGTTCGGAGGATCCGGACCCTCTCCTCCCTCCTTTGAAAACCAGATTTAGTATTTTATAGGGAGTAGAATTATCTGAGAGATGATGTGATATTATGGACCCCCGCCTTCCAAAAAGGAACCTGGCACCTGATCATGAAGCAACTAGGCACATTTCGGGACTTTGAAGACCCTGTCGATTTGGCAGTCTTGTGATCTGTCTGCTAACCTGGTATTTTTACATAATATTTTCTGGTCCCTTTCAAATGAGTTATCAATTTGTTGTTCATCGGTTTGCTCCTCGAGTGTCTCGTCAGTTTGGCTAGGCGCTTATAATGTGATATATGTATTTACCGTCTTCCTCCACGTCGGCTGGCAGAATATATGACTACCCCACGGCCGCAATTTCCGCGCCTGTTATTTTATGTCATATAGAGTAACCAAAATTAATAATTGCAAGTTGCTCCGGCCTGGCAGGAATGAGGTTGTTGTTACATGAATAATCCATGACGCTTCCCGTAGTTCTCTACCTACAGGCCTCTAGCGTGTCCTATTTACGTTGCGTCACTCCAAGCGAGCCATCTGTGTCTCCGGGCACTTCCACGTCGTAATTGCCGACCGCTGTTGGAAGTACAGAGGCGATCCTCAGTGCACTATCTTTGTCCTGCCCAATCTGGGAACAGAAGCCTGTCATTTTCCTTGACCAGTGATGATGTCTTTAACGGCACAACATGGTCACTCATGCAGACAAATTGTGGGACGTGTTTTATACAGGTACAGGCTTGAGTTGGTTTTATTCTTTTTTATTCTCGTCACGCCAAAGAACTGGGTTCGCTTCCCCACAGTGGTACAATGTGTGAAGCCCATTTCTGGTGCCCCCCGCCATGAGATTGCCAGAATAGTGTTACAATCGGCGTAAAATCACTCATTCACTCACTCTCCGGAGAACGGTAGGTTTCGAGAGAGTGAGCTTGTGGTATATTGATAAAAGGTTCGATTGTGGACAAGGGTAAACTGGACGGAATTAGGCAATTATCCATGGGCCTGTTTAGAGCGTACACTGTAAACACACTGGACAGTTCCACAAGGTTCAGGGCCACATCGAACTGAGAAGTGAGAGAGACACAGCACAATGGCTGAGACACTCAACAGTCAATGAAGCTTCCGAGACGAGCATCACCAGTGTTGTTGCATGTCATATTATATTGATATACAGATCAACCTGACATTAGTTTGAAGCAACCGATCCAATATCGACATATGTAATCCATCGGACACAATGCGACAGGAATTGGCAGGGAATAAACAAAGCTTATCAAGCTTATTTGATATTTTGACCTGATAAGGAAAACAATGCCATCGGGAAAAGATAAGATATATGTGCTAATGACATGTTTATATTTGGGAGGTATCATAACATAGCTTCGTCTTCTCTTACAGACTTTGTTTTAAAAAAGACATGTGAGTTATGAGTTAATGTGTTCGCTCGGAGTCCATAACCAACATCGGTACGCTTTGCGTAACTAATTCCTTGAAATACCCACTGTGATGGTGACAGACATTGATTGAAGCGGCGTACACAAAAACCAACTCATTCAAACATCCAAAATAGGATTGGGTCATCTTAAATATGATCATTACATGTTAGCGATTGCAAATATACAAAGTACTTTAATTCTTGATAATAGCTGACCATTTATCTATTTTAAATAAAAAGCGACAAACCTTTTCTCTCTGTAATCATAAGTAATCTCTACTATATTAGAATCGATTGTACCATCCTGACTATACCACAAGCATGTGTTTATGAATACAAAAATCAAATAGTGATGATACCAGGTATTCGCGAAAATCCGAACATACCAAGCACTCGCCACAAACACATGCAAAGACAAGTCAATTGACCCAACAAAATACGGCAATATGTTGTAGGCAGTTTCCTCGCATGAACGTCTGCAGGTATATTTTCAAGGGTGACAACTTTAGAAAGGCTTAATAACCCCTATAACCAGTTGCTTTCAACAAACGGTCATCTCAATCGCTCATTGATAATAACTCGCTAACTGTGTGTACTCATCTGTGAAAGCCGAACTAATAAATTCCCTCAGTTTGTTTTGTATGTGTCCTCTGTGTGCCAGATAATGTCCTCCCTGTAACACGCTATGTAGGGAATTAGTACAAGAGTGGCTTGTCCACAGATGTAGTCTTCATCTCTCAACAAGAGGCCAGGATCCACAAACAGCAGTGTGCATCTAATTATATATACATTAACGATTACATTACGTTTCTTTCACCTGTGTGGGAGCTAAAGATACAATAATTAGCACCAGTCGTCCGCATACCTTTTTACAACTGCTACTCTAATGCCGCACGTTTTTTTGTTTTTTGTTTGTTTTGTCTGTGTATTTTGTTTCTTATTGTTGTTGTTTTCTGCGCTCTGGACCAATTCATTTGGGACACGCGTGCGTTCAACAGCGTTGTACTTGCCTTGCTTGGGTATGGAACATTTGTGGTCATTTTTGCGTCATATTTGCTTAATGTTTGGTGTGTAACATTTGTGTTGTGATGTGACGTGACGTCCTGTTGTTTCGCATCTGATTATTTATATTTACCTGGCCATGTGCATATTCCTTTGGACATTCCTTTGAACATTCCTTTGAGGTACAATATCTTTTTTTCCAAATCTTAGAACGCGACGATTTCTAGATGGTAACTATAGATGAAATCCGAGCCCATAAAAATCCGTTGGTAGCCTTCACTTTGCTGACATTGTTGTCTCTCAACTGATATGTTGTTAGTGTTATTATGTTTGTACTTAATTTTCTACATTTACCACATCTCTGTCAAACGAGAACACATAACCTGTTTTCACTGTCCACGTATCCCTTTTGACATCTCATGTATAGTGGCATGCCTTACAATTCTTCAAATGCATGTATGCCAGGCGTGAAATATTAAAGGGGTGACATACTGAAAATAATATCACAAAATTGCAGACATAGCAATGATAAAACTGAACGTAAAGAAATGTTTATATTTCTGAAGAAAAAAGAAAGCAAATGTTGGCAAGATGTAAATTTGACAAAAACTATGAAACAAAATATCAAAAAGACTGTAGAAACAAAATTTGCTATTTCAGCTCTTATTAAAGTCATTCTAGAGGTGTTGTCATACACTGAGTCGATAATTTTGACTGTAAAATCGAAAAGGAAATAAGCGATGTTAATTGCAATGTGCTTATTGTAGAAATGGACATTAACGATTACAAGCTAGCTATTGTTAACATTTTTGGACCAAATAAAGACGATATGGAATTCTATGACAATTGAAAGACAACAATTAGAGCTTTCAATAGTGACCATTTTGTTTTGTGTGGAGATTGGAACGTTACATTACACAAAATTATTCAAAATATGCATTCAATTACAAAAATGTAAACAACCCCAAAGCTAGAGGTAGAATTCTACAGCTTAAGGACGAATTGGATTCAATAGTTGTGTGGCGTGAACCCCATCAGTAAAAGATAAAACCCATCCCTTTGAAACAAGCGCGCTTGGACTACTTCTGAATTTCCCATAATATGTTGCCTTCCGTTATGAAAATCTAGTTTCAGATCGGACCACTCACCAATATCATTGACGTTTAAGCTTACAGGTCTCAAAAGGGGCAAAGGACTTTGGAAGTTCAGTAATTCTCTATTATAGACGACAATGAAAAAGTAGTTTCAGATCGGACCACTCACCACTATCATTGACGTTTAAGCTTACAGATCTCAAAAGAGGCAAGCGATTTTGGAAGTTCAAATATTCTCTATTATAGACGAAACTTATGTAACACTTTAAGTCTACCATTAAAGAAAGAATGCTGCGGTATATAATGAAGATAATAACAAAGAAACCGAATTTAATATAGACAATCAACTTTCGGGTAGAATACGATATTCCTGAAATATCTAATGAAAGTGCCCAGACGTTAGAAGATGAGCTGACCTACAATGAGCTACAAGAAGATGTTTAACACTTAGAAAATGACAAGAGTCCTGGGGAGATCAGTATACAACGGAATTTACCCTTTTTCATTGAATGACCTTAGTTAATATCTAATAAAAACCCTTAAATGACGCTTTCAATAATGGACAATTATCAAAATCACAATGACAGAGACTTATAACGCGTAGTTTAAAAGAAAATAAACATAACCAACGTTTGAAAAAAAACTGACGACCAATAAGCTTATTATCAGTATTCTATTAAATGTCAGTATTAGCAATATCACAAAGTGTTTAATCTGAGTGTGTTAAATATTAACGAGAATAAAAAAGGATTTATGGCTGGAAGATACATTGGTGAAATAACAAGACAAATCTATGATCAACTGGACTACGCCGATACCTATCAGATACCAAGTTTATTATTACTTATAAATTTTGAAAATGCATTTGGAATTAGAGACGAAACACTATTTATTTTGGTTTTAGAATGTCAATAAGAATATGGATAAAAAAATACGACAAAATTCAATCATGTACACAAGTTGATGATTTTGGATCTCTATTTTATCCATGGTTGCAGACAAGGTGGTCCTTTGTCTCCCTATATCTTTATAACATTTTATGGCTTAAAGGTTAACATAAACAAAACAAGGACACTCTGGATAGTATCCAAAAGGCGCCCTAGAATAAAACTATATTCCAAGAATGGAACATTGATATGAGGCAAGATCCGTTCGATCTACTTGGTATTATATGTAAATTCAGAACTGATCACGACGAAATGACTGACTGCAAATATGACAATGTATTTAGAAAATGTGAAACACTCATGTGCACTTGGTCTTCAAGGAACTTTACTCCCTTTGGGAGAGATACCGTGCTAAAATCCCTTATTCTACCAAACTGTAACCATTTATTCTCATCCCTACGAGATCCACCAGATACATAGCTTAAACGTTTTCAGAAGAGGTGTTTCTCATTCAATTGGGGAGGTAAACCCGGCAAAGTAACGAGAAGTCAAATTATATGTGAAACATCAGATGGAGGCATAAAATGTCCCAAAATACTACTATTGATATATGTGTAAAAAATACCAATGGTACGTAGAGCATCAACATCGATAGCAAAGTGGTGTCCATTATTCTTTTTACATATACCTCGTTCTGGATCCTATAATGCATTCGAAATTACTTACAAGACATTAAGAATACAAATGATTACCAAGATGAGTAATCTATAATGTAAGGACCTGTATTAAGGCCGAGTAAGAACATTTTATAGATGACATCCACGTGGAGCGTATAAATGACAAGAGTATCCCATCACTCTATATATGGTATAACAAGAACATAAAAATAGGATATACAAGTACATTTATGAAGAATGGTTTGTAAAAAGGATACGTTTCATTAATGATTTTTAACCTACTCAGAACAAACACAGAAAAGGTTCACAGTATTTGTTATTTTGGCTATATATAAAAAAATAACAATCCTTTAAACCTTATCATTATTTTGTCAAAACGAATCATTTTTAAAAGTATAATTAATCTATCCACCAACATTCCAACTTATACAGAAGAACCTCACTGACTTTTATAATATAAGTTAACAAAGTATACTTCTGTCAATAATTGTAATAGAAATTACATTAATAAACTTTGGTCAAGCTGTCATGCTTTATTTCTTTGTCCATATTGGTATGTAATACCGTGTAAATGCTTTAGAAAAATAAACAGATGTTGATAACCAAGTGTGCTACAATTTATGAAATTGTTACAAGATGAACGTCATAACACTGTTCCTACTTTATCTAAATACATATTTCATATTCTCAAAAGTTCATTATATTTTTATTGTCCACGAGCTAACTTTGAAATATAGTTGTTGTCTTATAATCATCGAGGGATGTGGGTCATGTCCTTTGGTGGGTTAGTGGGTTGGTGAAGTAGTAATTTGTCCATGCATTAAACATGCGCTTAGTGAAGTTTTGTTGTTATTTTGTACTTTGGTCTTTGGCCTGTATGGAATAAACTTCTCTTTTACACTGTGTAAACTATCATTTGTGCTTAAAGAAACACGTTTAACACTAAGTAATCAATTTTAAAGGTTTTTTGTACAGTTCCTTATTCGTTCGATAATCCTTAGCACAAGATGTTTTTGTTTCAATTGACGTCATTCAGAATACGTTATACTTTGTACATCTTTCTTCTTGCTTACGTTTTAGCCTTAGTGTTTGTAATGACATACGATGGCAGATGCGTGTCGTGGCGACATTGTGTTCCTGTTGAAGTTGCATACGTGATGATGACAGTGCTGCTGGTAAGTTGAGTTATGACCTGACAATTTCGAACTATTGAAGGGTGAGAGGGTGGTCCGCGACAAGTAGTACGACAGAAATGTGCGTGTCCTGTCTCGGCAAACAACAAGTTCTATTCGCGAGTTCTACAGCACATAATAGAACGTACCCGGTGACTGAAAACGGTGACAGCAAGTTTGCATAGATAACAACAGTTGAGAAGCATCTTGACAGGAATTCATTTGCTGTAAAATGGAATACTTTTTCTACCCCAGAGAGATATAATGAAGAGTGACTGCACGTGTTTGTGTGTGCGTGCGTGCGTGCGTGCGTGCGTGCGTGCGTGCGTGCGTGCGTGCGTGCGTGTGTGTGCTACCCTGAGCTTATCGCCTGACGCCAAATTACCAAATTCGGGGTTCTGACATGGAGTAGAAAACCGGATGGAACCGTTATAACATACATAGCTGTCTTAGGCGTTTTATCCTGAGTGAGTGAGTATGGTTTAACGCCACCTTTAGTATTATTCCATCAATATCACAGCTCGGAACACAAGAAGTAAGTTTCACACAATGTGCCAACGTGGGGTACGGAACCCGGGTCTTCGGCGTGAACAGCGACTACTTTAACCACTAGGCAACTCCATTTGGTGTTATAAAGAGTCGTGTAATATTGGGATTAGACCAAATATAACATACATATACGTGCTTTAAAGATAAGCCTAGTCACTGCTGTTGCAATGCTTGTTGAAATGTCTATTCGTTATTTACATTGGAGTCAATTGGTTATACATAGAAAATAGTTGAAATGAAAAGAGATTTCCACCCACAATATATGCGACTATGTCACAGTTTCAGAATGAAGTCTGAAGTCCTCTACACTGCGCCAATAACCTGACAACAAGAAAATGTCCCGAAGTCCATTCTATAAATAAGACAACCCTAATGGAAAGATACGGGTTTTCTTTCTTCGCCAAATGTTCCTCAACAAACAGAGCTGGTGTATTTCACTATAAATCCATAATCCTATGATCCGAAGGTACTTCACTATCATTCATCTGTAACATATCTTATGATCAACTGTCAATTACGGAACGTTAATGGATAGTTGTACGTTACAAATGAATGATGTCAGCAGCGTTGTTTGAATTAAGATAGGCAGCATTCAGGAATTGTCCTTTCCTTGCGATCGCGTGAATCAAATGACATCACTAATCTGCTGCTGAAGCTGGTCTGCAATACTTTTTACACTTAAACGCTGGTGATTGATTGGTTTGTTGGTTCATGGAATGTTTGGTAGATTGATTAGGTGATCAGTCTGTCGATCGACTAATTGACTGATTTCGATGATAATGCTACCCAAAAGCAAGCGACTGTGCTATAATAAATAAGTTGAGAAATCAATTAGATCAGCGTTGTTATCACCATGTCTTACCTGTCACTCATACAATGGAAGATTTCCAAGAAAGGACTTGTATGTATCAAACATTTATGATATGCGACAGATTGCAATGAAATCAAATATATAAATATGTGGAGGGTTATTTCATCATTTTGAAAAAATATGTATTATGTAATAGTTATTTTGAACAAGTAAAAAGTAATTCATCTTAACTCTATTTTTTTACATTTGTAACTACATGTGTCCCAATTGCTCCACGTTCTCAGATGGCTGGCCTATTTGCCCATTCCATCATCTCTTCGTTAGCATCTAGCACCTAGAGTGTATAAATGGAATGAAGATATAAAAACCTAGACGACCGAGGATCGTGTAGACGTAGCGATCATAGTAACTGCCAGTAATAATAATCATTTTGTTGTGGACGAAACCTGTTATTATTGTAGTTCTGGGAAAATAGAAATATTTGAATATTTAATGCAAGCAAATGGGAAATTTTCACACACACACACACACACACACACACACACCCAACCCACAAAAAACAACAACAACAAAAACAACAACAACAACAAAAAAACAACGATTGATTAATAGTATTACCTGTACATGTTGATAAAGTTCAACTTAAAACTTAAAGCGTTTTCGTAGTACGACTGTCCGTGTAGATTATTCAGAATTATACACATCATACTATTTAGGAAGCACTGTGGAAAATGTTATCTATGCAAGTCACGTGTTTAATGTCACAGAGCAACAAGTGACAGAAGGTCTTGAACCTCAAAGAGACTCTACATAGTTTTGTGTCTTTTGCAACATGTTCCAGAGAAATGTACAATAAAATATTCGTAGGACGACCCCCTCATAAAGCCTGTCAATAGAATGTGATACCGATCCGATTGAAAAGTGTCTACATGTCGCTTTGCATGTGTATTGATGTAAATATATGCTTGTTTGCGGCCTAAGGGAAAACATAACTTCAGATCCATTCATCGTGTATGATATAATTATTCGCAGACAATGTCAGAGGAAGAGACCGACCCAGTCACAGCTGGAGTCATCACTCTCGTTTAACTTTGGCGTTCGTGGAATTGGAGAGATCTAACTGCTTTAAACTGTGTGCCTTGTGTCCAGAAAGGTATGTTCAATATTTAGAATATATAAGTAATCATACTGTGGTCATTGGACCTAGACGTTTTAATGTCTCTAAAAACAGCTGTTGTTGGAAATATTTATCAGGGATATTCTGAATGTGTTCATGCTGGTGTAAGGTTTACTGAAATTGCATTTATTGCTTTAATTGTCTCATTAGGTAGTTGTCCTTCCACTTGGACTGATGAAACTCTTGATTTGATAATTATATAACTCGCAGAGGAAATTCATTTTTCGACAGACATGTGAACCGACTGCAGGCTTAACCATTAATGCATTCTGAGTTGCCTACGTTGCAGCGTTATTATCATTCCCGAAATAAATAATATCTTGCAGACTGAGTATATTCAGAAGCAGCACAATGAGATGCAGTTTCAAATGACTTCTACATATATGACAACTGACATTACTAATAGAAATTCTGAACCAAATGTAGATAAAAAGGTATGACTTTTCTCAGAAAAGTAATTAGCCTTTTCTGGTATATAAACATAGTACACAACGACAAAAGTGTCATTTGGCTGCCAAATAAGCATTGAAGATAAATTTAAAAAAACTAAAAGTAACAGATATAAGACATTTCGTAGTCTCAATGATCACAGTTATTGAAGATCAACATTTATTTGGGAAACAATTAGATGTCAATTTTATCACAGATATTCTTGTAAATGAATCTAAAAAAATGTTCGCAAGACGTTATTTGAACCAATGTAATTAGTTCTGCTAATGTGTCTTCTAGAGCTAATCCCAAATGTGTGGAGAATACTGATCTCATATTTGTCACCGTCCTTCCATACCTTGTGCTTCATGTGACAGATGTATGTGCATACACAATAAACATGTCGTCAGATAAATTGTGACATTATTATTATGCACCAATGTAATCTGACACAATGCCCTGTAAAATAACCTTTCTTATTAATTTACATCCTGGTGATTTACCTGATATTTTAGCTTTATATGTCATGAAACAGCATAGTGAAAGTATTATACATGGCTTTACAACAGTAGTTGTTGAGACTCTGTCCGATAACAAAGTCCATTGTAGAATTACGTACTTATATGATTAATCAAACATTTCCATTTGGAAGTACATTGAAACCACATGTACATCATATTCCTGTCATAATATTCATCATTTTCTACTTCTGTCGTCTTGAAAATCAACGGTGGTGACCTCGTGAATGTGCCAGAGGAAAGTAAATTGTCATCAGCAGAAACCACGAGTACTGAAACAGGAACTCTCCTTGCCCCCATGCACGTGGATGTATGCTTGTTACAAGACAAATAGTCAAGAGGCCATGACAAAAACAATCAAAGAAGATGAAGCATACAGACTTCAGTGTCAAACTTGTCTCTCTATGTTTCCTGCCAGCATCGGGATACCCTGCTGCATGGCCATATGTATGGTTTATTTTTTTCAAGCTCCAACTCTGTGAACTGACATTTTGGCATGTATGTCCGTGATACCATGCAAGCTATGGAAGGCCTGAAACGGTCACTGCCTCATCCCTTCAAACTACCATCACTCACGCCACAACTTCTTACATAGTAGTGACATGTGTCAGCGTGGAGTGATTTTCAATTTGTGTAAAAGAATTACACAAACTTCATATAACTTGATATACTTCATACATAAATACATGTTTTCCTCATTCTCCTCTCATTCACTCTCCTACACGACCCCTGAACACAGATTTAAGTATCCTTGACCCACAACTTCCTTGCACAGTTTTGTCCCAATGACTTCATAATAAATCATTGGACTTACAATGATCTTGTCACTAAAGCAACTTCTATCGCATTTTTTCAGCATTATATTAAGAATATTACTGTCATCCAGATTGCACTTCATCAATCTTGTTGATATGCCTATTTGGCATCGTTCACGTAACTTATACCCAATTCACATGCACATACTTCTCTAGTAATAACACCTCCAAATTGGATGTTATTTTCTATAGAAGCCAGCTTGTTCTACCACGAGTCAGGTGACACTATAAATTTCTTAACTGGTTGTCGACAACCTGATTAAAATTAACAAGTTATTTTTAAGATATTCAAATAACCAATTCTCACGTTTCAACAGCCTGACTGAGAATCTCCTCACTGAGTGTTACTTCTTGTTACTGGTACTTCATTGTTTGTGAAATTTTATTTTTTGTCTCTTGGAATGAGACGGAAGGCATCGTGATATATTTCTTTACTCGTTTGTATTGACTTTTATTTCGTTATTTGCGCTGTGCTATAGAGGTTTTGCGATATGGTATATATACGTTCAATGAGGCACCCTAATGATCAGATGCAGAGAAAGATGATATGGTATTGAAAATTGAAACAGAATTCGAATATGGTTGACGAACAACTTGACAAATAAATTACAACTACACAACCTACTTTCTCATATATAAATTACGCTTGTCTGGATCTGTTGTCAGTGGTTCTCTACAGCTGCCCCCACCCCTCTAATCCTCCGTTCTCTGCTGTCTTTCTCTCAGTGTGCAGAAACATTCCAGAGATAAGACAATTTGGGCACGGATAGTTAAAATCAGAAAGCGAACGATGATAAGATAAGGGCCTCTGGTGTTTAAGGCATGAAAGATAGCAGTCGCCCCAAACAATATCAACAAGCTCTAATTTCGTTCCGTATTTATTTTAATCAAGCTTACTAGGTCAAAACAATCATGAAGGTGATCACAAGGGAATTTGTTGGTATAAATTGTCAGTGATTGAATATAGGAAAGCGCGGTATATGTGTATAAGTTTTCATTTATTTTCTTGGTGATTGCACATAGGAAAGCGCGGAATAGGTGTCACAGGTTTTTTTTGTATTTCCTTAGTGATTGCATATAGGAAAGCGTTGAATATGAGTTTACTTATAGGTTACTTATGTGTATAATGTTTCTATTGTTTCAGTTCACTAAGATAGTTTTTATTTCGTTGGTGATAAACGATGTCCGTACATAGAGACATATGCATATGAACATCGACAATTATGCCGCGTTTGTAAACTATGCAAAGTATTCAGTATTATGTAAACTGCTTCTAAGAGAGTCGACGCAGCATTCTCGAGCTTCCAGCCATCAAGATCCAAGTATGAGAGGAACACGCGTGTCTTTGTGAACTATTTGTCCGTCTTTATCCACACACAACGAAGAGTTAACCGCCAGTTCTTCTTTGAAACAAAACTTTAGAGTGCAGGAGCCCTTGCTGCCTACGCCATTGCCGTACAGCATGTAGCCAAAGTAGTCAGCGTGTTTTTTTCCACTAATACGAGCCTGATAACGCGTTGACATTCATTTTCAATAGGACAATTGTGGAAATGTTTGATGTAAGGTCTAAGAGGCCTACTCTATGTGATATTATCGGAAAGTATGAGAGCCTTACCCAGACGTCACGAACGCAATGTCAATATTGTTCAACACTGCTATTTACTTTCCTCATATGCAACACAATTGCGATTACTTTTGCCCCCTATTTTATCTTGTAAAGGCCAAAGAATAACGCAGTACCTGGGACCAGATCTTTGTATTGCCATTACATTAGGAATCCATGATTAAGTTAAAATACTCCCATGAGGGCTAGTGGGCTGTCTGTTTAGCGTCTATTGATTACGTCTATATAAATGTTATCGTTGTCCGATTTCCGTAATGTTAGGGAGGCTGGCCTCTGGGAGCCTCCAACAAGGGGCTTATCGAACAGACGCAACACGCGGGTCTATGTACATCAATTTCCGTATCTGGGGTTATTAAAATATCGCGTTCATCATAGGATAAAAAAAAATTGAATTCGTGAATCAAAATTCCGTGATCTGAAGATATACCAAGTAATTCTTTCGGAATATGAAATGTTTGAAGTACTATGAATAACATATACATATCAATTATCCTTCGATCTGCTGTTTCATGTCGCTGAAGAACATTAAGACCTTTTTTGCCCGTGTCATCTAAACGATAGATCATTCGAACAGAGTGCTAAGTTTTCTTTCTTTTTCCTCGCTGAGCATAAGACATGTATTTTGCATTCGAAACACGTGCTTCCCTTGTTAGTTACAATTGCTTTAAAGACATTGATGGAATGAAAACCATTAACAGTTCCGAATATTCATTCATTAAAACCATCAACAAAAAATGCCATGAGTGTAAGAAATGACTTCCCTTTGGGGGAGAGTGTGTTGAATGGAATAGATCGGTTACTCAGCAACAGGCCAAGTGAGCAAGAGAAGGGCACTGGTGACTTAAGGCCTGTCTGAATTAGTATGAACCCTGACCTACTGCACTAATGTTCATGTCATCATCCCTAGGGCCCGCCTACGGTCTTTTGTTAGCCTGACACCAGTGGTGGTGTTTTCGGGTGAGCAAGTACTGATTGTAATATCAATGAATAGCCTCAATTCACCAGAGTGATTCGTGTGACCATTCCAAGGATCTATCAGTATTACTTACACAAATCACCAGCTTACCAATACCGTCGTGTGATCAGGCTGCAGGAATAAGGTGCCGAAAGGGTTGTTTCAACAACCCAGATCAATCCCATTTAGAGGAGTTTTATGATCGTTTGCTTTTAATGCCACCTTCAGTAAAATGTCAGACCGTCTGTGGAATTAGTACTACAGCTTCAGCTGACTCCGTGGCTATTCTTTACATAGCCCCAGGACCTTAAAACCAACTATGTTTTCCTTCCGGTTTTGTCGGTCACTTCTCGAATGATCATTTCAAGGAGCAGCACAACGATTCCAAAATGTCACTTCTATTTAGCGCTTGAAATTGGTCTAGAATCTTTGAGCAGCTTGATTGGAAGACATCTGGTCCCTGTCTTGCATGGAATCAAGTCAAGAGTTTCAGATTCGGCATGTCCAGTAATGCGTCTTCAGGAAGGTGGATGTTCTTTAGCGGAAATCACTAACATGTGCAGTGAAGACTTACTTAAGTCGAGTGGCTTTGCGACAAAATAAGGTACCTTGTCCAAGATTGTGTTAATCCCTCCCGAAGAATAGAATCAGAGGAAATGAGCAAGGTGCAGGGCCACATTAGTCTGTGTTAGCTCACCTGACTGAGAGTCAAATGAGCTAATGTATGTCCTGTTCGTCGTTCGCCTGTTTGACGCTTTCCTCCAGACGGATGACAACGGTCCCCCTGTTTCTGCTCATCGGCCGTTGTCTTCGAGCCAGGTCATAGCGGTCCCCGTGGTCGTCGTCTCAAAACATATCCAAGGAACCACTGGACCAATGAAGCTTAAATGTGTTTTGACCTCAGTGCTTTTACAATGGTCTTCAAAACGCTATGAAGGCTCTGTAAACATCGATTCCTTGGGAATTAACATAGAGGAAGTTGAAATTTGGTGTCTATTTTGATCCTTTTTGGTGACAGCATAACTTGTTCAATTGCATTTGTTTCTTTCTGCGCCACATCTTGAATGATATTTCGGGCAGTCCGTACTTGAGACATGCTAATGTCAATGACGTAGTTACAGTTACTGGGTGGCGTCATCCCCAAACCCACCCCCACCCCCATTCAACCGCCGGGACAGGTAGAGATGACGTTTTAAATGTGTGGGACTTTACTGAATGATTTTCGTAATCCACCAACGGTTGCCACTGCGGATGTTTTTCCCACAAAAGTCCTGTTTAATTTTGGTAAATTGGTTACAGAATGTGTAGCGATAGTTCTCCACACCTTGATCTGATGCCAAACATATTTTTTTCCATAATTGCGTTTATCTCATCATTTTCACATACGATGCTAATATTTTTTCGGATCCGTATTGTACTGAAACAACTGACTCGGAACTTCATTGCTAGGAATAGAGACTGATGTCAAAGTTACACGTGGGCACGGAGGCCGAGGATTTTATAGCTACATGTAGGCATGGAGGAGGCTGTCATTCCATGTAGGCATGGCTGAGGTTGGCATTGTTACATGCAGGGCTTGGGTCTGAGGATTTCATATGTTGACACGGACACTGAGGATTACCTGAAATAACGTGCGCACTTCATCCCAGGTTGAGATGAATAAGAACTATCACTTCACGTGGTTCATCCAATGCCATAGGGCTTGGCTTTCGTTCGACGGAGAGAACCACTCATGTCTGTAACGGCGTAGAACACCCGAACCTAGCTGATATAATACAGAAAGCACCAAGCCATGTTCCTTGTCGTCGTGACATGGCTCCATCCTTCATACTGTGTAATTTCCCGGCAGACAGGAAATTATTAGATAAAACTGTACTCGACCTAGCTCATATTCTCAAATTAACTCGCGTTGTGCATGCTCATGCCATGGATTCAGCTGATCATTTCACGTGAGACATAAATATTATACCCTCATATCACAGACTGACAAATTGTCTGTGTGTTGAAGGCATCTTGCTCGACATCAGTACCCAGTCGATGGAAAACCATCTATTAAATCAAATGCCTAAATAAATGTCAATTGCTTGTTGAGGAGTCCGAGACTACACTACATTTCGACCCAATCAAATTCTTTATCTTTTGATTAGGTGATACACGATTACAACTGAGACCATAGTCTTTGCTTGATAAAAGCTGTAACGCACGCAATCTCTCCTCAAGTTGGGCAACTGTGAATCCTCATTTCAAGGAATCAATAGCATCTCCTCCATCCGTAGCGATCCGCTGGCTTCATTTGCCAGCTCGATGTTTGACAAGGAGTGCCCATGTTTGATAACAATACAAACAGTGAGTGAGTTTAATTTAAAACCGGTTTGAACAGTATATCACAGCGTGTCAGCTTGATGTGGGAGGAAGTGATGCGTTTACCACGTAAGCTGGACGAGTCTAAGATTACAACTGTCGATCACATGTTTCAGGTTGGTTTGACGGATGCAACTGTGCACAGCAAAGTTTGGAGCCTTGGGTGACGGGATGCGGCGTCACTAGTTCAGTCTGGATCAGACAAACCAGTGTATCGTCTACAGAGAAACGACCTACGGGGACGGGCGCGGCGACTCGCAATCAACCATGCTGTGTGGTCAGTGAGTGGCGCTTTGTGGTCAGTGACAGATACTGACAGATGCTTCCTGTGTGGTCAGTGAGTAGCGTTGTCCTCAGTGAAAGGCGTTGTGTGGTCAGTGAATGGCGCTGTGTGGTCAGTGAGTGGCACTGTGTGGTCAGTGAGTGGCGCTGTGTGGTCAGTGAGTGGCGCTGTGTGGTCAGTGAGTGGCGTTGTGTGGTCAGTGAGCGGCGCTGTGTGGTCAGTGAGTGGCACTGTGTGGTCAGTGAGTGGCGCTGTGTGGTCAGTGAGTGGCGCTGTGTGGTCAGTGAGCGGCGCTGTGTGGTCAGTGAGTGGCGCTGTGTGGTCAGTGAGTGGCGCTGTGTGGTCAGTGAGCGGCGCTGTGTGGTCAGTGAGAGGCGCTGTGTGGTCAGTGAGTGGCGCTGTGTGGTCAGTGAGCGGCGCTGTGTGGTCAGTGACTGGCGCTGTGTGGTCAGTGAGTGGGGCTTTTGGGTCAGTGACAGATGCTGCCTGTGTGGTCAGTGAGAGCCGTTGTGTGGTCAGTGAGTGGCGTTGTGTGGTCAGTGAGAGCCCCTGTGTGGTCAGTGAGCGGCGCTGTATGGTCAGTGAGGGGCCCTGTGTGGTCAGTGACTGGCGCTGGGTGGTCAGAGTGTGGCGTTGTGTGGTAGGTGCAGTAACATGAAGATACCTTACCTGAACTGGTCTTCATTGTGAAGAATAGTTAGTTATAAACATGTCTATATAGCATGATGTTAATGTAATGGTCACACTCACAAGCAAGAAGCGTCAACCTCTTAAACGTCTATTTAAGATATCAATGCATTGATGTTTGGACGTCACAAAAACGAATATTTCATAAACATATCCAATGAAAACTACACACTTCCAGTTGCAAACATTACCACGATGGGAGCACGGGTGGCCCAGCCGTCTAAGGCGCCGCGATTCGCTGTGCAGAGTTGCGTCCCTTGGGCACGCCAGAAACCTATGATTGTGGGTTCGAATCCCGGTTTGCCCCGATTATGTTTCTAGGTTTGTCAGCACCATACCCGTGATCGTGGGTTTCACCGAAGTGGTAATCGTCTGAGACCTGCATCACTTCGGTCTTTCCTCCCACATTAAGCTGACACGCCGTGATATAACTGGAATACTGTTAAAAGTGGCGATAAACCAAACTCACTCACTCACTCATTACCGCGACACTACAGAAACTGAAGAGGTTAATATTAAACTTCAGCTCCAGTGTATAATTAATCTCGATTATCTGCCCAAAAAGATTCCACTGGACGTGAAAGGTAAAACAGCGGTGAACTTTATATGAATGGATCACTTAAATCTGTAATAACACCAGGTATACGCGAAAATCAAACGGAGACGACACAATAAGTCAGTCAGAGTACTGAATCCCCCAACGGGGTGAATTACCATCTCTATGAAGACAATTGAGTACCACAGGAGAATAAGCCGATGTTAATTTTGATCTGTGTGAATTTAGATAAAAACGTGTGGAATGTTCACATGACAAATATTGTGCATGTATTTATGTCCCGAGCACGGAAAGGATGGCTCAAATAACATCATTTTAACCACATCACTTTGTAAATTATCTGAAGCTGTCACTAAATCAAATATAAATTGGTCAAATTTGCTACGATAATTGCACAGCCGAAATCTCAGTTGAGCTTATTTCAAATTTCACTACGAAAATTAAGATTGATGGCTGTTCTTTCTATTTTGATGGAACAATAATTCCACACGGATATCAATCAAATACGCCGAACCTGACACAAGGCATAACAACTAATTTCTCCTCGCACCTGTGCCACCTGGGCCCAAGCGAGGGGATCAAACGAGATCGTATACGCCAAGTCAGCAAAGATCTAGTGTCCTTTGAGGATCTGTGGCCTTGGCGACCAGTGGTCAGCTGGACTTGTTCTGCTAATGACCGTCATCCTTTATGAGATTTAAGAGCTGCATATGACGGGAGGTAGGGCGTTTGAGTGTCGGAGAGCAGATTGGATTTCCAATCTTGTTTACAAGCAAATGGAAACTAATTGACATACATATATATTACTTCGTGGAGGAAAGTATGGCAAACGGAATTATACATTGCAAGAACTAGTATTTTAGAGCGCTTAACAACATTCAAGAGGCATCGCTTTATTGATCTGAAAGAACATGTGACATATCTGACTTTGGGAAAGGTGGATTCCATGGATGTCGAATCTATTCAAGTCCTTCGTATAAAATATAGAGAAAGTTTCAACGCAATATGAAGGACGCAAGTCCCGATTTTGACTTGGTGTAATTGATAGCTATTCATGAACATGCTTATGATATAGTCTGGATATAGACTAACATCTAGTCTCTGAAATGAACATATCTTCCCGAAAAAAAATATAGTTGTTAAATTATAGTTATAGAATATAATAAAATGGAGCCCAGAGACCTTCTTCATTTTCAGATACTGATACTGCAGTAATCTAGACTTGCCAAACATTATAGACTTGCATGGGCTGTATTGGATTTATTTGTTTCAGGGTCTGTATGACAGACTAGTCTGGATAGTACAATGGACTCTGCTTTAAGTAGAGATTTCTTATGGTAATGGAAAGGTGTTTGTCGCTTCAACTTGCATATTATAACTCTTGAACCTTTTGTTTTGGTTCGTAATACCCCTACCTGTCTGAACCCCTTTGTTATGAATTTATATGTTACTGATCTTCATATGATTATCGTCCCGTGAAGATCCGGGGTAGAATAGGTCTTCAGCAACCAATGCTTGCCGTAAAAGGCGACTATGCTTGTCGTAAAAGGCGACTAACGGGATCGGGTGTTCAGTCTCGCTGACTTGGTTGATGCATGTCATTGATCCCAACTGCGTAGATCGATGCTCATGCTATCATTCACTGGATTGTCTGGTCCAAACTCGATTACTTACAGACCGCCGTCATATAGCTGGTATATTGCTGAGTGCGGCGTTAAACAACAAACCAACCAACCAATCATATGATTATCATGTTAATGCATACAATATATAGAACATGATAGAATAAGTAATCTTTACCAAATGTGTATAGTTACTCGTCTGTAAACGCTTTGACACTTTTATACCAAAATGGTCGCTCCATAAAATACGAAAATGCAATCCATTCCCTTCTAACCCTCTCTTGAAAACCTCAGTGTTGAAGAACAACAGTTCCCGGCCTTGCAGCCTAGTCAACCACCGCCTAACCCACCCTGACTAACTAACCCCGTCATCCGTAATGCTGTATGACTTCAGACGCAGTGAAGGTGGAGTATACACACGCGGAACGCGGAAATGAAGGTCTATTTTCCAGTCTAGCCCCCACATGAGACGCATTCAATTCATTTAACTTAGACCTACACCTGCCCAGTGACCCAATATGAATTATGTGACCTCTCTGTATTGATTAATTATGGATTGAATGCCACAGAAAGTTGATCACAAAATCTCAGTGTTTATTACTAAACTTGCGTGATAATAACAATTTAAACTCCAGCGAGTTAGTCAGACCGTCGCCCCTGGACATAGATATTGGAAATCAATCCCGGGCTTCCTATCAGGGCATATTTTTGTAAGCATACAGTGGAAAGGTCAAGGTTTCCATCGCGAGACTAGGTCCTCACTGGTGGAACTCAGACAATTATACATGATCTGTGTGTGGCTTGGCAAGTTGCATCCCTGACCAAGTAACCCTCAAATAGATGAAGCTTTCAGTAATTGCAACTTCACGGGTCATTAACCATCGGAAGCGAAAATTCATGTCCTGCTCTACATGGAACTATTTCGAGTCTGTCTGGCAACGATCTTGAAACATCGGTTCTGAAACAACCGGCGGCAAGCAAGCGACATTCGGGCACAGTTTATAGGCCGTGTTAGTTGTTTGCTGATTACAAAAAGGATGCAAAGATAAACGATATATTTTTCCATGTCAAAATTGGTAGCAATTGTTCAGCATTTCACGAAAAGGATATCAATAAAATTAATTACGATATATCTTATTTTGGACATGGCATTAATTACATATTTATCTCATCAAGTGCTAGTGGGTTTCACCGAAGTGGTAAACGTCTGAGACCTGCATCACTTAGTGCTTTCCTCCCACATTAAGCCGACACGCCGCGATATAACTGGAATACTGTTAAAAGCGGCGTTAAACCCAACTCACTCACTTCTCATCAAACACTGGCATTGTTCAAACATCACAGATGCTAATTGTTTAACGTGTCCTTCATCACACACCGTTTGGTTCACAATAGGTCCATTTGTCATCCAACGCGGAGCCCGTTAACACAGGGTTATTTCCGATGGCGTGATGGAAGTATTTAATTATCTTTACATATCCTGTTTATCGAGGATGCTGCTGTATATGTCATGTTTTGGGGGGATGAGAAATGGAGGATGAGAATAATTACATGAGAAACTACTTTTGCAGCGGTTTTGAACATTTCTGAGAACTGCTCACGCAAATCACAGGATATTCAATTGATCCTCTGCGATTTGCGCGGTCTGTTGCTAACTCGTAGATGCCAGGACATATGCCAGAGGGTTAATCTGTCTACATTTCTCGATAAAATATCTGCTGTGGGACAAACATGACTGCGTGACAATCGCGGTTGGCTGCACGCACTCCGGTTGTACGACTTGTTTTGCATTTCGTCAAGCTGAGCTTCTTGTTTCTCCCGTCATGTGTTAAATTTGACGTTCTATTCATGTATTGAATATGAGAATTATATTACAAAATGGTTTTATAGCGTTCATATTTAGTCTTGGACTCAGTTGTCTGCGTTCTGATTAAGGCCAGAACTATAAAGCAATTTGATACCACTAAACTATGTTACCCATTTAAAACCACAAGACTGGATTCTATAGAGTACATTTAAGACCATACAGCTGCAAACACTAGTTTTCATTTAACGCTATAAATATCACCCACAGTACCCATTTAATACCACATGGCTTTAAACCAAAGCACCGTTGTAAAAACACAAAAATATCACGCAATAGTACCTCTGTAATACAAAAATAAATAATAGTGCCCATGTAATACCACATGACTATAAACCATATTACCCATGTAGTATCACAAGACTATAAACCATAATACCTAGTATGCAATACCACTTGACTATAAACCATATTACCTATGTAGTATCACAAGACTATAAACCATAATACCTATGCAATACCACATGACTATAAACCATATTACCTATGTAGTGTCACAAGACTATAAACCATATTACCTATGTAGTATCACAAGACTGTCACACATTGAATACCTCGACCTGTGTTGAATATAAGGTCTTAGGGTAATATCTTCACACATATTACCCAAACAAGATAAAATATCACTATTTCCTGATGTCTAGGCTAAATTAATGACGATTGGACACTTGAAAAATAAGACGATGTTGCCGCATTGTTTTGAACAAACGTTCCCAGATTGTATGCTTTGCGTGTATCAACATTCAAACAGGGAGAACACAGTTGGGTGTCTTTGTATCGGCATGTCCAGTATTCGTCTGCCCGTTAATGACAGTTGACAGTGCTCATTTCACCCTGTTTGGGAGGAAGAATTAAGTATCAACTGACCTCGCCAAAGGCTCACATTACAACATCCCGTCACTCTGGACAGATAATCCTTTATGCTCAAGAGCTTAGTTGTCATTTATTCGTTAAATAGAAGCGACAAAACCCCTTTCCATAATCATAAGAAATCCCAGTCTGCTAAAAGCAGAGTTCATTGTACAATTGCGAATATATTATTGGCTTGCCTTTATGAATGCTAATGATATAGTCTCGGTATCAAATAGTGATGATACTAGGTGTTTGCGAGAAGTTGAGTGTACCCTGCCACCTATGGCACTGTCACAAACACATGCAAAGGCAAGGCAAATATTTACCTCAACACACTCAGCACATATGCCCTAGCTCCACATGTCTTCATTGAAACTTTTTAACAGCTGCACGTAGGACTTGAATGGTTTAACCTTAATCAAAAAACTTTTGAACAAGAGTTGTATGACGACCTTTCACGTATCTTCTTTATAAGAGCATGCTCGAATATACTTCAAAACTTGTGAAATATAGACACCAAAGTCTGGAACTGCTGATATGTTGCTCGACATAAAAGGAAACCTGACTGTTGAAAGTTTTAGTCATCTCTTGTATTTGTCATAGAGTCTTGTGGATATTCCTTTGTAACTGTATACGCATACCTTCATATGACACAGATGATTTCTCCAGTCTCTTTTATTTTTAGTTCAGGCGGGTAAATCAGTGGAAGAGAATTGGCTATTTGACCGTCATGAAGGATATCAGATCACTGATACATCTGAAGCTTAGATTAAACTGCCTGGCCTCTGGCAAATGCCTGTGATTTGATTATGCCATGATGCCATACACCAATTCCCATTTCCATGCACACAAGAACAGCTCAACAAGGAAGCCAGCACGACTGGAGCCCATGACTCCCTTGAGGTGTTCTACTTCTTGGCTAAATATCCTATCCTATGTACGGTATTAGAGGATGGTGGAACCAGACGGTGGTATTGACAAACCAACTGAAATCAATATTAGAATAGTGGCTAAGATGAGGCATCAAGTGAGAAGATGACGACCAGTATTACATGTACAATCTACCACTGTTTACATGTTTAAAAAAAAAAAATACCTTTTCGGACTTTTCTTTGGCATGTGATCTGAGTATAATGAAGTCCAGTCTCAGGTCTTGTGATAGTGGTAACACCCATCTTATAATGATGCAGGCTGTTATTAAATGTCAATAACGTAGCAACGCCTGTAAGCCGACGGTTTGACCATCACATTTCTGGGCTTGTATTAACAGTTATATCCCCTGGTTAATTAGAAGGGGGGAATGTACTGATATGAACTCTGGAGAAGATTGATTTTCTTACTGTTGGAACCCTTGAAGCGAGCTCGGGGATTCATTACGCCCCGCAGTGCAACTTCGGGCTCCAACGGGGTTTTCCCCTGTGAGAACCAGAGCAAGTAGCTGGGTAATAAGGCAAGTTGGGCGTTACAGGTCTTTGATGACGCAAAGGAGGACCTGGACTCTGCCCGGCAAGTTTGAGTGTGAGTGAGTGAGTCGGGTTTAACGCCGCTTTTAACAGTATTCCAGTTATATCGCGGCGTGTCAGCTTAATGTGGGAGGAAAGCCCGAAGTGATGCAGGTCTCAGACGTTTGCCACTTCGGTGAAACCCACGAGCACGGGTATGGTGCAGACAAACCTAGAAACATAATCGGGGCGAACCGGGATTCGAACCCACAATCATAGGTTTCTGGAGTGCCCAAGGGACGCAATTCTGCACAGCGAATCGCGGCGCCTAAAACGACTGGGCCAACCGCCCCCCCCCCCCCCCCCCCCCCCCACCCCACCCCCCGGCAAGTTTGAAAATGGCACTGAAGAACTGCACTTGATGTTTGATCTGTTAGATCTGTTTGATCTGTAGGTTTCACTAATGTGGTCAAACGCCTATGTAGCAGCTTTCATCTACATTCTCAATTATAAAATTGAAATTCGAAACCACGGCCATGGAGTTTAAAATGACTCGACACAGGGATCCATGAAGCCACGTCGCTGTCGGTGTCTCCATGAGTTCACACTTCAGTATGTAACCAGGACGTCTTCATATTCGCTTTGACCTATGGATGCTGTCCACCATCTGATCTGACGTGATCATCTATTAATGATGGCCTTATGTCAAAGCAATTTCAATAATATTCGAAATACAACAGACAAACAGTGTAAACGAGAATGCTGTGAATCTTTAAAACGAAAAAGAAAAATCGATATTTTTCTATGTGATGTTGAATCAAATGCATCAAACATAATCAAACAGAGAAAATAAATATTTCTGTTTTAGAATGTCGAACGTTAGAAGCCTGGTTTCACGCAATGTTAAAGTATTCACTCTCTGGTCAGGAATACTACAAGCATGTCGAAACCACCAGGTTTCGTATATAGACTGATGTAAATGAATAATTTTAGACACAGTAAAATGATATACTATTGTTTCCCAGCCTTCTCTACCAAATACACGCTGGTAACAATGCACACAAACACATCTCAACATTTGATTTTGACATGTGTTGAATTTTTTATGCACACTGCTTCAAATGTACTGACAGTAAAGCTTATTTCCCTAATTTAATTTTCATTGATCCCTTGTTCGTTTCCATCAGGAGCTCTTTATTTCAGTAAATGTAGATCAACGGCCCATTTTTTACATTTAATTATAAACCTTGCATTATACATACACATTGTCAATAAAAGAGTCGGCAAAATATGGGATATATGACATTATACATACGTAATATTTATCTATTTGATTCGCAAGATATAGGTGCTATGACATTAAACAAACACAATATTTATAGGAAGGAGTCGGCAAGATAAAGGATTAATGATATTATATGTATACAATATTTATGAAATGGAGTCGGCAAGATATACATGTAGGCTTTATGATTTTATAAATACACAATATTTAAAGAATGGAGTCGGCAAGCTGTAGGCTTTTAACATTATGCCCTTTACGTTGGAGCATAAAATGATAAGGTGAGGTGAAATTGGGTTTAACGTCGCGTCCAAGATTTTGCACTTACATAGCGACATACATGCACGTGTGTGTTTGTGTGGCTGCTTGTATCAGTCCGGACTGATGCCGATTTATAGTGCTAGCTCAATGAGATACCATGCCGCAGTGTAACATGAATACCCCACTCAGACACAGTATACTGATCACTCCGAGCCGACCTGACCAGTTTTAGCCCCAATGCCGAGCGCCAGACAGGGTACCAACAAGTACTATCTTTTAACGTGTTTTGGTATGACGCGGCCGGGGATCGAACCCTAAACCTTCCGCTCTCCGGGCGGACGCTCTACCACCAGACCACGGAGGCGGTCCACATAATGACAATGGTACAAGCTAGATTTTGAGTACACGGAGCGCTTCTTGTCTATATTTGGTGCATAAATCTTCATATGAAGAGCAAGCCAGTAGGAAGTGGTATTCGTCGTAAATATGACCATAAGTTTATTTACATAATCGACCACTTTCTGGTACCTTCCGGTTAATATGCAATTGATGTGAAAAACATCGAGAGGAAGGGCCACTTCAAATTTCTAGCCAGATATTCATGCACAATTGAGGTACAGCTATATTCCGAAATTAACTTTAAACATTGAATATGATATTTTGGTACTGCGTTAAAGCAGGCCATGCCAATCCTGCTCATAGATATACTTAAGGCGTGACAGGAAGTCTCATTTTGAATGGCGAATATACTGCAGTTCCCAGATAAATCCGCAGTCAGCGCCAATGAGGATATACTGACATTTACATATTCACATCTGGTTTTGTTAGTAGGAGAACCTAGACAAACAATACGGGACCAAAGATATCCTCGTTTGCATTTTGTTATACCACATCATAATGATTTGAATATGTCAACGTTCAGCAAACGTCTCCTTTCCAAATGATATTACCAGCACCATGGAAACAATATTGCATCGCCCAAAGCCATTACACAGCTTGCTGACCCGCACGGTATCCTTGTCTCACGTGTTCACCGAGATCTGTCGACACGCTATGATGCAATAACACCATCTTCCCCCAATATAAACTGTCAATGTCTCAGAGCTATTCCTATTCGCATCTCTGTCACTGGGAATCGAAAATACATTATCCGAGATAGAACAAGTTATATTGGGCAGAGGCTGAGGTTGATCTGTCTGTATAACTACGGGGACCAGCTTCATTGTCGACACATATTACCAATAAACAGTGGCGGATGTTACCTGATGTGATGACATGTTGATTTGGGAGTTAAAGTGAAATTAATGATAGCTAACATATCGTGTTTGGGATCTTTTGGATGGACTCCAAATGGCCCGAGAGGAACACACACACACACACACACACACACGCACGCACGCACGCACGCACGCACGCACGCACGCACGCACACACACACACACGCACACATCCTTGATGCGCATGTAGACCCCTGAAAAACGGACAAATCCATGCCATTATGGATAATTTAAATACGGGACAGAGTGACGTGTTATCTAATCGTTGAATTGGTTTTACCACCTTGGCCCGATCCAGTTGACTCATGGATCATACATTTAAACCATGATCAACATTCATAAAACCTCAGCCCCTGAAATGTTCAAACAATCTTGGTTTGATATTCGTGTTTAAAAAGATCTTCAAGACTGTGTGAGTCGCCCCTGCGTGATGCACATGTACTATGTCCCCTGTGTCTTAGGCACGTGCAGCTCCCACGTGACTCGGCGAGTACATCGACGGCGAACAACTTACTAAACACTTCCCCCTAAAAAAATAACGTCGTCCAATATACAACGTCATCTTCAGAAATGTCGTCGTGATATAACAATGTTTTATCGTGAAATATACCACGCTTTGTTCTTCATTGTTCTTTGCGATTTATCGCGTAGCTATCTTACATACTATTTACCCATGCTGATGGGCCTGTTATAAGCATTCCTGGCCCTGATCAAGAAAAATGTAGCACTAATTACATCACAAATATCCCCGTTCATAAACGGATAATCCATTGGAACTAATCTTACTAAAAATGTCATTGGTAATATCACATGATTTCTTCGATGTCCCCGTGTCAGAAGATTACATTCGTTTAGTCTTCGGTGTGTTACTTGTGGCTTCTTATCCCGCTGGGGACACACGATTTTTCTTTTATCATAACAAACTATCCATAAGACTGTAGGACGAGAGGGGTGACTTCAACTTTGAAATTATCAACTCTCTCTTTATGTTGAGACCCGTGAAGATCCGGGGTAGAATAGGTCTCCAGCAACCCATGCTTGCCGTAAAAGACGACTATGCTTCTCGTAAGAGGCGACTAACGGGATCGGGTCGTCAGGCTCGCTGACTTGGTTGATACATGTCATCGATGCGTGGATCGATGCTCATGATATCAATCACTTGATTGTCTTGTCCAGACTCGATTATTTACAGACCGCCGTCATATAGCTGGAATATTGCCGAGTGCGGCTTTAAACAATAAACCAACCAACCAATCATTATGTCGAGCAATATATCAGCAGTATTCTTACCTTTCAGAACGTTTAAGGGAAAATCGATCATTTTCTTTCTACGAGGATTTCAAAGAATGCCATACGGTCCTTGCCCAACAAGTTGTTTGATCCGGAAATATATGATCGAAATATAAGAAACAAAACGCTTTCCGAAATCATAAGAAATATCTTCCCAAAGCAGTGTCCATCGCACGATTCCGATTGTATCACAACGCAAGAGAATAACCAGCCTAGATTTTCTGCGAAAACAGATTCCATTTGGCGTAAAAGGGCAAAATAACTGTTGGAATTATATGAATGGATCACGGAAAATCAATGATGACACCAGGTGTTCGCGAAAAGGGTAAGCATGTCCTGACCTACCGGTAACACCCGCCATTCATAAAAATTAACCTCGGGTTCAGTCTCGAAACTCCCGTTTCAGTGAGTGTCAAAGCCCCTGTCAGAGCTTGTTATCAAACTCCCGTTGCAGTGGCCCATTGGTATGAACGAATAACCACCTAGAACAACACATGGTCGATGGACACGCTACTCACTACGGGTTTGTCTGGTCCGATAGCGTCACTACAACCACTACCCCACTCCAACTGACAGTGTCATTATTCAAAGCCAGCACAAGGAGACGGAGAGTTTGTCAACTGTCGGTGGAACCTGGTTTTGTAATGATATCATACGCCACATTGAAGCATTGTGCACACATGTTTTTGAAGTGCATGATGCATGTCTTAGACATGATGTGATACCAAAGATGTTGCAGGCTCATTTAATCTCTATGTAAAGAAATAGTGGAGACAACAGGTTTCCATGTCTACGCCTGCCTATCATCTAAAACGTTTTCTCAAAACCTCTTTGTTCCACTAGATCTCTCTGTAATCCCCAAGAAGACGGACCTCCGTCTGGACACGATTTATGTCTCTTACAAAATCAAATAAAATACGTCATTACGCCCAACAAACAACAGCTGTAATACGACGTTCAATTTGGGGGGATTTTTTAAGTATAACAGACGTGAAATTGCTCATTTCGTCAACAAGTAATACCGTGAAAAATAAACGGAATCAAGAAATCAAGAAATCATTTCGACTCTGGAGACATCGCATCATCTGTACCTTCCAGAATAAATGTCTTGAAATTATCCAAGAAACTGAAAGACTTTCAAGAGATGCAATACCGCAATACCGCGAGAAACAGCATTAAATGTTTGATTTCAAAGTTCATATTTTTCCTAATTGTGGATTTGGTATAGGTAGGTTTCTCATTCTAAGTTTTGATGGTTTGAAACCTAAATCGGATGACAGCTTGAGACATTTTCGGTTCTGAGGCTTAAAAGCTGGTGCAAACGTGTTTTCTTAAGGACTGAATACTTAAATTTGCGGAATCATCACATTTACAATTGTCCTTCAATATGTGTCCTCAACCAAACCCTTTATTTAATGTGGTGAGTTGATCACACGCTACCATGCGGCAGATCACGCGATTCTTAAAACGCTATTGTGCGAATTTCCTCTAGGAATTTCTTCCCCATATTACAAAACATCATAGTCTTTACTTTGATACGCAAATAACATGTACATGTATAACAGTCTTAAACAGACCCATAGCATAAAATTAGATCAAGCTTAAACAGCGCAGTTCACGCTTGGCAGAGAACCACATATGTCTCTTTCTGCTTGTCATCCTAGTAATTGGGATTTGTAAAATAAATCCACAATTAAAGCAATTATGGTAAAATAAAATAATGATGTCATCTTAACATAGAAAAACCTAGATTCCCCTAATATCTTGCTAACAATACGCAATCCTTTATCTTGCTTGGGGCTAAAACAAATTGGTCAATTTTGTGAGTGCCGAAATAAGAAGGTAAAGATAAAAAATGGTAAGTTTTTTTTATCAAAGTGAGAACATTAACCAATGCTAATATTTATGAATTGAAGGAAAATCTGCTCGACACAGCATTGACGTGTGAATGTGTATGAAGAGTCAGCAAAGAGCGAATATGCTACTTGAAAATGACGCAATACACTACTGCTCAAAAGTAAGTACCTTGCTTAAACTGAATGAAGGTGAAGATATTCCAACCATCACACATGTTTCATCTTTTTTATGTTAACGCCGCACTCAGCAATATTCCAGCTATATGACGGCGGTTTGTAAATGATCGAGCCTGGACCAGACAATCCAGTGATTGACATCATGAGCATCGATCCACGCAATTGCATCAACCAAGTCAGCGAGCCTGACCAACCGATCCCGTTAGTCGCCTTTTACGACAAGCATAGTCGCCTTTGACGGCAAGCATGGGTGGCTGAACACCCGAATCATGAAAACCTATATAATCCTACCCGGATCTTCAAGGGTGTAAATGATGTCAATCGTCTTTTCCAAGACCTTATAATTGAAAGATGGAATGTAAGGATGTCTCAATTGTCAAGACATTTTGTTCCTCGGAAAAAAGGAGACATACATTAATTATATGATTAGAAAAGATTAGTTAGACGTATGACTCACAAACCACACAAAGTATATTATATCCCTAGACCCAGTAAGATGTATGACTCAACAGCCACACAAGGTATACTACTATCTCCTAGACCTGGTTTTATGTACACAGCACTTTTACGGGCGTAGTTAGTTAGTCTGTCGCCAGAACACGTTATTGATAAACAGTAGCTTAATGACAATCATGATACGGAACACCCGAATCATTAAGATCTCTCAAAGGTTCAGCAGGCAATTGTGTCTTTTAACGTGCCCTTGGATTCGATAATTACAGTGACATATACAGGTTAGTATCGAACGGAAACCCCACTGAATCCGCTAAGCATTTTAAACCACCTGTGGACATGTGGAATGGCCCAGATTTACAGCGGCTTTCTGGTTAATTGCACCAAAAACAGTGCGAGGATATTGGCGCTGCTCGTGAAGGGTATTTGATGCACTTTACATTGGAGTCGAACTTGTAAAAACTGCACATCTGACCTTCAAATCCCACGTTGAGGGTTCTCAGGAATATCGGTTAAGAAAACACTGAGAATAATCATTAATACAAACGATGCTTTTATGAGGAAATCGATACGTTTCTTAGGCTTTAGATGCAGTTAATTACTACCTTTGTGGTGCTTGTGTACAGTGTCTCCAGGTGGTGACGGGGACGCCGTTCACTCCTCCGACATGGACGATGATGTCGTGGCTACTTAGAGTGGACATACGCTTACAGTGTAATCCACGCCACGAAAAACGTGATACTCTTTAAGACTTCGCTTCTAAAAGGCATAATGTTTTTGGATAAATTTGATACATGTACCATTCTCAATGATGAGCATCTGTCATTTCGGTACGTCCATCGGCTAACTTATTTTTTCATTTTTATTTGTTTGCCCATGTGCAGTGAAGTAACTCTGCACAGAATTTGCCTTATAGCACGGGTCATAATTGCATCTTGCACATTTGACATATCTTGTTATGAACTAAGTAACTCAATATGATGGAATCGAATTGAAGGGTATCTAGAGAAAAATGCTCATTTGGGGCAGAAACATCTGTCACATACAGGGCATGTCACAGAGAGGCACATCCTCCAAGAAAGATCAAAGGAATAGGTTCTTCCAAGTGCTCCTGTCGAAATATCTAGTAAATAGCCTCTAGTTGACATTATCTTCAGCTTCCTGCGACCGCCGCCGTGGTCTAGTGGTAGAGCGTCCGCCTGGGGAGCGGGAGGTCCGGGGTTCGATGCCTGGCCGCATCATACCAAAAGACTTTAAAAGGTGGTACTTGTTGTTACCCTGTCTGGCGCTCGGCATTAACAAGGACTGGAAGGCTCAGAGTCAGTATACTGTGTCTGAGTGGGGTCAAACTGCGGCATGGTATCTCAGTGTGCTAGCGCTATAAATCGGCATCAGTCCGGACTAGTACAAGCAGCCTCACACGTGTATGCACGTCGCTATATATATATGTGCAATAATCTTGGACGCGACGTTAAACCCAATTTCACCTCACCTCATCTCAGCTTCCTGCAGTGTTATCATTGAAGAATACATGAGTGTGTATTGCATGACGCCGCGTTTAGCAATATTCCAGCCATATCATGGCGGGATACACCAGAAATAGGCTTCACACATTGTACCATGCATGGAATCGAACACGGGTCTTCGGTGTGACAAGCGAACGCTTTAACCACACGCTTCCCCATCGCCCCTAGAATACATGAATAAAGAGTTAACAATTAATAAATGAAATGTGAAATAGTAATATGATTAATGCAAGACGTACGCCTAGTATTACCAAGGGCCACTTTTAAAACAACACGTCGAGGGAAGAGCCTATCAACGATAGCTGAACTAAAAACAATGCGAAATGACGTCGGTGCTAGTTAAAATAACAAAATAACAATTTACGACAAAATGTAACATTCTCCTGAATACTTATCGTGGTACAAGTGAGAACTAAACGGGACGTTACCCACAGGGCATACTACATGTTTTGAGTTAATTCTTGAAAGCACTATGTCATTATTTTACAAATGGTCTCCTTGGCATTTGAATGCATTGGCAATAAAAAATGAAAGCCAGTTAATATTGGAAACATTTAGTTGCCGGAAATTATTTGGTCACTTTATTAGCTGATTCTGTTTTCAAAGAGAGAGGACACTTAAATTCACTTAACATCCGTTAAACCACCACCAGATGTTGATAGTTTGATTACGCCACTCCATTCAACAGTCCCCATGATTCCCTTCTGCATAAAGTCAGTTTGAATTTTAACAACATACGGCAACACGCATGGCAATAACCGTGTGTTATCGACCCCATGATGACGAGTGTGTCCACACACTACTAAAAACAGTATTCTGAATCCTAACAACTATCAGTTGCTCTGCCGCTCCTCTCGGAAAGAATAAACTAAATAATCATACCACACGTGGCGAGTCTCTACATTGTTCGGTAATTAGTCAAGCCTTACATCCACCACAGATTTCAACCTAGTTCCATACACTCCCCTCTCCCCGAGGCAAGGGAGTTAACTGGCTATAACAGTCCAGTTTCCACCCTTGCCAAACTAGGCTGGAATTCCGGAGTAACGTTTTGGCTGGACTAACGATTCTATGCATAGTCCAATCATAATCGCGTAGACATCTAGTTCGTTAAAAACACAGATTTCAACGTGCAGATTTCGGCCGATTGCAGGATTTGCAAAGCATGTGTACCGTCAAATAGGCATCGACAGATATTTTGCAAATATTTTCACGTCTTTAATCAAGGTCCTCAGGTGATTTTATTGCAAATTGAATATATATCTTGATTATCGACCTGAGCGTCTTGACTGCGCGCCGCCATTTTGTTGGAAGCAAATGCGCGTGATATGAGAGATGGAAACTGATTGGTCAATACGAGGGACATAGAAGGGACATAACTCGTAATAGCCACTGGTGGCGCTACGATCGAGCCTGGAAATTCTAGTCCAGTTCGGAAGGGTGAAAACTTACACTTTAGGTACTCGGCTAATATTTCAGCGAGTGCAAGCTCCCAAATATGGAGTGAGAGAGTGAGTTGTGTTTAACGCCGCTTTTAACAGTATTTCGGTTATATCGTGGCGTGTCAGCTTAATGTGGGAGAAAAGCCTGAAGTGATGCAGGTCTCAGGCGTTTACCACTTCGGTGAAACCTACGAGCACGGATATGGTGCTGACAAACCCAGAAACATAATCGGGGCGAACCGGGGTTCGAACCCATCACAATATGGAACTGAAGTGCATTAACATATATTGTACATAGAACATTTAGCACGATTCTGATATATGATACTGACACATTTTTATCGTCTATGTGACAGACAAATATAAGGATTACACCTTCATTAAACCGACCATGTATGGGGGATGGTACCACTACATATGGGGGATTGTACCACTATGTATGGGGGATTGTACCACTACTTGTGGGGGATTGTACCTCTATGTATGGGGGGTTGTACCACTACATGTGGGGGATTGTACCTCTATGTATTGGGGATTGTACCACTACATGTGGGGGATTGTACCACTATGTATGGGGGATTGTACCTCTATGTATGGGGGATTGTACCACTATGAATGGGTTATTTCTTCCACTATATATAGGGGATTGTGCCACATTGTATGGGGGATTGTACCACTATGTATGGGGGATTGTACCACTATGAATGGGGGATTGTACCACTATGAATCGGTTATTTCTTCCACTATGTATAGGGGATTGTACCACTTTGTATGGGGGATTGTACCACTATGTATGGGGGATTGTACCACTATGAATGGGTTATTTCTTCCACTATGTATAGGGGATTGTACCACTTTGTATGGGGGATTGTACCACTACATATGGGGGATTGTATCACTACATATGGGGGATTGTATCACTACATGTGGGGGATTTTACAGCTGTGTATGGGGGATTGTATCACTACATATGGGGGATTGTACCACTATGTATTGGGGATTGTACCACTACATATGGGGGATTGTACCACTATGTATGGGGGATTGTATCACTACATATGGGGGATTGAACCACTATGTATGGGGGATTGTACCACTACGTATGGACTAACAGCAGCTTGTTTTCATAATATTTGTTTGTCTTACATGTGTACATGCTCTTCGACGGATGTACTTCCCTGACCAGTGTGTCAGGAAATTATCGTCGCTCTGTTCACTATTTCTTGCATTGTGTATGCATGCTGTTTGTTGGAGTACGAGTGTTCCAGGTTGCCTAAACCCGCTCTGTCACTTACACGCAGCAGGATGTCCGACGGCACGTCTTCACCGTCGACGCCACGACCAGCCGTACAATCAGTTCTGTCGGTGATCTGGGCCCATCTCTCTGTCTGCCCAGTCAGTCAAGTTTTGTAGATAGAGGTATTACATAACGTGGGGCAAGGTCAGTGACCCACGCGCATGTGCATACGTAAGATCCGGCGACGTAAGGAATTGTTAATTGACGTTTATAGATAGCGTCAGAGATTAGGGTCCTGCCCTGAGGGAATGCGCCGATTGTTTGCCGGATACAAATGGGATTAAATTTCGGTGCTCTTTCGAAACATCTTGAAACAATTAGGTTTATTAGATAAACGAAATTAAAAACAAGCATAAAATACTCCTATCCGGTTGTGTGCAAGGCATTAGTCCGGAGATTGGCATCATGAGCATCGATCGATGCAATTGGGATACGATGACATGCTTCAACCAAGTCAGCAAGCCTGACCACCCGATCCCGTTAGTTGCCTCTGACGACAAGCATACTCACCTTTTACGGCAAGCATGGGTTGCTGAAGACCTATTCTACCCCGGATCTTCACGGGTCCCCCATGTCATTTATACTTAAATACAAAAAGTAATGCTGTCCGTCAATAACATTGAGTTCAGGGCGTCCAATTGCTTTTGTTTCTTCATGTGCTTTTTTTACCTTCACCTTCTGTAAAGCATTTCACTAACGAAAACTCTTAACTTCACAAAAAAGTGTACAAGTTGAAAATGCCAAGTCTCTTGACTTGGACATTGTGCAATGTTTGGGATGTTACAGCGCTCATCAACGTTCCGTTCAGATGAAATACCGCCTGATAATCGAGCTAAATGGATAGAGTATTTCAACACTCGGAACTGCCACAGCATATTGCCTTATTATACTTCAATCGAAACTTCCTTTGTCAATGTATTTCATAATAATTGCATCAGAGGAGCAAAAAACCAATCTAATGGGGAATGAAAATTGATCAAACTGCACAATATTTTACTCTCAACTCATTTGTAGCCAGTACTGTTATATAGACACGTGCGTAGCCACCATAGTTCTATAGACACGTGCGTAGCCAGTATAGTAGTATAGATACGTGCAAAGCCAGTATAGTGGTATAGACACGCGTATAGCCAGTTTACTAGTTTAGACACGTTCATAGCCAGTATAGTGGTATGGACACGTGCATAGCCAGTATAGTAGTACAGATACGTGCAAAGCCAGTATAGTGGTATAGACACGCGTATAGCCATTATAGTGGTATAGACACGCGTATAGCCAGTTTACTAGTTTAGACACGTTCATAGCCAGTATAGTGGTATGGACACGTGTATAGCCAGTATAGTGGTATAGACACGTGTATAGCAAATATAGTAGACTAGATACGTGCAAAGCCAGTAGAGTGGTATAGACACGCATATAATCAGTATAGTAGTTTAGACACGTGCATAGCCAGTATAGTGTATAGTCAGTACAGCCTCTCACTTAGAGTCCAAGGTTTCGTTCCATAATACGATGTTATCATATTGAATTTCATATATAAGGATATTTTTTTATGAAATCATCTTATTATTATTTGCTGATGGTGACACTCTTGTCGATGATTGTGTAATTGGACTGCAGATAAAATTAGATGCTTTCGACTCTTATTGCGACAAATGGGACATTGAAGTTAATTTAGATAAGACAAAAGTCATTGTTTTTAGAAAGGGTGGTTATCTGAGGAAAACACACAAGCTATTCAAGCAATGAAAGCTACTTTTCCTGTGTTAAATATGATAAAGAAATTCCCATCTCTCACATTTTCGACTGCTGCTAAAATATTTGATTCAAAGATTGCTCCTGTTCTTTAATATGGCTCAGAAATGTGGGGATGTGGCTATAGAAAAAGCATTGAAACGTTTCTGAAAAGAGTAATTTCTTTCAAAGTGTTCTTTCCGTTGGAAAAAGAACATCAACAAATGTGATTCTAGGAGAGCTGGGAAGAACATCATTCATTTGTGTGTACACTTTTTTAAAGTTTATTTGCAGAGCAACTTATCGCAAAATTAAGCAAGACACACGTTTAGGCACAGATAGTGGTAGTCTTGAATGGAAAGATGAAGCCTATGCAAAACAGCTTGTAAAGGACTTGAAAGACCAATACTCTTTGATTAACGTCATGTGCTACAAAGACCAAACCCTCTTCAACCGAAACACCACGTATAAACGTCGGGGGTGCGGGTGGCCCAGTCATCTATGGCGCCGCTGTGCAGAGTTGCGTCCCCTGGGCACGCCAGAAACGTATGATCGTGGGTTCGAATCCTGGTTTGCCCCGATTATGTTTCTAGGTTTGTCAGCACCATAACCGTGATCGTGGGTTTCACCGAAGTGGTAAACGTCTGAGACATGCACCACTTCGGGCTTTCCTCCCACATTAAGCTGACACGCCATGATATAACTGGAATATTTTTAAAAGCGGCGTTAAACCCAACTCTCTCACTCACTCATCAATGTCGTAAACGTTTGAGACATGCACCATTTCGGGCTTTCTTCCCACATTAAGCTGACACGCCATGATATAACTGGAATATTTTTAAAAGCGGCGTTAAACCCAACTTTCTCCCTCACTCATCAATGTCGTCAACGTCATCAACGGTTTGTAACCTGCTGACAATTCGAATGTCATGGCCAGAGAATAACTAGTCTCGATTATATGCCAACACAGATTTCATAGGGCGTAAAGTGCAAACTGGTGATAAAATAAAATGAATGGATCACATGATCAGCGATAACAGCAGGTGTTCGCAAAAAAAATGTACCTGCCACATGACTGCATTATCCTATGTATAGCTGCTTGTACGAGTCCGGACTGATGCTGATTTATAGTGCTAGACCACTGAGATACCATGCCGCAGTTTAACATGATCATGAATACCCAACTAAGACACAGTATACTGACTCCGAGACCGTTAGTGCCGAGCGCCAGACAGGGTAACAACAAGTACCATCTTTTAACGTCTTTTGGTATGATGCGGCCAGGCATCGAACCCCGGACCTTCCGCTCTCTAAGCGGACGACATCGACATCACGTTATTTACTGTACAAGCAGCAGAAGAACGAGAAACACCCCAGCTACCTTGTCAAATTTATTGTCTGTTGCATGCAAAATATATTTCACTAGTCTATTTGTCGGTTTGTTGTTTAACGCCGCAATCAGCAGTATTCAAGCTATATGACGCCGGTCTGAGTCTGAGTCTGAACCAGACAGTGAGGAGATGCTTCAAATCCCTGTAGAGATCATAGTTCAGAAGACCGCCTCCGTGGTCTTGTGGTAGAGCGTCCGCCCGGAGAGCGGAAGGTCCAGGGTTCGATCCCGGGCCGCGTCATACAAAAAGACGTTAAAAGATTGTACTTGTTGTTACCCTGTCTGGCGCTCGGCATTAAGGGGATAAAACAAGGACTGGTCGGCTCGGAGTCAGTATACTGTGTCTGAGTGGGGTATTCATGTTAAACTGCGGCATGATATCTCAGTGAGCTAGCACTATAAATCGGCATCAGACCGGACTAGTACAAGCAGCCACACACACACATACACGTGCATGCACGTCGCTATATAAGTGCAATAATCTTGGACGCGACGTTAAACCCAATTTCACCTCACCTCATAGTTCAGAATAGCATCGCGCATCATGTTGACAAACAAAATGTGATACTTAGTAAATTCCTTTGGATGTCTGACAAAAACATCTCTGGAATTAATTAACCCGGTCTTGGTGCTGAAGCCTTTCTCAGAATCCCACCTTAACCATCTTTTTGCCTTATATTTCGTCAGTTTGCCACATTGTCATCATCTTGCTCTGCCTGGTCAATTGATCAGCGACCAGTGAAGATTTCGGGGTAGAATAGGTCTTCAGCAACCCATACTTGCCGTAAAAGGCGACTATGCTTGTCGTAAAAGGCGACTTACGGGATCGGGTCGTCAGGCTCGCTGACTTGGTTGATACATGTCATCGATCCCAATTGCGTGGATCGATGCTCATGATGTCAATCACTGGATTGTCTGGTCCACACTCGATTATTTTACAGACCGCCGTCATATAGCTGGAATATTGCTGATTGCGACGTTAACATTAAAAAGATGAAACACGTGAGATGGTTGGAATATCTTCACCTTCATTCAGTTTAAGCAAGGTACTTACTTTTGAGCAGTAGTGTATTGCTTCATTTTCAAGTTGCATATTCGCTCTTTGCTGACTCTTCAAACAACAAACAAACAAACAAACAAACAATTGATCAGCATGTGTCATTCCGCAGCATCCCGTCCTCGTTATGTGTGTCAACATCTGTGTGATATTTTGAAATACTTATTAAAGGAAACAATATCATGTTATCCTTAACGCTCAATGCATGACCATTGATAGCATGGTGAGATACCCTTGAGGTATTTGCATTTGCTGTGAAGTTTATAGAATATTTATGAATACTTTAGATTAGTTTAAGACCTGCATAATATCCGATAAAGAAGAATACTCGGATGAAATATGCGTCCCTATGGAGCCTCTGGACATGTGTTCGAGTGGCCACGGCGCCACACACTGATATGAAACACCATCGGACTTCTCAGAAGAGTGCTCTTTGGTGTGACGGAGTGTTATTTCATTTCATTTTATATTGTGCAATACTATTCAAATGGTAATAAAATTTGCTATTTGTATTCAGCTAAGATTGTATTGCTCCAGACGAACAGCTATTTTCAAATGGAAATTCTTTTTTATGAATGTGTTCCATTTGGAATGATGAAACATAAACTGTGATCACATCATGTAAAACTGCAGGTAAATTAAAGCTATGAAAATAATGGTCATGTACCTGCTACGTGACTGCATTATCGTATGTACAGCTGCTTGTACTGGTCCGGATTGATGCCTATTTAAAGTGATAGACTACTGAGATACCATGCCGCAGTTTAACATGAATACCCCACTCAGACACAGTATACTGACTCCCAGCCCCCTAATGCCCAGCGCCAGACAGGGTAACAACAAGTACCATCTTTTAACGTCTTTTGGTATGATGCGGCCGGGGATCGAACCCGGCATGACGTTATTTACAGTACAAGAAACACAAGAACGAGAAACACCCTACTTTGTCAAATCTATTGTCTCATACATGCAAAATATATTTCACTAGTCTATTTTTCTGTTTGTTGTTTAAACAAAGCAATATTCCAGCTAAATGACGCCGGTCTGAAAATAATCGAGTCTGGGCCAGACAATCCAGCGATTGACATCATTACCATCGATCTACGCAACTGGGATACAATGTCATGCATAAACCAACCACCTGATCCCGTTAGTCTCCTCTTACGACAAGAATGGGTTGCTGAAGACCAATTGTATCCCGGATGTCAACGGTGTTTATTTATAATTAACACTTTTTAATAACGCTTTTTACAGGCTTTAACAGTTATTGTTAATATGACATGTACAGTTAACAAGACGAAACACACGTTATCATAATTTAATGTTCTTTCTAAATGTAATACATTTACGTAAATGTATGTAGAAATGTAAACCTATTTACATAAAGTAATATTTATGAGCACAATCATGTAAATGTTAAGAGACCCGTGAAGATCCGGGCTAGAATAAATCTTCAGCAACCCATGCTTGCTGTAAAAGGCGATTATGTTTCTAGTAACGAGATCGGGTGGTCAGGCTCGCTGACTCGATGAGTTACAGACCGCCGTCATATAGCAGGAATATTGCTGATTGCGACGTTCAACAAACAAACACACAAAATGTTAAGAACGTGATATTTTCGTCCAATGAGCAAACAACAAACATTTACTCTAACACATATGTGCTACATTTTCACAAGATGCAAGCGACAGAATATTAATAGCATTAATGATGTTGGATCCGTGTTACATGTAATCTTTTCTGTTGTTCAAAATTATTTTAGATCAATAAATTTCTTTCATTGAAGGTAAGGTTCCAAACTGTCATATACCCGAGAACGTTACTGTTGCATTAAAAGCAGACCATTTGACAATCTGTTCGTGAAAATGTTTTAGCCCCAGGTTTTATCAACAAAAAAACTGGATGGTGGTATTCTTAAAACATGCTTGATGTTCTGAAAAATGGTGTGACCTGTGTGAAAAGTGGTTGTCTCTTTCAGAAGAAAGATGTTTCTTTTGTAGCTGAATGAAAAGTATTTTTTATCTCTAAACAAAGCATCAGACCCTCCCCACTGCTGGAAATTAAATGGCTGCGCCAGCTACAGACATGATCATGCAATGTTTCAACGGTTTGCTTACCGTTTAGACGTTACCATTGGAAGTGTGTAGGAATCGAAGATAGAAAGAAATCCATCAGAGTTTGGTCTTTCATGCTACTTTTTTAATCACCTCAAAGGATGCGAAATGAAGATTAACTCCCGAGTAATGCACCAGTGCCATCATACAATTGCTGGAACGAGTGATCAATGCTTCGGCTACCTTTCATGTTGGTATTACTATGATGTCAAAATAGGGACTGTGGAACGAAATAGAAACATAGTATTCGTCGCAATATTACGCAGTCCTCTTGCGATCAAATTAGACGGCGATTGATGCGTCATGATGCGTCATTGCAAGTCCTGTTTACGTATGGGATTGCTTCCGCGGCCGAGTTCATAGCATGGACACTGATTCCCAACCGTCAGCTTATTAAAGGTCGTGCATTTGTCGCTCTATATGTGAAGTAAGTAACGTTTGATCACCACTTACGTGAAGTCCTGGAGAAGTCTTTATGACCACACGTCGTCTGATGACAATGAAACAGCGGGAATCGCGTATCTTTCATCTTCCCAAGGCAAGGGAGTTAACTGACTTTAAAAGTCCAGTTTCCACCCTTGCCGAACTAGGCTGGAATTCCAGAGTTACATTTTGGCTGGACTAACCTAAACAAAATCGAGCAACGAACTGGACATCCGGTTCGTAAACAACGTGGAAATAAACGTTCAGATTTCGATCGAAATGTAGAATTAAATTTGTCTCATGTATATTCTTTAAACCTAAGGTTTTTTAATATTTACCATGTTTACTGAAAAAAACCTTTAATAATGCAACTGTTATATTTTCATAGCAGATAAAGAACCCCAATATGCATAGCTAGCTTAATTTTAAAGATAATTATTCAGCATTCCTTTGGGTGATAAAATGGACATATGAAAAAATAAGAAATGTACTTTTGCTGTATTATTCTCCCATTAAAAGGTGTACAGTGGTTTCTTTTTTTCACACAATCTTATTGGCTGCCTGAGAGTGGAAAACTATGTTGCTATTTTAACCAGAGACCTTAGATTATTCTATTGTGTAATGTGTAAGTTTTCAGAACTTGGTAAGTAAAGAAAAACTCAAATTTATGGATGATGAAACGACCAAAAAGAGGCCCATCTTATAACATTTACCATTAACCTCATTTCTCAATGTCAAATTAATTTTAATACTTTTTACAAACAATTCACATACATGTATCAGGTCAATAAAATATATATTTATTATGAGTCTTGTTTTCATGATGATAAAAAGAAGAAGATGTTAAATTTTAATTACCTGTCATCAGTAATTCTTAATTTTAATCTGATAAAATGAGAAAAACATAAAGTTTGGATGTAACTGTAGCAGTAAAATAACAACGTAATATTACAAGGATATCCAAATAACGTAAATATTTTCATAACTATTGAAATGATAATTTACTGTTTACATATATCCTATGTACATTGTTTCTATGTTTCACACTCAATAAAGTATTGTGCTTGTCAAATTCACATTGTGTCATCCACAAATATGGGAAAAATAGATAACTCATTTAGTAACATTTTTGGTATTTTTACAATTCATTGATAGAGTTGAGAAGATTTACCTAGCAGTAATCAGCTGATCAGTTGGTATTTATAGAATCTAGCCTGATCAATCCTGCTGACAGTTCATATGGCCCTTGTTTTTCGGCAACGATATGTTACAAAAAAGACAATATTTAATTTCCTCATATTTGGGTTTATTACATTAGTTTCTAACGGACAAATAAACGAATAATGTATTTACATATACTAAAAATATGGGCCTATTTAGTGTTGCGCATTGAGAATGCGAGACGAAGCAAATAAAGTTATGGGCCGAGTAATCCAAAGCCATCAACAAATATCAAATCACATTAATTATTCTCAAAACGTTACTCCCATAAACTTTTAATAGTTAACAAAGAACATAACATGAATGCTAACAAGTGGCTTGCCTGTCACGGGAAAACTCGTGTGGGTTGTCTTCGCTAGATCCTTTTTACCTGTTTATGGTGCAGTTGTCTTACTGAGCATATTCGAAAACGAGAACGAGGCTTTAACCACTGTGTTCGGTTGTTACCGAAACATCTACACGCTCGTGATTAATCTGCCACGATTAGAACGAGGCTTTCGAGTTCTAATCGTGGCAGATTAATCACGAGTGTGTGAACTTTTCGGTAACAACCGAACACAGTGGATGATCCTCTATAGTATGGTCAAAACTCGGCTGTTTGCACACCGCCGTCGTACTCAAATTGTGTAAGTGACGGGTTCAGCTTACCCATCCATGAACACTAAGGACGACTATGCACGTGTGGTCAGATGTCGTGAAATGAGCCTCAAAGACGCCGTCTCACAATTTTGAACTCATTTTCCTAGTCAAATCTATTTGCATCTGTATTTGCTAAAACGTAATATAAAATATGATATAATTATATTTTTTATATAACAGTTGTGGGATAGCCGCGGGGTGAAAGCGTTCGCTCGTCACCCCGAAGACCCGTGTTCGATTCCCCACATGGGTACAATGTGTGAAGCCCATTTCCGTGATATTGCTGGATTAAAGCGGCGTAAAACCATACTCACTCACTTTTGGATAACATCAAGTTCTATTACGGACGGTCTTTTAAAAAATGACAACATGTGGATAAAGATTGTGAAGACCATTTGACAGACTCCGGCAGCGTTCATTACTTGATGTCTTTAACTATGAGATAAACATCTTCATTGGACGAAAATAGTTTGGTAAAAATGTACTGATTACAAAATATAAAGTACACCTCTTTACGTACGTGCCCTCCTCTTAAATTACAATTTAACCCCCGTAAATAGAAGCATACGAGTCTTGCTTTTCTCCGCTAAAGATATTTTTTCTGATTAAGTCCAAAGTCTTCTGACCGTACAGGAAGCCAACATCATCTAATGTATATTTTAAACGCTCTTTTGTGGCATAGACATCTGACTTAGCTTAAATATAGGCAAGCGTGATGCAGCAGACACGATCTCGTTAGCGTTGATTATAATGATAGCTGATTGAATACATGTAACAACGTTTATGTACCTGTGTGGACAGGAAGTCAAGAAGTCACAGAGTTCAGGGAAATAGGTTCTCAACTTTAGAAAAGCCTGGACTTCTTATCTTACACATTAAATACACTGCCAATTGCCATACGTAACATCCAGCTTGTCGTCGTGAGCGTAAATCATTTTGTAAACACATTTATATATAATTACATCCGGTGATATTTATCAATTCTGACTTATGCCCAGACATATATATGCCTTAGATTTAGGCTGTCAGACGGTTTCTAAGGTTGTTAATGATGTTTCTGAAACAATCGTAGAACATAAAGATGGATGCGCACTATCATACTGTGTTACAGCTTCACACGTGTTCTCGGAGCAGTGGGTAGTCCAGTGGTTAATTCGTTCGCTTGTCTCACCGAAAGTCCGGGTTCGAGTCTCCACAATGTGCGGAATCCTTATTGTTCGTGATTTATAAACACATGCTTCTGGGTGAGTGGGTGAGTATGGTTTTACGCCGCTTTTAGCGATGTTCCAGCAATATCACGGCAGGGGACACCAGAAATGGTCTTCACACATTGTTCCCATGTCGGGAATCGAACCCGGATCTTCGGCGTGACGAGCGAACGCTTTAACCACTAGGCTACCCGACCGACCAACACATGCTTCTGATATATACTAATCGGAATCGTATATTGGACTGCTTTAAGCAGACAAATGGATGTTTATGGAAATGTTGTTTTTTTTCGCTTTTATTGTTTTATAGCACTGAAATGAGTCAATGGTTTCGTGGTATTGTTTCAGTTCCTTTTGTTTAAATGGTTTTAATACGCAGTCTGTGAACCTACTATTGTTGATTTAAACCTAAAGCCATTTCCATACCTCTTTTATACTGCATTCCAAAGCTCCAAAGCAATCTTTGTATTACAAAGAGGATTTATTGCTTGGTCAAGCAAATGTATCACCACATCGCTGTTGCAAAGATTAAGCATAAGCCTTAATACTAACAAGCTTGGATTTTTGTTATATTCACAAACTCTATTTGAGACTTCAACTTTCCAATAGTCAACTTTCCCTTTATGGCGATCAATATTCCAGCAGCTCCAGTCCTTGGTGACTTTGGTGCCTTTGCATGCTCTTTCAAAGACCCGCCGTGATATTGCTGGAATATTGCTAAAAGCAGCGTAAAGCCATACTCACTCACTCACTCTTTCAAAGAACGTCATACGACCCTTGCTCAGAAGTTGTTTGATCAAGGTTACAACATTCAAGTCTCAGTAAACCTTTCATAAAGATTTATGTAGGGCCTTTTTGTCGCATTAATTTTTTGAAAAAAATGATATGCTTCATGTCTTTGAAACAAAGAAATTGTCTGCCTAGAAAAATAACATTGTTTTGAGATGCTTTGTTTAAAACAATTATTTAGGCTCATAGTTTAAATGAATGCACATATCATGACCATGGGGCATGAGTTCTATGGTGAACGGATAGTCTGGTTGGAACAATGAAACACTCTCCTGACTATAGAAACCTAGAACCACTGGCAATTACAGCCTTTCATATGACTGACACTTTCGGACGATAGGATCCATACATCAGAGCTGGGTTATTTAGAAGGAACTTCCTGGGAGCTACACTAAATAGGTCAAAGAATTACGCTTTCGTTAGGAAATAGACATTTGATTTTCTGCACCACTGGTGAAGGATCTAGCATTAACTCGCTCAGGTCATAGCCTGTGTCTTGTGTCTGGGTGAGTACAGTTGATTCATACACAGGGGAAGGGTAAAAAGAGACGCTTCGCATGGAAATATTGGATATTAACGTTCACTGCTGTGATTATTACAAGCCTTCCATACCGCCATGCCTATGACATCTGGAGACTGATGTAAATATAACTGTCGGGAGTGGGAGTGGTAAGAAATGATTGGACTACTGGTGAAACGTTCGGGTATTGTCGTGGCTAGTGCGAGTGGTAGCAAATGATTGGACTACTGGTGAAACGTTCGGGTATTGTCCTGGCTAGTGGGAGTGGGAGTGGTAGCAAATGATTGGACTACTGGTGACACGTTCGGGAATTGTCGTGGCTAGTGGGAGTGGTAGCAAATGATTGGACTACTGGTGAAACGTTCGGGTATTGTCCTGGCTAGTGGGAGTGGGAGTGGTAGCAAATGATTGGACTACTGGTGACACGTTCGGGAATTGTCGTGGCTAGTGGGAGTGGTAGCAAATGATTGGACTACTGGTGAAACGTTCGGGTATTGTCCTGGCTAGTGGGAGTGGGAGTGGTAGCAAATGATTGGACTACTGGTGACACGTTCGGGAATTGTCGTGGCTAGTGGGAGTGGTAGCAAATGATTGGACTACTGGTGAAACGTTCGGGTATTGTCCTGGCTAGTGGGAGTGGGAGTGGTAGCAAATAATTGGACTACTGGTGACACGTTCGGGTATTGTCGTGGCTAGTGGGAGTGGAAGGGAGTGGGAGTGGGAGTGGTAGCAAATGATTGGACTACTGGTGAATCGTTCGGGTATTGTCGTGGCTAGTGGGAGTGGTAGTGGTAGCAAATGATTGGACTACTGGTGAAAAGTTCGGGTATTGTCGAGGCTAGAACAGCAATCAGCATCAGCGGTTGGTGCGATCCGGCTCGTTTGTACTAAAACTTGGGTTATCTGTCCTTGTTGTGAACATTCACATGGCAGGCTTGAATGTTCTTGACATTTCTGGATGGGACAGTTCCTAAAACTGTGGCGGTAGTTATTTAAGAGTGACATGAGGTCAATTCTAGGCTTTTGTTTGACCTGACGTGTCTCTAGTCTACTTGTCCAGTGCGGTTGGGGTACCTATTTGGAAACGCCGATTTTCTGCCAGCTTCCAACACTATTCTGGAATCAAGAACTGAGACCATCTTCCCGAGGCAAGGGAATTAACTGACTTTTAAAGCCTGGAATGTCTGGACTCAACGTTTGCTTGATCTGGGATTGATCGTAACGCCACGAGTGGTTATTAGGAGTTATGTCCCTTCTATGTCTCTCCTATTGACCAATCAGATTGCACCTTTTATATCACAAGACGAACTCATCGATAATAAAGACCTGTGTTTAAATAAAACGGGTTTTACCTCGCGAAGTGCATCATATCAATTGAGCACCCTGATTAAAAACATGAAGGGAAAATATGTCAAAGCCTAGTTATATACATGCTCCACGTATCGTGTAGTCACGATATGGCTGAAATATTGCCGATGTGACTTAAAACTTAACTCACTCACTCACTCCACGCATCGTGAACTGTGGTCAACAACGTTGGATTGAAAGCCTATCTCAAAAATCAAAACTTAAAACATATTTAACTTTCAAATCGGTATTAACAATAGAAATGTACCTTCAGGAATTAAACAAGAAGATCTATCAAGAAACCCTAACAAGATTCCGATGCAGCTGCCATAAACTTATGATCGAAACTGGACGTCATACCAATATAGAAGAAAACAAAAGATTTTGCCCACAATGTCAAAAATTGGACTTCCAGTACATTGAAAATGAATATCATTTCCTTCTTATTTGTACTTAATATTCAACATTACGTTTACATTTTATTGATACATATTTTCACACTAATCCCACATATGAAAAATTTGTAAATCTTATGTCTTCTAAATGTAAATACAATATTACACAACTTGTCAAATATATCTACCACGCTTTTAGATTACGCGAGTCACTCACAATTCACTGATGTATTATTTATGTATTATATTATTTTCATTGCATACACTTTATTGAGATCATGTATGTTCTATGGGCCTATGGCCTGAAACTTTGAGGAAATAAACTCTATACAAAAGATGCTCTGACAATCCTGCAATCGAACGAATTCGGCACGGCAGTTGCCATGTTGTTAACTTTATGAACCAGATCTCGATATCGTCACGGGATTTTGATTGGACTATGCATAGACTCGTCAGTCCAGCCAGAATATAACACCATTGTTCCAACCTAGTTCGGAAAGGGTGAAAACTGAACTTTTAAAGTGAGTTAATTATCTCCCTTGCCTCGGGAAGATGAACGAGACAGGCCCCTTTACATTCAACAGTGACACACTACACTGACAGAGCACCTACATTAGTTTTAGAGCATGCAGATAGTGTTGCCGAGGGTTCTCATTGGTTGTCAACCTAAACCTGTGTGTTAAAATATCATGAGGATTTATTCGTTGATATGATGTAGTTATGTACTGATTTCACAATTCAGTTTTGTGGCTAATTTTAGGTTTGCCTGAGAGTACCGTGTGCATCCTTTAGAAACCATCCGTATGATACACCAGTATGATACATCAGAATGTGACATCACTACAACACACCAGTATAATACTAAAGTATGATCCATCACCACGATACATCAGTATAATACATCAGTATGATACACCAGCATGATACATCAGTATCATACAACAACATAATACATCAGTATGGTACACCAGTATGATACATCAGTATAATGCATCAGCATAATCCATCAGAATAATACATCAGTATGATCCATCACTACAACACACAAGTATAATACATCAGTATGATAAATCAGTATGAAACATCACTACAACGCACCCGTATAATACATCAGTATGATACATCAGTATGACCCATCACCACGATACATCAGTATCATACATCTGTATGATACACCAGTATGATACATCAGCAATATCAATGAAAAAGGTTACACCAGTATGCTACATCAGTGTGATACATGAGTATGATACATCAGTATGCTACACCAATTTAATACATCAGCATAATCCATCAGTATAATACATGAGAACGATACATCAGTATGATATATCAGAATGATACATCAGTGTGATACACCAGTATAATACATCAGTATGATACATCAGTATGGTACATCAGTATGATAAACCAGAATGATACATCAGTGTGATACACCAGTATAATACATCAGTATGATACATCAGCAATATCAATGAGAATGATACATCAGTATGATACATCAGTGTGATACATGAGTATGATACATCAGTATGCTACACCAATATAATACATCAGCATTATCCATCAGTATAATACATGAGAATGATACATCAGTATGGTACATCAGTATGATAAACCAGTATGATACATCAGTGTGATACATCAGTATAATACATCAGTATGGTAAATCAGTATGAAACATCAGTATGATACATCACTACAATACACCCGTATAATACATAAGTATAATACATCAGTATGATACATCTGTATGATACATCAGTAAGAAACGTCAGTATTATACATCACTACCACACACCCGTATAATCCATTAGTATAATACATCAGTATGATACATCAGTATAATACATCAATATGATACATCAGTATGGTACATCAGTATGGTACATCAGTATGATAAATCAATATAATGCATCAGTAAAATACATCAGTATGATACATCAGTTAGGTACATCAGTATGATACATGAGTGTAATACATCAGTATGATACATCAGTATGATCCATCACTACAACACACCAGTATAATACATCAGTATAATACATCAGTATGATACATCAGTATGGTACATCAGTATGATACATCAGTATAATACATCAGTATGATACATCAGTATCATACATCAGTATCGTACATCAGTATCATACATCAGTATAATACATCAGTATGATACATCAGTATGATCCATCACTACAACACACCAGTATAATACATCAGTATAATACATCAGTATGGTACATCAGTATGATCCATCAGTATAATACATCAGTATGATACATCTGATCATACATCAGTATGGTAAATCAGTATGAAACATCAGTATGATACATCACTACCACACACCCGTATAATCCATTAGTATAATACATCAGTATGATACATCAGTATAATACATCAGTATGATACATCAGCAATATCCATGAGAATGATACACCAGTATGATACATCAATGTGATACATGAGTATGATACATCAGTATGCTACGACAATATAATACATCAGCATAATCCATCAGTATAATACATGAGAATGATACATCAGTATGATACCTCAATATGGTACACCAGTATGATAAACCAGTATGATACATTAGTGTGATACATCAGTATAATACATCAGTATGGTAAATCAGTATACTTCATGAGTACTTCATACTTCAGTATTATACATCAACAACTTACATCAGTATAATACATCACTTCAAGACATAAATATAATAGTAAGAGGATATTTGTCAAGTGACATGTTTATTTTATCGAATGTTAACTTTTTCTGGTCACGAGACGAGTTCAACATGTTTTTTGACAAGAAAATCCAAATGTTCTGTTCTGTTATTATGTTTTTTCGGGCAGATTGGAAGTAGTTCCGGCGAAATGTGCTATGTCCTTCGAGTGAAATAACAGTTTATTTCACTGACTCAGTGTGTATCAAATATCACCTGTTATTCTATCTGTACAGGCGTTCCATATAACTTGTAGAATCTGAAGGTAAATATTGGGAAAGTGAAAAAGTTACAGTTTGGCCATTCTCTAAAGCCTGCACTAGTCTGGTATTGGCAGAGAAATTATCGAACAGGCACGCAATGGAGTGATGCTAGTGCGTGCCAACACACCATACTGTGTCTGTATGGAGCCTATTAAGTCATGAAGTGTCACTGGGACGAAATAATGATGCCACTGTCCTTAAAATTCCCACCAATGAATTCGGACGGACCGCCTAATGTCACCTTGAGATGTCTCATTATTTCATGTAAGAAATGTTTTTTAGCGAATGGAGGGTTAGATTTAAACATAACACAGACCATTAACATTCGACTATGGCCAACTAGTGATTGTGGTAAACATCACGTATTTATATATTCCATTGCCGACATTTCACAGGTCACCTTTACATCAGAACGTATAGACTCGAATGAGGTCAAGATGGCCTTTTGAGTTTGCTGCGTCTGCTTGTAAATTGTGTCTGCTATGTTTGTCTGAAACATCCACATACATCAACTGAGTTAAGTTAGGTAAAGATGGCCACTTGTGTCTGTTGGGTTTGTTCTGTCGTTTGTGTTTTGCTCTGAAACACCCTACATTTGACATGAGTCGAGTTAGTGTTGGTAAATTACATGCATGTCGTGTACATTGTGTCAAAACTAATGATGTCTGTCATCTGTCAGTGTAGCGTCTAATTCCCCGAAGAGGTCGTAGCTCTACGGGTCATTCGTGACCAACTCATGATATTCGGGGACAAGCCGAATAGCGACTCGTGCCCCTCGCGTGGCCATTTGTGTGACCGGGTTCCGTCTTAGCGTAAACGGGCATACCTAAAACAATTATCAACTCGTTGCGTAATGGTTCACATATATTTCCCCATATATTATATATATTTCAGATGCAATTTAAAGCAAACCGGGACATGCGGAATTATACAGTATGGTAGAACACATTTAACTGTGTCTTGGCTATATTTTTAGATGCAAGACATATGTAAAATCAAAAATTATTTCTGAGGGATTCTTTGACGAAGAACTTGAAATCATACGCGCATTCTGATTGGTTTGTCGTATTTTCGCAAATAACATTCATCGATAAGGGGACGAGTCTTCTTGCAGGTTACGGAAAGGGCCGAGTGGTAACGAATGCTCTACTAGTGTTACAGTCTGGGCGTTGCGATAGCCGCGGTGAAGCCTACCTCTCATGCTGCTGTGGTGCCATACTTCTGGTTATCCTTTGGAAGAGTATTTTGCAATTGTGTTCTCATGTGGCATTCTTTAAATCTGAATTGTTGTTGTGAAACTATGCAGTGTATTCGACTTCCTTGTATCCCGAAATGAGTATGCATGTTTGTCAGAGATTGAGAAGTATTGATGGCTGAGTCAATTGCTTTATAAGATTATGCAATCTACAACATTTGCATCTCCATGGCTATAGATTACAGATTACCGTAATAGCTCCATGGTTATAGCCTACAGACTACCGTAATATCTCCATGGCTATAGCCTACAAATTACCGTAATATCTCCATGGCTATAGCCTACAAACTACCGTAATATCTCCATGGCTACAGCCTACAGACTACCGTAATATCTCCACGGCTATAGCCTACAAACTAGGACATAGCAACAATACGCACTGGGTGACACAGGACATAACACCAATGCGCACCTGGTGACACAAGACATAACACCAATGCGCACTGGGTGACACAAGACATAACACAAATGCGCACTGGGTGACACAGGACATAACACTAATGCGCACGGGGTGACACAAGACATAACACCAATGCACACTGGGTGAAACAGGACATAGCGCCAATGCGCACTGGGTGACACAGGAAATAACACCAATGCGCACTGGGTGACACCGGGCATAACACTAATGCGCACTGGGTGACACAGGACATATCACCAATGCGCACTGGGTGACACAGGACATAACACAAATACGCACTGGGTGACACAGGGCATAACACTAATGCGCACTGGGTGACACAGGACATAACACAAATACGCACTCGGTGACACAGGACATAGCGTCAAAGCGCACTGGGTGACACAGGACATACCACAAATGCGCACTGGGTGACACAGGGCATAACACTAATGCGCACTGGGTGACACAGGACATAGCGCCAATGCGCAATGGGTGACATAGGGCATAACATTAATACGCACTGGGTGACACAGGACATAACACCAATGCGCACTGGGTGATACAGGACATAGCGTCAATGCGCACTTGGTGACACAGGACATAGCGCTAATACGCACTGGGTGACACAAGCCATAACACCAATGCGCACTAGGTGATACAGGACATAACACCAATACGCACTGGATGACACAAGACATAACACCAATGCGCACTGGGTGATACAGGACATAACACCAATGCACACTGGGTGACACAGGACATAACACCAATGCGCACTGGGTGACACAGGACATAACACCAATGCGCACTGGTCGACACAGGACATAGCGCCATTGCGTACTGGGTGACACATGACATAGCGCCAATGCACACTGGGTGACATAGAGGAGAGTAAGTGTCACCGACAGCATCCTGCCGTGCGGAGTAAAGACAAATGTCCCTGTACACTAATTTCAAAGCCATTTCTCTAACTGTAGGGCTAATCTTCTCTCGGGACATGCCCCGTATTTGAGAATTTCGTTTAATGTAATAACAAAAATTCCCAGGGCAGAAGTTGTATCGCGACACAGTCCCTGGGCGACTAGATATGCCGTTAGGCTACAGTTTGTGTGAAGAGGATGTTCACCTCCCTCTTTATTTCGGGAAATATAGGCCAACGGCCCATGTTTACATTTGATTACATGAAGTGCATAATACACATAACATATTTATATAAAATAGTTGACAAGACAGAGGATGAATGACATTATAAACCCTCAGAATTATTTTACGTAGTATCATAGCGTGATAAAAGTACAGATTTTGAATACACGTACCGCTTCTTGTGGCCATTAGAAGATAAAATTCATTCTTATTGCTTGTCGTAAAAGGCGACTAACGCGATCGGGTGGTCAAGCTCGCTGACTTGGTTGATACATGTCATCAATCCCAATTGCGTGGATCGATGTTCATGATGTCAATCACTGGATTGTCTGGTCCAGACTCGATTTTTTTACAGACCGCCGTCATATAGATGGAATATTGCTGAGTGCGGCGTTAAACAACAAACACACAAACAAACACACTTTTTGGGATAAAGGCTATAGGTTACTGTATATATTTTGTACGTAGATGTTTGAACGCAGAGCAAACTAGTATGAAGTGATATTCGTCCTAAATATATCCATTATTACATTTACATAATCGACCACTTTGCTGTAAAGTAACATATCTACCAGTTTCAATGTGCAATTGATGTGAAAAACATCGAAATTGCGCTGGGGCTACTTTTAATGTCTTGACAGATAAACGATTGCGGTACAGCTCTGTTCTAAAACAAAAATCATGATGAGATTTTAGTACCGTTTGGGAGCATGATATGCCAATCTTAATCATAGGTATATTTTAGGTGATATGAATGTAGTTTAGATGGTGAATATAGTGCTGGTACCACATGTATCCGAAACCAAAGCTAAACTCGATATATTTACATTTCTAAACCCAGTTGCGTTTGCCTTTATTAGATGCGGGTAACGTCAAAGTGTGACACTTTTTGGGATAGCGGGATTCATGCATAAAAACAAGCTTATCCAGTAACCAATACATCTTTTAAAAGCCCAAATAGATATTGGACATCGGCCGCACTCACCACGCACGTATGCTTAGGATGTCAAATACTGTATTGGTCCAGACTCGATTATTTACAGACCGGTGTCATATAGCCGTAGAATTTCTGAGTGTGGCGTTTAACAACAAACAAACAAACAAACAAACAAACAAACAAACACGCCCCATATTCAAAGTAAATACCTGGAATGAGTATTTCTGGCTAGAACAGTTCCCCAGCACCATATAGCAGTTGTAGGATGCGACCAAATCGATCGGTGGTCAGGCAACTTGGTTGATAGCTTGTCATCGTACCCCCGTTTTGTGGATCGTTGTTCACAATATCAATCACTGGATTGTCTTATCAAACTTATTTTATCATAGCTGTCCTAGAACTGGAATACTGCTGTTGGCGAAGTTAAGTAACAGACCACCAACGAATGATATAATACATTACGCAAATAGATTTTTAGTAATATTATTACTACCTCCAAACCGTTTTAAGTATTTGTTTACCATCTGTTTACATGTTTATCCGACACTGATTCCCATGCGCATCTAAACACACTCATACTCATACTGCATATCGAGTTACATCTCTCCATTTACAAAAAAACTATTTATTTTTCAAAAAAGTTGTCACGTTAGACGAGAAGACCCACCGCAGTTAATCAATACTGGAATCGTAGACAAGCGAATCTGATAACCCATTAAATATAATAAAGCCAGTTGGGTAGTGTGTACATCATCCCACGCCGACTCTATCAGCAAGTCGTAACCTCTGCCGTAGACCGTCACGTAAGTACTTCAATCATATAGATTTCACTCGTTTGCGAATGGCTGTCTGGCACCGCGTTATTGACACCTAGTGTGCCAACATCTATTGCGTTATTTATCAACCACCGTATGAAATTGACTCAAACCATCCCGTGCATAAGAACCTCAGAAATACGCCAGAGCGACGTGAGCTGCTAATTATACAGTGTCGTTACATTTTCTCTGATCAACGGAAACCATTAAGAACATTGCAACTCGACTACTTGAACGGAGGCTGCTGTGCTGCGTGTCTGTCATTAGTTGAACCGTCCTACCCGAATGCTGTTTACGTAATGAATGAGAGGCAGATTTCTTGCTATCAATCACATGCCCGATGGATCAATTACTTGATTTGCCTAACGTCGTGGAAGTCATTCCGCTTGAATTCACGTTACAGAAATAACTTGCGAAACCTCATCTCTGTGTACAGTACACTGTAGTATAGTATGACGATTCCGGGAAAATGTTTTCATCATTATAGAGAGAGACACATGTATTAAGAAATATCTATTATAATTTAAAGTCAATGTCAGTCCATCCCAAGAAAACCGAGGAAGATAAGGGCCTCTTTTTACAGATGAATGTAACTAGTTACATGCAACAAGCTTTATTTTTGCATGCTTGGGAACACGTTATTCGTGATGAGAATAGTTTTCCATTCAGTGGCCAATTGCACACGAGTCCTTTCATTGGCTGGGACACACGAACAAGCAAAAACACCCGAAAAGAAAAATCATTTAATGGGGGCCCAAGTTATTTTTTTCATTCTGAAAGTACATTATGTCACGATACATGTTAGTTTATCCATGTATGTGTATACTAATAAGACGTCATTAACCTAGTTTCTGAGAATCCATGGATGCAATACTCGTCTTGACGCGAATAAAGCAAATACGCTGCTGAAAGAAGTTATTAAAAGCCACAAAACCCTTCCTACATTCATAAATCTCTGCCAAAAGCAGTGTCGTTTGTACGAATCCAACTATATCATAAGCATGCGTTTATGAACCACTATCACTTAGTGCAACGGCAGATTAACTATAGTAATATGGATGATTTGGGTGTTCTTTAACTTCTTTTAAGTAGTAGAGGGGCGGTCGGGTAACCTAGTGGTTAAAGCGTTCGCTCGTCACGCCGAAGACCCGGGTTCGATTCCCAACATGATTACAATGTGTGAAGCCCATTTCTGGTGTCCCCCGCCGTGATATTGCTGGAATATTGCTAAAAGCGGCGTAAAACCGTACTCACTCACTCTTTTGAGTAGTAAATGTTTTAATTCGCCTGTTTTTTTGTTTATCGCCGCACCCAGCAATATTCCAGCTGTATGACGGCGGTCTGTAAATAATCGAGTCTGGACCAGACAATCCAGTGATTGATATCATGAGCATCGATTCACGTAGTTGGGATACGATGACATGCATCAACTAAATCAACGAGCCTGACCACCCGATCCCATTATTCGCCTCTTACGGCAAGCATGGGTTGCTGAAGACCTTTTTCTACTCCAGATCTTCACGAGTAGTTTTAATTTGCATTGAACTTGGAGTATCTGTGGTGTTTGTTGGCATGTACCACGTCATTGACGGTACCGTTTCTCAGCGTCAATCTCATTGATATATGTCCATTGTTGTTAAGCTATTATTCGTAACATATTCAAAGATTCAATGTCGTAATAATGATATAAATGGCAGTCAAAGTAAAAATGTGGAATCAATGGTTGCTCAGGCACTGTGTCAACATTCACTAGACTCAATTGAATGTATGTTACTTTATATGAGAAATAATTAGCCTTTCATCGCGCATCTGACCCTTTACTTCGCATTTATTCCTTAAGTAGGAAAAAACTATAACTGCAAATAGTGTTGCAATCTTGTTTGACCCAGCTGTCACAGAGTGAATTAAGCCTACTTCTAAATAGAGTGATGTATGTTTGGATCGCACGTTGGGCAATGAGGACTGCATCGATTTCATATCGATTTCACACATGCCTTTTACAAGTAACGGTTTTGAAACCAGGAAAAGATGATATAAATTCACGGGATGTAATAAAAAAGTCGTGTAACCCTATTTAAGGATTTGATAAATGGATTGGTTGGAGTCCTGTGCCACCAGTTAATATAAATACCATCATGATATCCAGGTTAGAATTGAACTTCAGCAACCCATGCTTGTCGTAAGAGGCGACTAACGGGATCGGTTGGTCAGGCTCGCTGACTTGATTGATGCATGTCATCGTATCCTAACTGCGTGGATCGCTGCTCATGATGTCAAACACTGGATTGTCCGGTCCATACTCAATTATTTACAGACCGCCGTCATATAGCTGGAATATTGCTGACTGCGGCGTTAAACAACAAGCAAACAAACAAAAGTCATTGTCCCATGTATTCAATGACCCGGGGGTCAACGTGAATCATTGTCCCGGTCAGTGTATCCTAGTTCACATTTTCCCTGGACATTGTTCCACGGACAATCATTGTCCGGAGTTAAGTTACAGTGTATCAGGATACGTTGTCCGCCAAGTTCTCATTATGCTTGGCGTACATATACCAGGACTCAATGTCCGGGCAGGACAATGTAATCCAGTTGCCACTGTCCTACGTTAATGAGACCTCTTACAGCGGGTCCCAACGGAGTCCACAATTCCAGTGCAAACGTTATCAACATCAATAGCCAACGTACGTTTACGGTGTACGCTTATGAGCCAAGTCGTTGTCATAGTTCCTGGGTGGTGCGAGGCGAGGTGGGGTGGATTCAGGCGACTAGGGGTGGGTGGATGGCCGGGTGGACTGAGGTGGAGTGGCCAGAAGGACGTGGATCAGATTGGCTGGGTGAATAAGGTTGAATGGGACAGGTGAAACAAGGTTTATGATTGGGTGTGTGAGGTAATATACCCGCATACGTGTTTTATCTGTATGGCATTGTGTAATTCCTACAGTTGTCAGAATTCATGAAGCCATAGATCTGAGTGTTGAAACTATGATTAAAATATTTGCTAAAGTAAAATAATTACGCTCAGTTCAATAGATGTCGTTTAAACAGCCACGTTACGTGCACCCGAGGCAAACTCAACCTTTTATAAGACATCATATTTATGTGTGATTAATACTTCATTCGATGAGGGGCCGTCGGGTAGCCTAGTGGTTAAAGCGTTCGCTCGTCACGCCGAAGACCCGGGTTCGATTCCTGACATGGGTACAATGTGTGAAGCCATTTCTGGTGTCCCCCGCCGTGATATCGCTGGAATATTGCTAAAAGCGGCGTAAAACCATACTCACTCACTCACTCACTCATTCCATGAATGCTTATGTATTGACACACAAGTTATCACTGCAATGCATGTTATCATTAATGTACATCAAGCATAGACAAATCCCTTGACAATCGATGGAGAGCCACAAGATTGTATCACCGTCTATACAGTTATGCTGCTAAATGGCTATTTCAAAACAAGGGCTGTGGTCTTACGCCCTCTCACTCAACAGCATACAATGAATTGATGGGCAAATGTGTTGAATCGTACAGGAATTCCTTGTGATGTGCCAACGCATCAAACTGTGAGCTTAGTCATCGTTCACGAAATCGGAAGAACGAGATAGAAGGAGGTGTCCCCCTGCCTTATAAACACACAGATGAGCTAGTAAGTGTTTCAAAGAGCGGAGTCTCATGACATATTAACAATACGACTCACATGAGGAATAAATGTGTATCATTCAATTGCCTCCAGGGAACAGTGTTGCTTCACCGTGCGTTGCAGATCACAGAATGAACTAGCTTTGATTGATTTTTTACTTGCAAGAACAAGATGATTACGCCTATCGTTGGTGCACAATCGTTTATCCTGGCTTCATGTTTTTCAACCTTATCGCTTTTAGTCTTTAAACACGTGGATCAAAGAAAAAATATCAAATTAGCAAGGACGTTATCAAGACACACATCAATGTCAGATTTGGCAAATGAAGTTCAATGATGATCAGGTACCCGTTTCCTTGCTCGGCAATGCGATATCACAATAGGTATATTAATAAGGAACATACAAAGAACAAAGGACAATATTGATTACGAAAATTGTGTAATGGCTTGATGCAGCACGATTATACCTTCTGGCACGTATCGTTGTAATGTGCTGATACAGCTGGAATAATGCTGACAAAGCATTACCAACAAATACATCACATCAATGTGTATTTGTCCTCTACAAGAAAAGAACTCACCTTTACGATCTTGTAGCAGGGGGGTGGGGACTTCTGTTGGTGACGTCCTCGTGGTCAGTGGGTCATACGGCATTCACAGTACTACGACAACTACACGACTATCAACAATACACGATACGTCCATCAAATGTCACAACAGTGTCAAACAAATGTCACCTGGGGTGCTGACAACAACGCAAACTGGAGCAAATCACACACAATATATGTCATGTTCTAACACAGGTTATATCAAATTCCCCGCAGTCTTCGCAAGGACCTCGTTCATAATGTACACGTACACCTGTGCGACACGAGATATACACCAGTAAATATAACCCCGGGGTAATGAGTTCAATAGGAATCGATGCAAATCACAGGTCAGTGCAACAGTTAACATCCAGATCGAACAGAGACCAATGCCCAATACAGGAAGGGCTTACAGTACCCAAAATGTCAAGGAGTCGTCCAAAGCTGTGTCACCAGGGTGAGTAAACTGGCTCCGAGATTGAGATGGTGGATGTCTAGATCTCCAAAGCTCGTCTCTGCCTCCTTGTTGGTCTGTGCCAGTGAGTAGCAGCGAGAGTACTATAGAAGATCAATATAAATCACCCGAGGGATCATTACCTTTCCACGACCGCGCTCTGCGACCATTTTCTCCTGTTTTCGTTCCAGACTAGGATGCCGTAACGAACTGTCTGTTTTCCTTCCAAACCGGCACGTTTCTTTGAGACTAGGACAAGCTGCGTTATGATAAGGTTTATCTAATCAACGTCAGGCTTCACGAATCTCGCTGGAACATTTCCCGCATCGTTATGAGGTTGGCTAAGGAAAGTGAAATGAATGAAATCGTTTTTGCCTGTATTGAAATTGTTCTATTCAAAAAGGGCTTAAGGAATTGGGATTCTGTCCTCATTATTCATCATTATGTCTTCAAGCTTCGAATATCAATGTGTTTTTTTCTGGTGTGACGTACACATTTACTTGCAATGAGATTTTTGCGTCGCGATAATACCATATCACGGCATCGCTTAACTGTCCATATGTTAAACCTCTTAAGTGTCATAGTCCTATATAATTGAGAGATAATATTTAAAGTTTTGATTTGCAGCAAATATTATAGCAAAATGAATCTCTGCCAACTCTCAAATTGTGGTTACCCGACTTAACTAGTGTCAATGAAGAAGTATATATTTTAATGCAACGCTTAAGGGAATATTGAATGGCTTATTTTGGTTAATGAACTGTGTTCGTGCCTGCTCTCTCCTGTAGAGGAATGATGAATATCGATTTCGTTTTCTTGTAAATATCGATCAAGACATAACTTTCTCATATTGCAGACAGCCGCGTCAGTGAATTCATAAATGGATTCGTGTTTTCAAAAATATTTGCTATATTCACGTTTTATATTATTCCATGAATTCTGATTCAGTTACAACATGCATCTGTGTGTTCGTGACAGTAGACGGTATTTCATGGAAATTTCATAGATAGTATACGCGTAACATATATAAAGCATTGTCTCAAATCATCTGCAAGTTCCATGTTTGTATGAACACGAAGCTGGTACGAGTAGACGTTAGAACACGAATCTATATCTGCGGCACTCTACTGACACAAACCATCATTGCACAGAGGAGAAACACACAGAGAGGGGACACAAGTTTAACATTTGACAAAATAAGATTTAAATTCAAACTATCATGTTTCAAATTTAAAAAGAAATATATCCATGAAAAATAACAATTAAAAAAATAGTGTTAGACAAGCGCAGAACACGTCACTTCTAAAACCTTTAAATCATTTTGAACAGAAAAGGTCTGACTAGTGTTGATGAGCAGGTTTAGGTTAAGAGCCCTGTCTTATCTGACTTACAAATTCGTTAAATCAGTTGAGCGCATGACTGGTCGGCGCCCAGTAAAGCGCTAAGATAGATCACCGTTTGCCTATCATTAACATTTGGCTGGCCTCGAAAACTGGACGCACACTGGAGAGAATGATGTTCTTCCATCGTGGCACGAAAACAATTACTTATGTTCTCAATAGCAGCATGGAGTGTTTGTCTGAGACGAAACTGTCGGTATGTTGATTTATGTGTTATTTGCTTCATATACATGTTATGAGAAGGTGAAGTGATGCATTAAGGCTATCTGTATGAGTGATGATGATATTGCTGTATATGCTGCCTCCTTGATGCCAACCATATTTATTCTGTATTACACTTGCATACGATGTAGATGAGGCACAGGAGTGGGTGATGGAATATTAACATTGGTTGTTTGAGTGAAGGATCGGAACCGACAGATGAACAACCGCTAGTACAGGACTCAACAACACAACAGATTGAAAGAAGATTGGAGGTGAGGTGAAATGGGGTTAACGTCAAAGATTATTGCACTTATAAAGCGGCGCGCGTGTGTGCGTGCATGCGTGCGTGTATGTGTGTGTGTGTGTGTGTGTGTGTGTGTGTGTGTGTGTGCCGCGGCAGATGGATGGTTCATGTCTAGATGTATATAGATGTATTGTCCGAGACGGAATCAAGGATCAACACGACTCAACCCTCACTGTGATACATCTCCACTGCACAAATCCGACTAAATTATAAGCATGTGTTTATAACTCTCACTGTCAAATGGTGATGATACCAGGTATTAACGAAAAGAAGAGCGTATCCTGCCCTACTGGTGGCATAAGTCACAAACACATGCAAAAGCAAGTAAATTGTTGAACATAATGGTAAATTTGCCAGTGCGTCAAATTTAGAAATGCAATGCACACGTCTACAATCTAATATCGTTAAATAATTTTGAAATAGCCATTATACTTCAACTACTTTACGCACCTAAACGAGAAATATAAGAGACCAATAAAACCGCCTCATCTGTATTATATTTTATGTCAGAAAAAAAGGTAAACAACTCAAGCAAGTCTGTGTGACAATTGAAGATAATTCAATAGTCAAATTTCACTTTGTGTCGAGCAGTATTTCAGCAGCTCCGGCCTTTGGTGTCTACATTTCAAAAATTTTGAGGTACAACCGAGCTTGCTCTGTCCAGTTCGATTTCAAACAGCGTCATACAACTCTTACTCAAATTGTGTGAGTGAGTGAGTTGGGTTTAATGCCCCTTTTAACAGCATTCCAGTTATATCACGGCGTGTCAGCTTAATGTGGGAGGAAAGCCCAAGTGATGTAGGTCTCAGACGATTACCACTTCGGTGAAACCCACGAGCACGGTGCTGACAAACCTAGAACCATCATCGGGGAGAAACGGGATTCGAACCCACAATCATAGGTTTCGCAACTCTGCACAGCGAATCGCGGCGCCTTAGACGACTGGGCCACCCGTGCCCCCCTCATGCTCAAAAGCTGTTTCATACTGGTTACATCACTCAAGGCCTTAATCAATGTTTCAAAACATTTTATGTCATACATGTGCCGGACCTTTCTTAATATGCACAAGTGGCCATAAAAATCCCCCATTTGACTTTTACAGTATGTTCCCTTGTTATTTCCCAGGTGAACACTTGACCTGGCTTTGCATGTGTTTCTGACGTGTACAATCGATGGGGCAGGATACACTCATCGTTTTATGAGTATCATCAGGTATCATCCCCATTTGAAACGCACGCTTGTGATATAGTCGGAAACGTTCAACGGATTCCGCTTTTAGCAGAAATAATTACTATCTTAAGAGTTTTGACTTTTAGATATGCATATATTGGTTATGTTATCTGAGGCCTTGTTGGCGGTAACAACCAGAAACTGTTCTTGTAGAGAAGCCAGAAATTGGATGACACGTGACTGGAACAGACTCGATGTGTGCCAATTCTCTTTAACGTTTTTTGTTGTTGTTGCATTCTTCCACAACATCACATACTCTGAAAGGTTCATCTTCCCTCTTGGTCCAATTTGTGGCATACATTTCGTCACAATGCACAATAACTTTAAAGTTTGGTGCCAATTGATAGCAGAGAGATCACAATATGTTGGAATAACCGACAGAGGTTGTCCACAGCGGACGAGAACTAGCCTGTCATTTTACGACCAACAGGTTGGCAGCAGAATTATGAGTCTTTGCAATCACAAGTATATACATAAGGAAGAAAACGTATGGATGTCAACTTCTTTATTGACGTCCATATATAAGGTCTTTGAAAGGCATTTAGATGTGAAATACACATAAAGAAGAGAATATATGGATGCCAATGAAGAAGTTGACATCCTTATGTGCTCTTCCTTATGTATATATATGATATACTGATGCATAGTTTGTAGATAAAAAGACAAATGGATATTACATACATGTCGCCAAATGAATGAATGCATGAATGCATGAATGAATGAATGAATGATACATACATACATGTACATACATACATACATGTAGCTACAGTGGGGTTTATAGAAGAATGAATGAATGAATGAATGAATGAACGAATGAATAAATGAATGGATAATACATAGCTTCAGTGGTGTATTGTTGCAAAGTTTGACAAACAGTTTTTTTTATCCTGTACACGTTTATTCTGTTGTCCTGATGTATTGTGACACTTGAAGACATATGCTGTGGTACGTTGAAACGTTTCAGTCTGATCACAAAAACAAACAAAAACTTAAGATAGTTTTCCCGTATCTCAATCGGCCTATTCAATGATACATTCACTGATATTCTATTTAATATTAATGTTAGCACAGTACTTAAGAACAACTGTGTATAACGTATTTACCAGTATATCACGAAAATAGGTGACACTAAAATATAACGCACGTGCTCAAGAGTTATAACAAATTAACAATTTAATACATTTAGCATTAACACAAGTCAAACCATACCAACATATCCCTAACAACAGAAAGACAATTCAATGACATATATTGTTTATATTCTCACACAATTTCTTGGCCCCTATCGTCACAAATAATTTACATTTTGTGAACCGCAGTGCCACTGTCAACTTCAGCTGACATACCTGTCGACCCCGGCTTGTCCGGCCTTGACCCTACATGATATCCGCTCCACACACGCACACACACACACACACACACACACACACACACACACACACACACACACACACACACACACACACACACACACACACACACACACACACACACAGCTGAAGTTGACAGTGGCATATATATAACAATAAACTGTCACTCACAGTGGTGGATATATGGAAGAATGGTGGCTATATAGATGAATGGATGATACATGTTGGTAGCTACAGTGATGGATATATGGATGAATTAATGAATGAATTATGGATATATAGATGAATGGATGATACATGCCTGTAGCTTCAGTGGTGTATATATGGATAAATGAATGAATGAATTAATGGTGGATATATAGATAAAAGAATGATACCTAGCTACAGTCGTGAATATATGGATGAATATATGAATGAATGATGGATAACCATTGGTGCGTCTAGAAAGTTTTGCGACACCCTGTTGAGATTTCCAAAGACTAAAGCTACTTTTACACGTGTTATTTTGTATAAGTATGAAGCGACGTGATAAAATGGTTGCTCACTGTCACTCAGAAATTTTAAAACTGTTGAGGCATGTGTTGTAATTGACAAGGAAGGTTACTTGTAATAAGAGTAGCGTATAGAGGAATGGGTGATGCATCACTACAATGATGGATGGACGAATAAATGATACACAGCTACTACAATGAGTATACGGATGAAGGGATGGGTGAGGTGAAATTTCGTTTAACGTCGCGTCAAAGATTATTGCACTTATATAGCGACGTGCATGCACGTGTATGTGTGTGGCTGCTTGTACTAGTCCGGGCTGAGATACCATGCCGCAGTTTAACATGAATAACCCACTCAGACACAGTTTAGTGACTCCGCGCCGACCAGTCCTTGTTTTAGCCCCTTAATGCCGAGCGCCAGACAGGGTAACAACAAGTACCATCTTTTAACGTCTTTTGGTATGACGCGGCTGGGGATCGAACCCGGACCTTCCGCTCTCCGGATGAAGGGATGGACACATACAGATGTACATGCAGTGATGGAGATTCGAGAATGGATGACACGTGGAAGCAGTGGGTGCAGCGATGGATGGGAAATGTGTTTTCAATGATAGATTGATGATGGGTGGTTATCGTGATGGATAATGCAGGAGTAGAAGGATTAGGTTCAATTAAGCAGAATTGAACAAACCTGAACAAATTGGCCTTGATGACCAACTGACCAGCTGATGACCAGACAGGGCCTCAGACTTGTGTCCGCACGTTATAGCTCTCATGTATTATCAACAGACACGCCAAATGTGGATTCATTCATATCGATACTCCCTCGCAATTATCTGGTCTCGATTGTGTTGTGTGCTAGGGTCATATTAACTAAGTCATTAAAGGGGAACGATGAACTCCACTGAATAGCTTCATGACTGTGTAACGTGATCGCAGAATTGAATTCCCATAGAGGATTGGATACGGGGAACCGTGTACTACCGTGTGCCATCAGATGTAAGTAGGTTGTTGTCTACTGCCACACCTGGTTACGTGCACTATACATACAGTCTACATGGGATGGAGCCAAATTGGATATCAGATTAAACAATCCCTTAGCGTTGTTCTTCTCATGCACAGCTAAATTGGGTTTCAACTGACTAGATTTTAAATGTTATTGGAGTCCGTCCAACCTGAGTTAAATCAACTATTTAAATGAGACAAGGCTGTTTATATTTGTTGTTGTTGTTGTTGTTGTTGTTTAACGCCACACTCAGGAATATTCCAGCTGTATGATGACGGTCTATAAATAATCGAGTCTGGATCAGACAATCCAGTGATTGACATCATACGCAATTTGGATACGATGACATGCATCAAACAAGTCAGCGAGCCTGACCACTCACACACGTTTTTCGCATTTTACGACAACCATGGGTTGCTGTAGACCAATTCTTCACGGGCTAGGATGTTTACACAATCATTAGGTGAATGGAGGGAGCAATACACGTATCTGTCGTTTCATGCCGTTTCTCGTAGTACCATGCATGTCGTAAACGAGTGAGTGAGAGTGAGTACGTCCGTCGATGCGCAGAATTTCGTCCCTTGTTGAGGCTTAGATTCGTTGGTTGTCGGTTCCACTTCCTGATTCTTCGTGTCTTCAAATCCGGCGCTTGTCGATCAATGTGGGAGACATCAGTTCGGGCAATGAGGTTTGAGATAACTAAATAATCAGCTGTGAATTAACATTAATACCGTAGATAGGTTACTCTATGTCATCTCAGTGGAATTGCATCGCAGCTAAGCGTCAGGGATGGGGGTGGTGGGGTGGGGTCGCAGCGTTGCATCTCAAATAGACTAGATGATAACTAATGTGGAATGTGTGACATTTAAGATGGACGATGACGTCCACGGTTTCGGAACTCTCCCACCTCCTCACCTCCCCCTCTCCCATTGCGTCCACTCCTGTTATTTCATGTACAATTATTGCCAGTCTACAAAAAGGAACTCCAGCTATGGATCATTAGTTTCGACTATACTGTATGTAAACACGATGTGTCAAAGTAGAGGTGTCTAAGTAACTTGACTCATTGTGTGTTATCGTACCTTGAAAAGAGAGGAGTTGATCATTCTTCCAGTCAATTGCTTGTCTGGTCCAGACTCGGTTCATTCCAGTCCACCGGATTGGCAAGACTATTGAGACTCAGGCCAAATGTGTTCACTTACGCACTCTAAAGACATTGCGGGCATTGTACATTACAAAGATTGTTTGCCTACGGTTCTACCCCTCTTTACAGACATTCCATTTTACAGCCATTCCATTTTACAGACATTCCATTTTGAAGACACTCCATTTTACAGACATGCCATTTTGCAGATAGGTACATGAGATGGGACTGACAGGTTCACCCCACAGTGCAATGGATTCTTCCAGAATACAGATTTTATCTTTTCAGATTTTGTTACAATGTAGAAGAGTAAGATTTAACCCATGCTTGGATCAGAGGGATTATCATCAGTTCTAAGTGAATTGACCTCCTCCCTCAAACATAATCCTGTTTATGTGTTTACTTAACGGAGTAGACTCAGCACAGGAATGGCTGCTCGTGAACATGCTCTTCCTAACAATACTGAACTGTTATCAAAAGTAGTATTAATATATGCTTTTTTATAATGACAATAGCAGTAATTGACAGTAACTGAGTAAACACGTTATATTCAGTGGAGATGTTACGACAATATTTGCAATATTTGCAATATTTGCAATATTTGCAATGTGCTGTGGTGACGGGGTTTCCCCAAGCAAACGTCAAAGGCTGCTTCTTTCACTTTTCAAAGGGAGTTTTGCGTAAAACCAAAGAACTCGGGCTTATGTTCATTACCACGGAGATCCTGAAGCGCAGCAATGGATTCACCCTGCAGCAGCCTGAACACTGCTTTCTGTTGCTGAAATTCGAGATGCATGGCTTGATGTCATGAACTCTGCCACTGATGTCCCCAGTGAACTGAAGACTTCAACCACTACATAATCAATTGGTAGACTACGAGGGCAGGTTTCCTCTCCACATCTGGAACCAATACCCAACCTTCAGCCCTATGACAAACAACATTCTCGAGGGCTTCCACAGCCTGTTCCGTTTCATTTGTCATCATTAAGAACATTGAGAAGGGAGAGAAGATCAAGATAGCCCAGCTGGACCTAGGTGCCCCCCCCCCAAAAAAACAAAAAAACAAACAAAAACAACATACACACACACCCCACACACCCTCTTAGGAAGCAAGTGTATCGTAATATAGACAATCGTTACGGTCGACTAAAGGTGAAGTATGCTCAGGGACTGACAATCCGACCTGACTTCTCGGATGCTGTTGGCCACCTTGTTAAGTTAAATTACGTGATCCCGTGTTATGTGTTATCCTGTGATGTTATCCTGTAATAGGTTATCCTGTGTTATATGTTTATCATGTGACATAAGTTTTCTCCTTTGCATACATCCAACAATCACAATTTAGTTCGCAACTGTTTTTCTTGTTTAAATAATGTGGATTTAGATTAAAGTGGTTCGTGCAATCTTTTTTTTGAAGAAACACTAGGCTCAAATGGATAATAGCTTACCTTTTACTATAAACCATCTGTCTAAATATTTGTCCGACGCAGAGAAAGACTCCTTACAGTTCTAGTACAAAAACGTAATTGCATGGAGGCCAGAAACTTGTTTATTGTCACAAGATCCATCTAAAGTGTCACAAAATGGCGCCCTGTGTACATGCTGGCTCCGACACACGCACTGCACGCACTCTGGGCACCACCAGGGTCTGGATTGATATCATCTGTGAAGGGGAATTTTGATGTGCGTCTGACATTTTCTGATGCATTCCAGTCGATGAAAGAAGGGACGTGTCATATTCAGGAAGTTCTTTTATATATCTGACCATTCCACTTGGATGCATGTCAGCCAGTCACAATGATGGGATATCAATATGTTCGCCATTGTTATACTTTTCCCTGTAAAGCACAAATCAATACTTGTTGAGCATTTTCTGTGAAATGTAAATGAAAGGAGGCCAATAGCTTTGGTTTCGTTCAATATTCAAAGTAATTTCAGAATATGAGCAGAAGAAACATCCTGACATATGAGTGAGTGAGTGAGTTGGGTTTAACGCCGCTTTTAACAGTATTCCAGTCATATCACGGCGTGTCAGCTTAATGTGGGAGGAAAGCCCGAAGTGATGCAGGTCTCAGACGTTTACCACTTCGGTTAAATCCCACGAGCACGGGTATGGTGCTGACAAACCTAGAAACATAATCGGGGCGAACCGGGATTCGAACCCACAATCATAGGTTTCTGGCGTGCCCAAGGGACGCAACTCTGCACAGTGAATCGCGGCGCCTTAGACGACTGGGCCACCCGTGCCCCCTCCTGACATATGATTGTTCATGACGAAACATTTAGGAATCTTAGATATTTTTACTTCACACGTGTTTACGAGCCTATTTTCACCACGGAGGTTGTATATATTTCACATGCCTACATCTCTATATATTTATTGTCTTGTTTACTCTCATGTACACACTTCGGTTTTACGAGGAATATTATTATCCAGAGTCATAAGGTTTGGTATGTCAGCGTTTTTATATAAATGTGTTATATTTTCAATGGATAATTAAAAAAACGCCGGGCAATAGAAAGGAGACACTCATGTTTGAAGGTGGCTATAATGGAACAAACAAAAAATGGCTACTGTGTGGTAATGTTTTTGATACGGATTGACTGTTGTCAACCTGGTAACTTTTGGATAACGTACGTTTTTGGTCAGATGCAAATTTCAAGTATATATATATACTTTATTGTGGTTTATTTTGATTTCAAGCTAAACAATTCACATGTAATGTTTCTTATGATAGTTTGATTTTTTTTTCAAACCGCTAATATTTCGAATTTGCAATGTTGATATATACAAGTAATATCGACTTCAAACAAACATGACACAGACACACTGTTACAGACACGACACGAACATGACACAGACATGACACAGATACGACACTGTGCGAATGTCTGAATTTATCAAAACGTCCAAAGCCACGGCGATCACCCGTTTGTTTGACCATTGGGTGGATGAACCGAAATGATATTGATGGTGATGTTGGTCTTTCTAGGAAGTAACACATTTAGCTTGTACTAATTACTATGCCATTACCGAAATGCCATCTCAGAAATTGCAATATCGACAACTGATTAATACGATAGAACTACACATTAGAAATAACGACTGAAGATATTTGACAATTCCAAGCGTTAGACGTCATCGTAACTCATCATTCTGAGTAAGATGTAGGTTCCACGTAACCACTTCAGTCATCTTCAGTGCCAATTTGAAAGTTGCAATCAAGATCGTCAATCTTTTCAGTCGGCATTTACACTGACAACAATAGACCATTCATGGGGACCGTGAATGTATGGTGATCCATTTCCGCTAAATCGTTTCTTGAACGACTGTGTACTTACCAAACTCAAATCTTGATCGGAACACCGCGTTCATTCCACGTTCCAATAAAGTGTACGTGACCAACGTCATAAAGAACAGTCACGTTACAGAATAAATAAGAAAGAAGTTACACTAACACGTGCATATTGAGTGCCCGATCATAAAACTGTCATCTTTGTCCACCGAGTCAACTGATGTGGTCTTTGTTTACTTTTATGACAAATGAAGACGACACTTATCCCGTACACTGAGAACAGAAGCGGCAACATTTGTTATTAGCTATCACAAAGCGACTGCAGCCAGTTCGGAAGTATCAATCTTGTCAATGGACCTTCGGCACGCAGCTCAATAAATACTATGAATAAAAGCAGAGATCGATTTTTGTCGGTATAATGATCATGGTCTATTGAATTCGGGAAGTAATCATTAATGAACAGCATAACCAGAGCGTTCCAAGCCTGACTCAATTCTTTTAAATAAAAGCGACAACATACTAATGTCTTGCCGTGACAATACTGTCCATTGTACGATTATCTAATTATAAGCAAGTTCACACGAAAATAAACCTATTTTTCTTGTCCTTTTTCATCATGAAAAATATTTACCTAGTAGTTTCTGAGGCAAAACAATACAAATATCACGAGTATCTAATTTATTTTATTCATTAAATCGGTTCATATTTCTCACATTTACCGAGAGTTCTATTTCAATAATAAACACACAATGGCTTATTCCCCTTGCAATATGACGTCATTGAGCAAATTGATAAAGGAATGACGTCATAAGACTTTATTAGACCCGTTTCACGTGGTGAAGGTACAGGTGTGTGATTTAGCTCCTCAGATGCGCAACCTACTGTTGTGTTCGGTGCCGCGCTGTTCAAAATACATCGGTAAGCACACTTACTCTAAAATTTATTCGTTTTCCGAAATCGCGACTGAGAAGACAACAGTAGGCCTACATACTGTATTTGCTGGGGGAGACGCCACTGTGACCAAGGTGAGTGATGATGCAGCCGTAGCAGTCAGAAGTTCATGTATCAAGTTTGTTACTGATGAGAGCACAGCTAATCTGCCTTGGAATGCATACCCACACAGTAACAAGTGCACCTGTGAAATTATTGCATCAGGAAAATAATATAGTAGTCAACATATTATATCTCTTAATTTATATAATTGATCCTTATCACCACAATCGCTTAATTATGTCAAAGTACATATATAACAGAGTTATACTGTACACATAATTTTGTTATGAAATTGAATGTTTGTCACATGATATAATTTATGTTAACATTTAGAACACACTGAACACAGGTTATGGGGTTGATCTGCATGTGATTATTTTCAGTCAGTTAGGACAGAGTTTTAGGGGGTGGTTGTTACAAATGTTTCGCCCCAAAAAGTCCGGTCAGGATGTCCAAATTTCCAAACAAAAATTTCCAATAAATAATAATTCTATTAATTTTCAACAAGTTTTAATTAGAGTTTCTTAAATAATTTATATATATTGATAGTGACAGTAAATGAACTTTTTGTAAACAATGTTTTTAATAATTAATTATAATAAACATTTCATTTTTTTCGTTACATGGTTAAAGCATATGGCCTCATAATAGATAAATAGTTTCCCTGCAAAGTTGCAATGCATTTTCTATGAATGGTTGTCAGAACAAACCAATAACCAATTATCTATTTAATAGATGTAGGCCAGCTGCAGTAACTGGTTTCAAACACTAAACACATCCATGTAGTTATCTATCGTTTCACTTTCAAATAGGGACGGTTTTGTTCTGCAGGTGCTGGTGTGAAGTAAGACATCCAGTTACTTATCCATAAAATATGGCAGTTATTTTGAATTTGGATGAGAAAAAATCAAAGAGAATTTTCATCGTTTCCATACCGCGAAACTTGCTCGTGTTGGTTCATAAGCGTATGGTTTTGCGATTTTTGACGGGTCAAGGAATCTTCTTCGGATCAATTAATGTATCGGATGCAATGTGGTCTCACCATAAACTGGTACTTGAAATCTTTTGCGTTGTTACAAGACAGGGACCCAGTTAAATTGGCACCAATTACGTCATAATCTAAGGGGGATAACTCAGACCTGTTTAGCTCGGAAAACGAAGGCCTCATAACGGCATGACATTTTCACATTAATTGTGAGCTTTGTCCTTTCACTGTGAGAAAAACAAGTGTATATTTTCAAACACTGATACTAACTAATTCCAAAATTGCGTTTTGATAAAAATAAGAAAGAAAGTGTTTTTTGCGTGTAAACTTCCCCTTTAAGAATCATTATCAAACAGTGATGACAGCAGGTGTTTTAAAAACTTTTAAATTTCTCCTGTTACCGTTCATAGACATTCAGTAAGTGTTAATTTTATTTGTTGAAATGTTAAATCAACATGTCAATTGAAAAATACGTTACCGCGTATTTGCGGTAAACAAAAAGACAACAACAAATAAATAAATATAAAAAATATAAAAAGTCTTTATGATCCCTTACTTGTTCAGTTTAGTTTAGTTAGACGGTGACATAGATTGACATGTTTCAATGTTGTTATGCAATATTCATAGCTGGAACATACTGGAATGTACATTTATTGTGATGATGCGGAGGGTTATTTATTAAACTTTGAATAATTGAACATTTTTCTGTATATTCTTCTCTAACAATGACGCCTCCGGTGTGCTAGACATGTTTCCAATTGGACAGGACCTGGTCTCTGCAGACAGTAAATTACTTTTTGAATTTTGTAGTTGTAACAGAGTGCAGTTTGAATTTTAGGGTTATATCAGCTTCAGGAAATATCCGAGAGTACCGTCTGAAATATTTGGTTTCAGTGAGCGTAAAAAAAGAATCAGAGTTACGAACAATCAATGACATATATTGATAAGATTTGTCAATTTCGGTTTTTTGTATGCTTTGTGTATACTTTGCCTGGTGGCGCTTTGGTATTCCTGTAAGACAGGGCTTTGTATGAGATTTTATCGTGGGCTTCTGTATTGAATATTCAGCAGACATCTAGCATTTGATATGCTCAACACTGCAATTGACAGAGCCTCTTGTGAGTTGTATTAAAGGAATTTATATTCTTATATTTCTGTTAACGCGATCTCCGTCAGACTGAAACCGTGTTATGTCAGAAGTGGGGTCACGTGGTCCGCCAACAGGGGACCAACCTGACAGAGGTTCGCGTGAAGCTGTCACGTGTTTCTATTTACACTTTCGTTGATGTAAGAGCTCCCCAGGATCCGCTTCCGCGGTGAAGTGGCTAGGGCGTCTGCCCGGAGACGGAAACATCTGTGGTTCAATTCCCGGCCGCGTCATACCAAACTACGTTAAAAGATGGTACTAGTTGCCAGTCTGTCTGGCGCTCGGAATTCAGGGGAAGAAACTGGTTGGGTCGGAGACAGTATACTGTGTCTGTGTTGGGTATCCATTTCAAACTGCGGCATTGTATCTCAGTGGGCTAGCACTACAAACTCGGAATTTGTCCGACCTTCTACAAACAACACACACGCACACACATTCACGTGCATGCACGTAAGGTATGGTTGTTTTTACGCCGTTTTAGCAATATTCCAGCAACATCACGGCGAGGGGCACCAGAAATAGGCTTCACACATTGTACCCACGTCGGGAATCGAACCCGGGTCTTCGGCGTGACGAGCAAACGCTTTAACCACTAGGCTACCCGACCGCCCCTGTGAAAGCGCGTGGCTATATAAGTGCAACAATCTTGAAAGCGACGTTTAACCCGATGTTAGCACACTTCACCAGCGTGTACTTATTGCTTTAATATTTCTTATAATTTACGAATAAAAGTAAACAGTCGAATAAGTGAATCATTCGAACGAATATTATGATTATTCACGTCAACATCAAATGTTATAATCATCATGATATTTCCTCCAACTAAACCTAATCCATGAACATATGTACATCATGTTTTGTCACCGATATTGTTTTTCTCCCTCATAAGAAATGATCGGGAAACAAATCGGAGCATTCTGATCTAGCCAGTGTACCACATACCATCAATGCGACGAGCATATTAAACATTTCCCAAACGTGGACCGATACATTGACAGAAAATATGATGTTTATGCATTTTTATATTTACAAATAATATAGGTTGCATGGTTCCCTTGTCCCGCCGGTAAAGTTGTCAACGTAATATTTTTCATCCATTAATATTTTGTCATTTCTGAGTTGTGTAATACAGTTTCAACATGTCCCCTTCTGAAAGAGGAAGCTCCGGCCAGGTGATAAAAGATGGTAATGCTGTTTTTTTGCTGTCGGGACTTGTATTCTTCTCAATGACTTCAAGAAGACGTTTTGGTTCTGGTATACGTCCCACTGGTAAGCTAGTCGTCGTAGTGCTACGTCCCTGTGTGGATTCCGGTACAGAATACGCCCCCATTACCCCTTGCTCGTCGTTCGAGCCAATTAAATAGCGGAATCGAGTGATCAGGTTCACTTACCTGGCTGATGTCGCATCATTGTAATCTGATGACGTCATCATGCCTTAAGTCACTGGTTAACCTGACTTGGTTATTTACAGAACATTGATAAAACGTCGTTAAACATTATTCGTTCGTTCATACCGCTGCTGTTACTTTATGTCTATATGTTAAGGAATGGCAGTTATATAATTATTATACTGAACAAAATTCGTTAGTGATCATGGACATTGTTTTGGATATATTTTTTTATTTTTTGGAAGTGAAGACTGAGCACCCTATTTTTATAAAAATATATATCCCCAAAGGATTCATGATCTCTGACTATTTTTGTTCAGTCAGTGTTTGTTCCCTGTGTACAAGTGAGACAAGCCTCACACGACCATGACAACGTTGTTTCCCATAATGTTTTCAGATATATGACGGAGTGTCCAGCTTATGATGAGAGCAATGGCACATGTGACGCACGTACTAGACGTCTCCCTTGTTGGTAAAAATCGAGCTCGGGTATGGTGCTGAACAAAAACAGGAATCCAAAACAGGTAAAGTTTGGTAAAAAATGAGGACAGCTCGGCTACCTCTTGCGAAAATAGAATATTTCGGAGACATGTTATTGAAGGATGACACATTTTAATGCCCCCCTTTCACTACGACCACGAAAATCCCGAATCACCCCGAATCGGAAACTTTCGACATTCCTGATGATTCAGCCGATAATGCAAAGTTTCGTGGAGAATCGGTCGGAGGTACGAAGTAGTTACGACAAACGTACGACGGAGTTACGAAAACTCGTGGCTAATCGGGTTGAAAAAAATGAAGAACGCCAGGAATGGGTAAAGAAACATGTGCGAATTAAAAGATGTCTAGTGTTGATCACGTGATCCGTTGTTTCCTTTCAACATGGGCTGACGGTGTTATCCCTCTTAGCTTTCAGGACTGACCTTGGTACATGTATACTACTACTACTACTACTACTACTACTACTACTACTATATGCATTTGTATAGCGCATGCATTCACTGCGCATAAGTTCTCTGTACGCTGCAATGAAAGTCAGTGGGAGTGTTTTTTGAACAGGTGGGTTTTGATGGGTTTTTTAAAGCAGGAGAGTGATGAGGAAGTCTTTATGGAGCTTACTGTTTAGGCGAAGGATCTCATGCCGAATTATGATGTCTTCACGGGTGGCACTGTCAGAAGGGGCTGATTTTGGGACCTCAGAGAGCGCACATTCTTGTAAGGTGGAATCAGTGCTGTCAAGAATCGGGGTTAAATGTTCAAATTTGCGGGCTCTTGTGACGATTCTTGCAGCGGCATTCTGTAGTAGTTGAAGTATGACAGGCGAACGTCTTACTGCAGTATTGTTGTTGACATGGCGTTGTTAACTCTGGTGCTGTAATCTGCATCAGGTTAGCAAGGACAATCAATGTTAGCATAATACACGTGGTAATTTATATGTCAACAGTTTACGCAAATTAATCTTTGAACAAGACTATTCGTATGTGGTTTAACGCCGCTTTTAAAAGTATGTCATGCCATCATCCTAACGTGAGATGAAAGTGATGTCGGCCTTAATTAGGAGTATATAATTCCTCCTTGTCTGAAGTCATGGGTATTCCTCTGACAAACCTAGAAACGTAATCAGGGCGAATTTAGGATTCGAGTTTATTCATAGGTAAATATCAATGACACGAACAACTGAAGGTGACAGACACTGTCACGTACCATGGGACAAAGTTGTCATGCACAAATTATTAAAGCTCCATTAACTGACAATTATTAATTTTTTTCACAATTGTTTACGGCCATTTTTTCCACTCACCAATTATCCGATCAATTGTGGCACCATTACACCAAGGCTCATTATTTCAAGGCTTACTTTCCAGCCTCATGCCTGTGCGTGACGAAACAATTCTGTACCGTCTCACAACAGTTCTTGTATATTTATTACCTCGTTAAAACTAACTAGCCACTACAATCATCACTGTGGATAAACGTTGGCACACGTGTTGAAAGTTATTGGTAGCAGCCTGCTGTTATATTAAGCTTGCTGTCTAAAAGATATTCCATCGTCGTCCATTTTAGGAAACCCCAGTTGCCCATCTAGAAGAGCTAAGCTGAATCTTGTTGAGAACAGGATGTCTTCGCTTCCCCTCTACCATTCATGGATCTGGCCTTGTTATGAATGTCGGTCTTTCCCTCCAATAACTGAAGGGGATTGTCGGCATAATATCTGCATGTTATCTTAAAACAGGCAATTGCACTTTTCATGAGGATAGAGCTGTTTGGTGGACAACGTGTGAATATCTACCAAGGCCCTAAGCGATAAATCCATTGTGATACGGTGCTTCACATGTTTGTGTCAGCGTAGCGATTTAAAATGCAAGCCACTTAAAAATAAAACGTCAACTCCCGGGAATAACTAGTGTCGCAGTTCTTCGCCGAAAGAGATTCCATTTAGTGCAAAAGGAAAAATAACGGTTAAAACTATTTGAACGAATCACTGAAAATCAGTGATGACACCAGTGTTCGCGAAAAGGGAAAGCATGTCAATCCTTCCGGAGGCATCTTCCACTCAAACATTTTCCATAACAGATAAGGGATTATTTGTTGTCTGACTACATTTCCGATTGTTCAATATATTGATTTTAAAACACTGTCACAATGGTTGGTGGCTGTTAAGTCTGAAACATAAAATTATATAATTGTTTCTAAAATGGTGATGGTCCAGAAAATACTCCGTGTGTATAAATGCGAAGAAAAAAACATTATTTTAGTTGCAGCCTTTCCGTTTTGATATTGTCAAATTGCTCTTTTGTGTACATCATGACGTACGATGGCCCATTGGGCTATGCAACGGACATGGTTACAAACTTGGCTTTCGTCCAGGTTTGTTTGACTTTGTTTCCATGTAAAACATTTTGTAGACTTCCTTGTTACGACAAGGGACGATCATCCTGTGACTATGGTTACTGAACACACAGCTCAAAGCGAACAAATGATATGCCTTAAAGTTTACAAACAGCAAATACATTATGTGTGTACGAAGCTTTTTCAATTCTAGTAAGCGTGACTTTTTTCTTGATTTTATTTAGCTTTGTTACAATCGACAAATTCCAAAATCGAATGCACGCCCCTGGTGGTATACTGAACGATTGATAACATCGAACCCATGTAGGCCTATTTATGTTAATGATCAAGTTACATTTTTGAAAATTTTCTTGAAACAAAGCCTATAATATTTTATCTATCACTATCTGAAATCGTATAACATCGTTGCTGATTTGAAACTGGTGAGGAATATATTCGTCAAAACGTAATCTATCGTTGACGAAAGATGAATTCGTTTGTGTTTGTACCAATTGTGTTTTATAGCGTTTGTACCTATTGTGTTTAATAGCGTTTGTACCAATTGTGTTTAATAGTGTTTGTACCAATTGTGTTTAATATTGTTTGTATCAATTGTGTTTAATAGTGTTTGTACCAATTGTGTTTAATAGTGTTTCTACAAATTGTGTTCAATAGTGTTTGTACCATTTGTGTTTAATAGTGTTTGTACCAATTGTGTTTAATAGTACTAGTACGTTGACGTCAGATGAATTCGTTTGTGTTTGTACCAATTGTGTTTTATAGCGTTTGTACCAATTGTGTTTAATAGTGTTTGTACCAATTGTGTTTAATAGCGTTTGTACCAATTGTGTTTAATAGTGTTTGTACCAATTGTGTTTAATAGTGTTTGCACCAATTGTGTTTAATAGTGTTTGTACAAATTGTGTTCAATAGTGTTTGTACCAATTGTGTTTGATAGTATTTGTACTAATTGTGACAGAGGTGAAATTGAAGATGCATTCCACGTCCACAAGTATTCCAAGTTAAGATCTGCATATCTTTCTTTCTTAAAAAAAAGAACTATTAATCTGAAATTTTAGTGATAAATGTTATCAACTCACAAAACAAACATGTTATCCCTTCAGTGGCTACTTTTATAAAACATGCTTTAATATCAGATTCAAGAGGATGTATATTTTTGTATATCCACGTGACAATATATCATGAGTTAGCATTTACAAAATCTATAGGACCGACTTCACAACACAGCTCAGTTAGCAGTAGAATTACGCTGAGTCTCTGAAAATATATAATGCTAAATGAAACAAGCAGCTACATTTAGATTGAAAAAAGAGACCCATTGAGACGGGAGATTTATACCTGTAGAAATCTAGACTTACTTTATATAGTGCCATGGCATTACAAGGGCTCGGAGGAAGGGAAGAAAATATGCATCAGGGACTGTGAGAAAGACTAAGTCAGCAGATATCAGTGCGGCATTCGACAGACAACTCTCCGGCCTTTTAGCTAATACACAAAAACGCAATTTTGAATGCCAAAACTGTGTTTTTGTTCGATCATGAATTTAAATTCCTTGTAATACCACTGGCGACGTATTTCTTTTGCCAATTGTTTTCATTCAGCTATGGCAAGTGTTTATCGCACACATTTTCTAAAGCACGTCCCTTACAACAAGCTGATAACAAAGACAGCTCCCAGAAACATTCGCCCAGGAGACTGAAAACTTCACATGGTTTAAGGTGTCCTAGTTTCGTGATATACAGCACGTGCTACACCTCGCGACCTTTGGCATTAACATATGCCATCCAATGATTAAAATGCTGGCTCGATGATCTTTCCCTTGCCATTTAAAGGAGTATGTGAACCAATATATATTGCATCCATTTTTCCCATACCCATGCTCGTGAGTTTCACCACCATACCTGCATCACTTCAATCTTTGTTCGCACATCAAGTTTTATTTGTTTTGTTAATTTTTGTTTGAAGCCGCACTCACCTATGTTCCAACTATATGACTGTGATCTGTAAATAATACAGTGATTGACACCATGAGCATCGATCGACGCAATTGGGATACGATGACGTGCATCAACCAAGTCAGCGAGCCACCCGATCCCGTTAGGCGCCTTTTACGACAAGCATTGGTTGCTGAAGACCTGTTCTTCCCCTGGTCTTCACGGGTCTGACAGGCTGGAATATGATGGCAATCGATGGTGCATGAACATGAAGTGTCATGTCTTCAACTGCAATACTGTCCAAATCGACGTCAAACAAACCTCACTCAAGCTAACACTCTGTAGACAATATACTTTACACGTGTGCTATATATCCTTTAAACAGACACCCAAAAATATAATATATCTCTTTCTGTCTCAGTCGGGTAGCATGTCCACATTATTTTCACTTTATAAAACTTTGTGTGGTGAATCTTTTGTGCTCTGGTACTACGAAGTAATGGTTTTATGTTGCAGGAAATGATAACAGTGTTTTCACGACCTGAAAGAAACTTGCCGCTGGACCATTCCGAAACTCTTTCCACCCACACAGACTGACCTTCACCTTATCTAAAATGATGACCTTGACATTATCTTTTCACAATCACGTATAAAATTTGTTATTCCTTCGTATCTGAAACATTCACGCACTAAATGTACAAATGTAGGTCACACCCATTAGCGGACTACTGTACAACAGTTATGTGGTAGTTTAATGTTGTAATTGTGTTACATTGTCTCTGTTAAGACCTTGCGAGGTCAAGTGTAATCTAGAATCGTCTTAAATGTTCTAATACAGCTAGGCTAACCAGCACTGTACACGTTTCTGAAATATACTTAGACAATGTATAGGTGGGCAAACACGTGCCTATATCATCTCACATTTCGTCTCATATTACATCAAGACCAACGGTTGTGTGAAGATCACTTTTCACCCTGAATATCCAGCCCAGGTCTTTTTGGAAAGCTGGACCACCATTGCTGCTAGGTGAATATTATTTCCACCGCTTTTATATTTTACCTGCATTTGTAATTGTACTGCCATTGAATTAATTACTGCCACTCTATTGTGTACTGCCATTGTAATTGCTGTGTAGTATAAATTTGTAAAGCTAATTAATTTTATAATGTAATTGTTAATCGTATGCCATGTCACCCGTGAAAATCCGGGTAGGAATAGATCTTCAGCAACCAATGCTTGCTGTAAAATGCGACTATGCTTGTCGTTAGAGGCGACGTATTGTCGCCCTGAGTGATATTCTATCGTTGTCTACAGTTTAAAAAGCAGTCTGGGAAGTGACAGTTGTTTAACCTATGCACGTGCAATACATGACAAGTAACAGTCAACGTGGGTATAAAATAATGTATTCCAGATGCTCCTGAACTACACTCTTGGAACTTAAAAATGAGACATTATATCTCTTATTATCTGCGTGACCTCTCAGGAACGACTCCGAATGTACAGTTTAAATATACCTCAATCGTCAAAGGTTAATGAAAGGGTTTTAAACTGAAAGCAGATACCACATGAGGTGTACTGAGAAAAGCAATATGTAAAATGCAGAACTTCTTCTTTGATGACAGTTATGTGAAGTTTGGTGATAAGACATTCCGGCAAAAAGTAAGCATCCCCTTGGGCACCAATTGTGCTCCCGCCTTGCTCGTCTGTTTTTTATGCATATGAATTTCTGCTCGGTTTGGCAAAATCGATGATCTTATATCGTTCTATAATGGTCAAAAAGCCAATTACCTTCCACTGATTTCCCCACCTGAACTAGGAATAAAAAAGACCATTGAGACCCCCGAATAAGTTTCATATTTACATTTATGCATGAAGATTCAGATTGACAAAAAGAATAGCCACAAGCCTGTATGACAAAAGCCTAAGTCACGTTTACCGTTATGCCTTGCAATATTCCAGCTTTAATTATTACAGAAAAAGTTTTTATAATGTCGACAAATAAATATAAATATGTGAGTGAAGAACATGAAAATGGTAAGTAGGTGAACGAGCCATAAGATCTTGTGCGTTCATTTCTGAATCTAACCAACTCCATGGGACCAATAAACAGGGGATCGTTAAACCGGTAGACGTCATTGAACGTCGTTGTTATCTTAAAGAACATCCGTTTACGGCCATCGACAAGCATCGATCAACTCACGCTTCACTATAAGCTCCTGCACTAGCTCCCTAGTGACTAGATGGCTGAGACAGCATTCCTACCAAACCGCACGAAGTGCACATTAAACATAGTCTACACCAGTGAGGGCCTGGTTTAGAATAGGCCCCCAGCAACCCATTGCGAGTCGTCAGAGCCGACAGAATTGAATCTGGTTGTCAGTCCTTGTGACCTGGCTGATTGCGTGTCATCTTGCCCAATACCGATGATCGTTGCTTATGATTTCAGTTATATTGGTTTGCCCAATCAAAATAGAAACATACGCTTGGCATGATGTAACTTGACTATTGCTGACTGCTGTGTAAAACAATATTCACAAAAGTGTAAGAGTGAGTGCGTTGGGTTTAACGCCACTTTGAACAGTGTTCCACCCATATCACGGAGTGTCAACTTAATATGGGAGGAAAGCCTGAAGTATTGCAGGTCTCGGACGTTTACAACTTTGGTGAAACCAACGACCAAGGCCAAGGTGCAGACAAACCAAAAACATTATCGGGGCGAAACGGATTGCTAACTCACAATGAAGCTGCATATCGAATTGCGGCACCGTAGACGACCAGATGACTGCGCCCCCTGCCCACTTATGTACTAGTTGTTTTGAAATAACTACCCGCAAACAGTAATACATTTTCATACATGACTATATGTATGAACTGAGTGTGTCACAATTAGAAAGAAACTACCCTGGAAAAATAGTAGAATGCAATAAACAAGGTCCAAATCACAAAACCGTTGTAATCTTCCAAAACCCAAAGTTACATAACGAGAGTGTTCTCCCTTTTGTTACAACCTGTAGTCACTAAAATCCGGAAATCGTTGGAATATTTCGGGAGACACTGTATTCTTTAGATAAGTGTAACGGACTAAAACCAAAAATGTTGATCAATAAAACTATTAAAAGAAAAGGACAGAGCCATAATCTTAAACATATTCTTACTGGGGTTTCTTTATCAAAAGAAAAACAAGAATGTAAAACAGTACAAAAGTGTAACAGACGCAATTGTTGTACTTGCCCTCATGTTTTTTCATGTTGCTCTTTTACATTCAAAGACGGAAAAACTATCTATGTCCGTGAAAACATGAATTGTGCTTCCAAAAACTTGATTTATGTCATACAATGTGCTTGATGCAAAAGCGAATACATTGAACAGAAAGGGGATACCCTAAGAGCGAGAGTGAGAGTCCAAAGACAACAAATATGGGACCCCTCTTGCCGGTGTATCCCACTCAGTCAACACATTGATCATTGTGCTGGGCACAAAGCACCTCAATTTGTTATATTTCCGCTTTACAAATGTGAAAATTATGCACTGAAAAAGATAAAAGAAAGACGTTTTATTAATATTATGAAAGCAAAATTAAATCGCCTCAAATAATTGAATTACTTGATACAATTATTGTACATTTTCCTGCCACTACAATACTTATATCTGTATTTCAGTATGTGTCGTACGCCGGTCCCACACAATGTTATGCGTCTCATTGCGACGTCACAATGTTAGATCTACAACCCTAACTTCAACATGGCCCCAGAACCTGTAATAGTTATGTTGTTCTTCACCGCCAATTGAGTAGGATATGCCCACCTTTCGAGAATACCTGGTACCATCACTATTTGACAGTGATTCATAAACATGTGCCGATGATATAATGGGAATCGTACAGTCGTTAAGACATTTCTTATGAATATAGATAGATTTTGTGGCTTTTATTCAATGATGGCTTTATCACAACGTATGATGTCAATCGAATCCGGCTTATACCACGTTATAGAATATCACACGAATCCATATATTGTTACCGCTAGATCCTGTCAAAATACTTGGTCATGGTGATAGTGCTTTTTTCAAGAATTACATGAACACAGAGAACAACCCCGATCTGTAATTAAGTTCCTCATTCACGTGAAGACGTATCACAGGAGAATCTGTGAGACTGCTAATTTTTTGTGACCGATAATTGTGTGGCCCCGACACAGTGGTGAGCGTGTGTTCGTTCTACTTAATTGTGTGTGTGTGTTCTGAAACTGGTATTATCATCTTTCATAAGCTGCTGATTTAACGTAAACAATTCTAATAGTTAGCGACAGTCACTGTTATATACATCGGTGCGTAGACTGTCGAGGGATCGAGGATTTCATATACAAGATGTTTGTATATTCATTTGAGGTGAGGTGAGGTGAAATTTGGTTTAACGTCGCGTTCAAGATTATTGCACTCATACAATATGCACATGTGTGTGGCTGCCTGTACTAGTCCGGACTGATACCGATTTATAGTGCCAGCTCACTGAGATACCATGCTGCAGTTTAACATGAATACCCCACTCAGACACAGTATACTGACTCCGAGCCGACCAGTCCTTGTTTAAGCCCCTAATGCCGAGCGCCAGACAGGGTAACAACAAGTACCATTTTTTAACGTCTTTTGGTATGATGCGGCAAGGGATCGAACCCCGGACCTTCCGCTCTCCGGGCGGACGCTCTACCGCAAGACCACGGAGGCGGTCTATACATTTGAGGTGATGGATGGAATAAGATGCCTCAATTTGACTGATCAGAATAAAGCATTCCTCAGTGTCATGGTAGAGCTTCACAAGAATGCTTTTGCACTTCATTGGGCCATAACCTTTTCCACTGTTGTTTCGGCTTTTGACTTGATTAGGATTAGGACAACGGTTAGCCAACTGGAGATGTAGTTCCAGGTCCTTTGATATATGATCCATACATCACCGACAGATTTGTGGTGATGTGGATTGATATGGTGTAGTCGGAGTAGTACAATTGACTCTGCTTTTAGCAAAGATTTGGTATGAATACGGAAAGGGTTTTGTAAAGGTAATTGATCCCATTCTTATCGATGAGGTTAGTTTGTTCTCATCTTGTTCAAATGTTCTTCAAAATTACATATTGTTTCCTTTTGTGTGACCCTGCCCTAGGAGGGTTCATCGGCACTTCTCGAATCATTGAAGTTCTGGCATTAGGTGACCGTTCCAGTGTCTGCTTGTTTTTTCATGTGGCGCTGATCAAATGATAATTGATTTCTAGGTAAGATCCATTTATATTTTCACAGATTCAGATGGATGTATTATTGCCATCAAACTTTATATGATTAATTGTGGATAAAAACAACCCTGCACGCTTCATGTTTTCCGTGTTTCCATAAAAGAGCATGCCTTGTGTTAATTGCGTTACAGACCCCTATCGCTGTCTCTGCCATCGATCATAACAAAAAAAAACATTTCAAAGAGGAATGAGATGTCTTACAATATTTTTTTTCAATTATGCATTGCACCGTGTTGGAAAGAATCAAATTAGATTCTACCCCGTTACAACTAGTTAAGATATATCATTCTTTATTTTTTACCCTCCTAAATTCTTGTTATTGAACAGAGGAGTGTTCAATACTGCACGTACTGAAGCTGTGCAAATGTCAGGGCTTTAAAAAACTTCGTGTGGAAATATTGATTGCAAGTGTCAACCCGTCTGGTGGATTCCATGAAGAGCCATACAGCCATTTTGTATCCTCGCCAACACGGTCTCAATGACAATGTGACGTGACAGTTCGGATACAGAAGGAGCTTCCGTTATTTCTGTCTCTACCTCTCGTAGTCTTTTACATTCCGGTCCACACAACTACAGAACATGTCTCCAGGAAGACGTCCTCGCTAATGCTACACTATGTAAAACGATGGGACTCGGGGGATAATGTCGTGATTTAGAGAGAAGTGGTGCGTGTAGATCATTTAACTTTGTTCCTTGTTGTATTATGCAAGGTTTGTCCTGGTGGACAGATGGATATTAGGCAGACGCGACACTATTACACACATGTAAAGTACGGTTATAACGAACTCAAAAGGAATACTAATTTTAGTTCGTTTAACCGTAGTTCGTTATAAGCATATATACAGCATAACAACAGCATATAGTCGGGACCAAAAAAGTAGTTCGTTATATCCGTCAGTTCGTTATAAGCGTGTTCGTTATAACCGTAGTTTACTGTACATGTATGTCAGGCGGACGTGGTACTATTAGGTGGACTTGATAGATAGATATGTGTCAGGCGGACTAGATAGACAGATGTACGTTAGGCTAACGTGATGTAGAAATCGACGGAGTAGATGGGTGTATGCTAAACGGACTGGATACAAAAGCGTAATGTAAGATTCTGTTGGACAGATCTGTAATAGGCGTACTTGATAGACACTTATATGTCAGGCAGGGCAGACCTTTTACTATTAGACAGACTTGATAGACAGATATGTGTGAGGTTGACCAGATAGACAGATGACAAAATTGTTTACGGCCATTTTGCCACTCTCCAATTATTCCATTAACTTTGGCATTATGCACCAAGGATAATTATTTCAAGGCTTACTTTCCAACAAAAGCTAGTTTGTTTATGTTACCAGCCTCATGCCTGTGCGTGACGAAACAAATCAGTACCATTTCATAACAGTCCTTGTATATTTATTGCCTCGTTAAAACTAACTAGCCACTACAATCATCACTGTGGATTAACCTTGCCACACGTGTTGAAAGCTTTTGGCAGAAGCCTGCTGTTATATTAAGCCTGTTTCCAAATGATATTCCATTGTCGTCCATTTTAGGAGACCCCAGTTGCCCATCTAGAAGAGCTAAGCTGAATCTTGTTGAGAACAGGATGTCTTCATTTCCCCTCTACCATTCTTGGATCTGCTCTTGTTATGAATGTCGGTCTTTCCCTCCAATAACTGAAGGGGATTGTCGGCATAATACCTGTGTGTTATCTTATAACAGGCAATTGCACTTTTCATGAGGAGAGAGCTGTTTGGTGGTCAAAGTGTGTGTATCTACCAAGGCTCTTAGCGATAAATCCATAGTGATGCGGCGCTTCACATGTTTGTGTCAGCGTAGCGATTTAAAATGCAAACCACTTAAAAATGAAACGTTAACTCTCGAGAATGATGTCTCAGTTATGCACCGGAACAGATACAATTTAGTGCGCAAAGCAAAATAGCGGTGAAATTAAACTATTTGTGAAAAGTGTTCGCGAAACATGTCAGTCCTACCGGTGGCACCTTCCACTCAAACATTTTTCATAAAAAATAAGTGATTATTTGTTGTCTGACTACATTTCAGCTTGTTCTATATATTTTTTCAAAACCCTGTCAAAATGGTTGGTGGCTGTTAAGTCTAAAACATAAAATTATATAATTGTTTCTAAAATGGTGATGGTCCAGAAAAATACTCCGTGTATAAATGCGAAGAAAAAAACGTTATTTTAGTTGCAGCCTTTCCGTTATGATATTGTCAAATTGCTCTTTGGTGTACATCATGACGTACTATGCCCCATTGGGCTATGCAACGGACATGGTTACAAACTTGGCTTTCGTCCAGGTTTGTTTGACTTTGTTTCCATGTAAAACATTTTGTAGACTTCCTTGTTACGACAAGGGACGATCATCCTGTGACTTTGGTTACTGAACACACAACTCAAAGCGAACAAATGATATGCCTTAAAGTTTACAAACAGCCAATACATTTTGTGTGTACGAAGCTTTTTCAATTCTTGTAAGCGTGACTTTTTTCTTGATTTTATTTAACTTTGTTACAACCGACAAATTCCAAAATCGAATGCACGCCCCTGGTGGTATACTGAACGATTTATAACATCGAACCCATGTAGGCCAATTTATGTTAATTATTAAGTTACATTTTTGAAAATATTTTTTAAAAAATGCCTATAATATTCTATCTATCACTTTCTGAAATCGTATAAAATCGTTGCTGATTTGAAACTGGTGAGGGATACATTCGTCAAAACGTAATCTATCGTTGACGTCAGATGAATGCGTTTGTGTTGTACGTACCAATTGTGTTTTATAGCGTTTGTACCAATTGTGTTTAATAGCGTTTGTACCAAGTGTGTTTAATAGCGTTTGTACCAATTATGTTTAACAGTTTTTGTACCAATTGTGTTTAATAGTGTTTGTACCAATTGTGTTTAAGAGTGTTTGTACTAATTGTGTTTGATAGTGTTTGTACCAATTGTGTTTAATAGGACTTGTACCAATTGGGTTTAAAATTGTGACAGAGGTGAAATTGAAGATGCATTCCACGTCTTATGTGAGTGTAACAAGTTTTCCAAGTTAAGATCTGCATATCTTTCTTTCTTAAAAAAGTACTATCAATCTGAAATTTTAGTGATAAATGTTATCAACTCACAAAACAAAGATGTTTTCCTTTCAGTGGCTACATTTATAAAACATGCTATCAGATTCAAGAGGATGTATATTTTTGTATATCCACGTGACAATATATTATGAGTTAGCATCAATACAATTTATAGGGCCGTCTTCACAACACAGTTTAGTTAGCAGTAGACTTACGCTGAGTCTCGGAAAATAAATAATGCTAAATGAAACAAGAAGCTACATTTCAATTGAAAAAGAGACCCATTGAGACGGGAGATCTAGATTTATACCTGTAGAAATCTAGACTTTCTTCATTTAGTGCCATGGCATTACAGGGGCTCGGAGGAAGGGAAGATGAGACTGTATGCATCAGGGACTGTGAGACAGACTAAGTCAGCAGATATCAGTGCGGCATTCGACAGACAACTCTCCGGCCTTGAAGCTAATACACAAAAAAACGCCATTTTGAATGTGTTTTTGTTCGATCATGAATTTAATTCCTTGTAATTCCACTGGCGACGTATTTCTTTTCCCGATTGTCTTCATTCAGCTATAGCAGATGTTTATCACACACATTTTCTAACAACAAACTGATTAGAAAGACAGCTCCCAGAAACATTCACCCAGGAGACTGAAAACTTCACTTGGTTTAAGGTGTCCTTGTTTCGTGATATACAGATGTGCTACACCTCGCGACCTTTGGCATTAACATATGCCATCAAATGATTAAAATGCTGGCTCGATGATCTTTCCCTTGGCATTTAAAGGAGTATGTGAACCAATATATATTGCATCCATCTTTCCCATACCCGTGCTCGTGAGTTTCACCATCATACCTGCATCACTTCAGTCTTTGTTCGCACATCAAGTTTTATTTGTTTTGTTAATTTTTGTTTGAAGCCGCACTCACCTTTGTTCCAACTATATGACTGTGATCTGTAAATAATACAGTGATTGACACCATGAGCATCGATCGACGCAATTGGGATACGATGACGTGCATCAACCAAGTCAGCGAGCCACCCGATCCCGTTAGTCGCCTTTTACGACAAGCATTGGTTGCTGAAGACCTGTTCTGCCCCGGGTCTTCACGGGTCTGACAGGCTGGAATATGATGGCAATCAATGTTGCATTAACATGAAATGTCATGTCTTCAACAGCAATACTGTCCAAATCGACGTCAAACAAACCTCACTCAAGCTAACACTCTGTAGACAAAATACTTTACACGGGTGCTATATATCCTTTAAACAGACACCCAAAAATATAATATATCTCTTTCTATCTCAGTCGGGTAGCATGTCCACATTATTTTCACTTTATAAAACTTTGTGTGGTGAATCTTTTGTGCTCTGGTACTACGCTGTAATGGTTTTATGTTGAAGGAAATGATAACAGTGTTTTCACAACCTGAAACAAACTTGCCGCTGGACCATTCCGAAACTCTTTCCACCCACACAGACTGACCTTCACCTTATCTAAAATGATGACCTTGACATTATCTTTTCACAATCACGTATAATATTTGTTATTCCTTCGTATCTGAAACATTCACGCACTAAATGTACAAATGTAGGTCACCCCCATTAGTGGACTACTGTACAACAGTTAGGTGGTAGTTTAATGTTGTAATTGTGTTACATTGTCTCTGTTAAGATTAATTAGAAGATCATAGCATTGAGTTCAGGAATGTATTACTATCTAATGTAAGCAGTGTTGTGGAAGTCACTATTCATATCCTTGCGTGGTCAAGTGTAATCTAGAATCTTCTTAAATTCTCTAATACAGCTAGACTAACCAGCACTGTACACATGTTTCTGAAAGATACTTAGACAATGTATAGGTGGGCAAACACGTGCCTATATCATCTCATATTTCATCTCATATTACATCTCATATTACATGGTCAAGTGTAATCTAGAATCTTCTGAAATGTTCTAATACAGCTAGACTAACCAGCACTGTACACGTTTCTGAAATATACTTAGACAATGTATAGGTGGGCAAACGCGTGGCAATATCATTTTATTATCATTTCGTCTCATATTACATCAAGACCAACGGTTGTGTGAAGATCACTTTTCACCCTGAATATCCAGCCCAGGTCTTTTTGGAAAGCTGGACCACCATTGCTGCTAGGTGAATATTATTTCCACCGCTTTTATATTTTACCTGCATTTGTAATTGTACTGCCATTGAATTATGTACTGCCACTCTATTGTGTACTGCCATTGTAATTGCTGTGTAGTATAAATTTGTAAAGCTAATTAATTTTATAATGAAATTGTTAATCGTATGCCATGTCACCCGTGAAGATCCGGGTAAGAATAGATCTTCAGCAACCCATGCTTGCTGTAAAATGCGACTATGCTTGTCGTTAGAGGCGACTTATTGTCGCCCTGAGTGATATTCTATCGTTGTCTACAGTTAAATAAGCAGTCTGGGAAGTGACAGTGGCTTAACCTATGCACGTGCAATACATGACAAGTAACAGTCAACGTGAGTATAAAATAATGTATTCCAGATGCCCCTGCACTCTTGGAACTTAAAAATGAGACATTATATCTCTTATTATCTGCGTGACCTCTCAGTAACGACTCTGAATGTACAGTTTAAATATACCTCAATCGTCAAAGGTTAATGAAAGGGTTTTAAACTCAAAGCAGATACCACATGAGGTGTACTGAGAAAAGGAATATGTAAAATGCAGAACTTCTTCTTTGATGACAGTTATGTGAAGTTTGGTGATAAGACATTCCGGCAAGAAGTAAGCATCCCCTTGGGCACCAATTGTGCTCCCGCCTTGCTCGTCTGTTTTTTATGCATATGAATTTCTGCTCGGTTTGGCAAAATCGATGATCTTATATCGTTCTATGATGGTCAAAAAGCCAATAACCTTCCACTGATTTCCCCACCTGAACTAGGAATAAAAAAGACCATTGAGACCCCCGAATAAGTTTCATATTTACATTAATGCATGAAGATTCAGATTGACAAAAAGAATAGCCACAAGCCTGTATGACAAAAGGCTAAGTCACGTTTACCGTTATTCCTTGCAATATTCCAGCTTTAATTATTACAGAAAAAGTTTTATAATGTCGACAAATTATAAATATGTGAGTGAAGAAAATGAAAATGGTAAGTAGGTCAACGAGCCATAGGATCATGTGCGTTCATTTCTGAATCTAACCATGGGACCAATAAACAGGGGATTGTTAAACCGGTAGACGTCATTGAACGTCGTTGTTATCTTAAAGGACATCCGTTTACGGCCATCGACAAGCATCGATCAACTCACGCTTCACTATAAGCTCCTGCACTAGCTCCCTAGTGACTAGATGGCTGAGACAGCATTCCTACCAAACCGCACGAAGTGCACATTAAACATAGTCTACACCAGTGAGGGCCTGGTTTAGAATAGGTCCCCAGCAACCCATTGCGAGTCGTCAGAGACGACAGAATTGAATCTGGTTGTCAGTCTCTGTGACCTGGCTGATTGCGTGTCATCTTGCCCCAATACCGATGATCGTTGCTTATGATTTCAGTTATATTGGTTTGCCCAACCAAAACAGAAATATACGTGTTTACAGCTTGGCATGACTATTGGAGAATTGCTGATCATGACTGCTGTGTAAAACAATTTTCACAAAAAGTGTAAGAGTGAGTGCGTTGGGTTTAACGCTACTTTGAACACTATTCCAGTCATATCACGGAGTGTCAACTTAATATGGGAGGAAAGCCCGAAGTATTGCAGGACTCGGACGTTTACAACTTTTGTGAAACCTACGACCAAGGTTAAGGTGCAGAAAAACCAAAAACATCGGGGCGAAACGGTTTTCCAACTAACAATGAAGCTGCACATCGAATTGCAGCTTAGACGACCAGGCGATTGCGCCCCCTGCCCACTTATGTACTAGTTGTTTTGAAATAACTACCCGCAAAACAGTAATACATTTTCATACATAACTATATGTATGAACTGAGTGTGTCACTATTAGAAAGAAACTACCCTGGAAAAATAGTAGAATGCAATAAACAAGGTCCAAATCACAAAACCGTTGTAATCTTAAAAAAACCCTGTACATAACGAGAGTGTTCTCCCTTTTGTTACAATCTATTTAATCCCTAAAACCCGGAAATATTTGGAAATTTTCGGGAGACACTGTATTCTTTAAATAAGTGTAACGGACTAAAACAAAAAATGTTGATCAATAAAACTATTGAAAGAAGGCAGCCATAATCTTAAACAGATTGTTACTTGGGTTTGAAACAGTACAAAAGTGTAACAGACCTAATTGTTGTACTTGCCCTCATGTTTTTTCATGTTGCTCTTTTACATTCAAAGAAGGAAAGACTTTCTTTGTGAGTGAAAACATGAATTGTGCTTCCAAAAACTTGTTTGATGCAGAGGCGAATACATTGAACAGACAGGGGATACCCTAAGAGCGAGAGTGAGAGTCCAACGAGAGTCCAACACATTGATCATTGTGCTGGGCACAAAGCACCTAAATTAGTTATATTTCCGTTTTACAAATTTGAAAATGATGCATTGAGAAAAAAAAGAAGAAGTTATTTTAATAATAGTTTCAAACCGATATTAAATCGCCTCAAATAATTGCATTACTTTCTACAATTAGTGTACACTTTCCTGCCACTATATATATATCTGTATTTCAGTATGTGTCGTACGCCGGTCCCACACAATGTTATGCGTCTCATTGTGACGTCAAAATGTTAGATCTACAACCCTAACTTCAACATGGCCCGAGAACCAGTAATACTTATGTTGTTCTTCACCGCCCATTGGATAGGATATGCCCACCCTTCGAGAATACCTGGTATCATCACTATTTGACAGTGATTCATAAACATGTGCTAATGATATAATGGGAATCGTACAGTCGTTAAGAGATTTCTTATAAATATGGATAGGATTTTGTTGCTTTTATTTAATGATGTCCATATCATAACGTATGATGTCAATCGAATCCGACTTATGCCACGTTATAGAATGTCACACGAATTCATATGTTGTTACCGCTAGATCCTGTCAAAATACTTGGTCACGGTGATAGTGCTCTTTAAGAATTACATGAACACAGATAACATGATTGATTGTGGATAAAAACAACCCTGCACGCTTCATGTTTTCCGTGTTTCCATAAAAGAGCGTGGCCTTGTGTTGATTGCGTTACAGACCCCTATCGCTGTCTCTGCCATCGATCATCACAAAAAAAACATTTCAAAGAGGAATGAGATATGTCTAACAATTATTTTTTTCAATTATGCATTGCAACTTGTTGGAAAGAATCAAATTAGATTCTACCCCCTTACAACTAGTTAAGATATATCATTCTTCATGTTTTACCCTCCGTAATTCTTGTTATTGAACAGAGGAGTGTCTCAATACTGCACGTACTGAAGCTGTGCAAATGTCAGGACTGTAAAAACTTGGTGTGGAAATATTGATTGCAAGTGTCAACCCGTCTGGTGGATTCCGTGAAGAGCCATACAGCCATTTTGTATCCTTTGCCAACACGGTTTCAATGTGACGTCACAGTTCGGATACAGAAGGAGCTTCAGTTATTTCTGTCTCTACCTCTCGTAGTCTTTTACATTCCGGTCCAGACAGCTACAGAACATGTCTCCAGGAAGACGTCCTCGCTAATGCTACACTATGTAGAACGATGGAACTCGGGCGATAATGTCGTGATTTAGAGAGAAGAGGTGCGTGTAGACCATTTAACTTTGTTCCTTGTTGTATTATGCAAGGTTTGTCCTTGTGGACAGATGAATATTAGGCGGACTCGACACTATTACACACATGTAAAGTACGGTTATAACGAACTCAAAGGGACTACTAATTTTAGTTCGTTTTAACCGTAGTTCGTTATAAGCATATATACAGCATAACTACAGCAAATAGTCGGGACCAAAACAGTAGTTCCTTATATCCGTCAGTAAGCGTGTTCGTTATAACCGTAGTTTACTGTACATGTATGTCAGGCGGACGTTGTACTATTAGGCAGACTTGATAGACATATATATGTCAAGCGGATTAGACACTTATATGTCAGGCAGGGCAGACCTTTTACTATTAGACAGACTTGGTGGACAGTTATGTGTTAGGCGGACCAGATAGACAGATTACAAAATTGTTTACGGCCATTTTTCCACTCACCAATTATTCCATTATCTCATGATCATTATTTCAAGGCTTACTTTCCAACAAAAGTTAGTTTGTTTATATTACCAGCCTCATGCCTGTGCGTGACGAAACAGTAAGTACCATCTCATAACAGTCCTTGTATATTTATTGCCCCGTTTAAACTAACCAGCCACTACAATCATCACTGTGGATAAACGTTGGCACATGTGTTGAAAGCTATTGGCAGAAGCCTGCTGTTATATTAAGCCTGTTGTCTAAATGATATTCCATTGTCGTCCATTTTAGGAGACCCCAGTTGCCCATCTAGAAGAGCTAAGCTGAATCTTGTTGAGAACAGGATGTCTTCGTTTCCCCTCTACCATTCATGGATCTGGCCTTGTTATGAATGTCGGTCTTTCCCTCCAATAACTGAAGTGGATTGTCGGCATAATATCTGTGTGTTATCTTATAACAGGAAATTGCACTTTTCATGAGGATAGAGCTGTTTGGTGGACAACGTGTGTGTATCTACCAAGGCCCTTAGCGATAAATCCATTGTGATACGGTGCTTCACATGTTTGTGTCAGCGTAGCGATTTAAAATGCAAGCCACTTAAAAAATGAAACGTTAACTCTCAGTGTCTCAGTTATCCACCGAAACAGATACAGTTTAGTGCACAAGGCAAAACAGCAGTGAAATTATACTATTTGTATGGAACACTGAAAATCAGCAGGGGTTCGCGAAAAGGGTAAGATCGTCAGTCCTACCGGGGCATCTTCCACTCAAACATTTTTCATAAAAAATAAGTGATTATTTGTTGTCTGACTACATTTCAGCTTGTTCAATAAATTCTTTTCAAAACCCTGTCACAATGGTTGGTGGCTGTGAAGTCTGAAACATAAAATAATATAATTGTTTCTAAAATGGTGATGGTCCAGAAAAATACTCCGTGTGTATAAATAACACCATTATTTTGGTTGCAGCCTTTCATTTTGATATTGTCAAATTGCTCTTTGGTGTACATCATGACGTCCGATGCCCCATTAGGTAATGCAACGGACATGGTTACAAACTTGGCTTTCGTCCAGGTTTGTTTGACTTTGTTTCCATGTTATACATTCTGTAGACTTCCTTGTTTCGACAAGGAACGACCATCATGGGACTTTGGCTATTGAACACACAGCTCACAGCGAACAAATGATATGCCTTTAAGTATACAAACAGCTAATACATTACGTGTGTACAAAGCTTTTTTAATTCTTATAAGAGTGACTTTTTCTTGATTTTATTTAACTTTGTAACAACCGACAAATTCCAAAATCGTATGCACGCCCCTGGTGATATACTGAACTATTTATAACATCGAACCCATGTAGGCCTATTTATGTTAATTATCAAAACATGTTTTTGAGAATATTCGTAAAAACAATCTATCACTTTCTTAAATCGTATAACATCGTTGCTGATTTGAAACTTGTCAGGAATATATTCGTCAAAACGTAATTTATCGTTGACGTCAGATGAATGCGTTTGTGTTTGGACCAATTGTGTTTAATAGCGTTTGTACCAATTGTGTTTAATAGTGTTTGTATAAATGTGTCTAATAGTGTTTGTACCAATTGTGTTTAATAGTGTTTGTACCAAATGTGTTTATTAGAGTTTGCACCCATTGTGTTTAATAGTGTTTGTACCAATTGTGTTTAATATTGTTTGCATCAATTGTGAAAGAGGTGAAATTGAAGATGAATTCCACGTCTTATTTAAGTGTAACAAGTGTTCTAAGTTAAGATCTGCATGCCTTTCTTTCTTAAAAAATGACAATAAATCTGAATGTTATCAAGTCACAAAAGAAACATGCTATCCTTTCAGTGGCTACTCATATGAAACATGCTTTAATATCAGATTCAAGATGTAATTTCTGTATATCAACGTGATATGTCTGTCTGTCTGTCTGTCAGTCTGCAACAAAGCTCAACCACCAGAAAACCCAAACGCCCCTTCTGGTTGACTACATGTAGGCATCTGGATCAGTCATACAGTATTTTATTGGGATGTTCATACGGTAAGTAGACACAGGAGTTTTAAATTCCTAGTTACATTACACGAGATAAATAGGACCGTCTGCACAGCACAGGTCAGTGAGCAGTAGACTTACGCTGAGTCTCGGAAAAAAAATAATGCTAAATGAAACAAGAAGCTACATTTCAATTGAAAAAGAGACCCATTAAGACGGGAGATTTAGACCTGTAGAAATCTAGACTTTCTTCATTCAGTGACATGGCATTACAGGGGCTAGGTGGAAGGGAAGATAATATGCATCAGGGACTGTAAGACAGACTAAGTCAGCAGATATCAGTGCGGCATTCGACAGACAACTCTGCGGCCTTTAAGCTCATACACAAAAACGCAATTATGAATGTGTTTTTGTTCGATCATGATTTTAAATTCCTTGTTATTCCACTGGCGACGTATTTCTTTTCCCGATTGTTTTCATTCAGCTATAGCAGGTGTTTATCGCACACATTTTCTAACAACAAACTTATTAGAAAGACAGCTCCCTGAAACATTCACCCAGGAGACTGAAAACTTCACTTGGTTTAAGGTGTCCTAGTTTCGTGATATACAGCATGTGCTACACCTCGCGACCTTTGGCATTAACATATGCCATCCAATGATTAAAATGCTGACTCGATGATCTTTCCCTTGGCATTTTAAGGAGTATGTGAACCAACATATATTGCTTCCATCTTTCCCATACCCGTGCTCGTGAGTTTCACCAACATACCTGCATCACTTCAGTCTTTGTTCGCACATCAAGTTTTATTTGTTTTGTTTAGTTTTGTTTAAAGCCGCACGCAGCAATGTTCTAACTATATGACTTTCTGTAAATAATACTGTGATTGGCATCATGAGCATCGATCGACGCAATTGGGATACGATGGCGTGCATCAACCAAGTCAGCGAGCCCGACCACCCGACCCCGTTAGTCGCCTTTTACGACAAGCATGGGTTGCTGAAGACCTGTTCTAACCCGTATCTTCACGGGTCTGACAGGCTGGAATATGGTCGCAACAGAAGTTGCATGAACATGAAGTGTCATGTCTTCAACAGCAATACTGTCCAAATCGACGTTAAACAAACCTCACTCAAGCTAACACTCTGTAGACAATATACTTTACACGGGTGCTATATATCATGTAAACAGACACCCAAAAATATAATATATCTCTTTCTATCTCAGTCGGGTAGCATGTCCACATTTTTTTCTCTTTATAAAACTGTGTGTGGTGAATCTTTTGTGCTCTGGTACTACGCTGTAATGGTTTTACGTTGAAGGAAATGATAACAGTGTTTTCACAACCTGAAACAAACTTGCCGCTGGACCATTCCGAAACTCTTTCCACCCACACAGACTGACCTTCACCTTATCTAAAATGATGACCTTGACATTATCTTTTCACAATCAGTTACGTAACATTATCTTTTCATAATCAGTTACGTATAATATTTGTTATTCCTTCGTATCGGAGACATTCACGCACTAAATGTACATATGTAGGTCACACCCATTAGCGGACTTCTGTACAACAGTTATGTGGTAGTTTAATGTTGTAATTGTGTTACATTGTCTCTGTTAAGATTATTTAGAAGATCATAGCATTGAGTTCAGGAATGTATTACTATCTAATGTAAGCAGTGTTGTGGAAGTCACTATTCATATCCTTGCTTGGTCAAGTGTAATCTAGAATCTTCTTAAATTCTCTAATACAGCTAGACTAACCAGCACTGTACACATGTTTCTGAAAGATACTTAGACAATGTATAGGTGGGCAAACACGTGCCTATATCATCTCACATTTCATCTCATATTACATCAAGACCAACGGTTGAGTGAAGATCACTTTTCAAATTGAATATCCAGCCCAGGCCTATTTTGGAACGCTAGACCACCATTGCTGCTAGGTGAATATTATATCCACCGCTTTTATATTTTACCTGCATTTGTAATTGTACTGCCATTGAATTATGTACTGCCACCCTAATGTGCACTGCCATTGTAATTGCTGTGTAGTATGGATTTGTAAAGCTAATTAATTTTATAATGTAATTGTTAATCGTATGCCATGTCACCCGTGAAGATCCGGGTAGGAATAAATCTTCAGCAACCCATGCTTGCTGTAAAATGCGACTATGCTTGTCGTAAGAGGCGATTTATTGTCGCCCTGAGTGAAATTCTATCGTTGTCTACACTTTATAAGCAGTCTGTGAAGTGACAGTGGTTTAACCTATGCACGTGCAATACATGACAAGTAACAGTCAACGTGGGTATAAAATAATGTATTCCAGATGCTCCTGAACTACACTCTTGGAAGTTAAAAATGAGACATTATATCTCTTATTATCTGCGTGACCTCTCAGTAACGACTCCGAATGTACAGTTTAAATATACCCCAATCGTCAAAGGTTAATGAAAGGGTTTTAAACTCAAAGCAAAAACCACATGAGGTTTACTGAGAAAAGGAATATGTAAAATGCAGGACTTCACAGTTAAGTGAAGTTTGGTGATAAGACATTCCGGCAAGAAGTAAGCATCCCCTTGGGCACCAATTGTGCTCCCGCCTTGCTCGTCTGTTTTTTATGCATATGAATTTCTGCTCGGTTTGGCAAAATCGATGATCTTATATCGTTCTATAATGGTCAAAAAGCCAATTACCTTCCACTGATTTCCCCACCTGAACTTTGAATAAAAAAGACCATTGAGACCCCCGAATAAGTTTCATATTTACATTTATGCATGAAGATTCAGATTGACAAAAAGAATAGCCACAAGCCTGTATGACAAAAGGCTAAGTCACGTTTACCGTTATGCCTTGCAATATTCCAGCTTTAATTATTACAGAAAAAGTTTTTATAATGTCGACAAATAAATATAAATATGTGAGTGAAGAACATGAAAATGGTAAGTAGGTCAACGAGCCATAAGATCATGTGCGGTCATTTCTGAATCTAACCATGGGACCAATAAACAGGGGATTGTTAAACCGGTAGACGTCATTGAACGTCGTTGTTATCTTAAAGGACATCCGTTTACGGCCATCGACAAGCATCGATCAACTCACGCTTCACTATAAGCTCCTGCACTAGCTCCCTAGTGACTAGATGGCTGAGACAGAGTTCCTACCAAACCGCACGAAGTGCACATTAAACATAGTCTACACCAGTGAGGGCCTGGTTTAGAATAGGTCCCCAGCAACCCATTGCGAGTCGTCAGAGACGACAGAATTGAATCTGGTTGTCAGTCTCTTGTGAAATGGCTGATTGCGTGTCATCTTGCCCCAATACCGATGATCGTTGCTTATGATTTCAGTTATATTGGTTTGCCCAATCAAAACAGAAATATACGTGTTTACAGCTTGGCATGACTATTGGAGAATTGCTGATCATGACTGCTGTGTAAAACAATATTCACAAAAGTGTAAGAGTGAGTGCGTTGGGTTTAACGCCACTTTGAACAGTATTCCAGTCATATCACGGAGTGTCAACTTAATATGGGAGGAAAGCCCGAAGTATTGCAGGACTCGGACGTTTACAACTTTGGTGAAACCTACGACTAAGGTCAAGGTGCAGAAAAACCAAAAACATTATCGGGGCGAAACGGTTTTCCAACTCACAATGAAGCTGCACATCGAATTGCGGCGCCATAGACGACCAGGCGACTGCGCCCCCTGCCCACTTATGTACTAGTTGTTTTGAAATAACTACCCGCAAACAGTAATACATTTTCATACATGACTATATGTATGAACTGAATGTGTCACAATTAGAAAGAAACTACGCTAGAAAAATAGTAGACTGCAATAAACAAAGTCAAATCACAAAACCGTTGTAATCTTCCAAAACCCAAAGTTACATAACGAGTTCTCCCTTTTGTTACAACCTATTTAATCCCTAAAACCCGGAAATATTTGGAAAATTTCGGGAGACACTGTATTCTTTAAATAAGTGTAACGGACTAAAACAAAAAATGTTGATCAATAAAACTTTTGAAAGAAGACAGCCATAATCTTAAACAGATTGTTACTAGGGTTTAAAACAGTACAAAAGTGTAACAGACCTAATTGTTGTACTTGCCCTCATGTTTTTTCCTGTTGCTCTTTCACATTCAAAGATGGAAAGACTTTCTTTGTCAGTGAAAACATGAATTGTGCTTCCAAAAACTTGTTTTATGTCATACAATGTGCTTGATGCAGAGGCGAATACATTGAACAGACAGGGGATACCCTTAAAGCGAGAGTGAGAGTCCAACAAGAGTCCAACACATTGATCATTGTGCTGGGCACAAAGCACCTAAATCAGTTATATTTCCGTTTTACAAATTTGAAAATGATGCACTAATAAAGATAAAAGAAAGTTATTTTATTAATACTTTCAAACCCATATTAAATCGCCTCAAATAATTGAATTACTTTCTACAATTATTGTACACTTTCCTGCCTCTATATATATATATCTGTATTTCAGTATGTGTCGTACGCCGGTCCCACACAATGTTATGCGTCTCATTGTGACGTCACAATGTAATATCTACAACCCTAACTTCAACATGGCCCCCGAACCAGTAATACTAGTGTGGTATTCACCGCCCATTAATTGGTATCATCACTATTTGACAGTGATTCATAAACATGTGCTCATGATATAATGTGGATCGTACAGTCGTTAAGAGATTTCTTATAAATATGGATATGATTTTGTGGCTTTTATTTAATGATCGCATTATCACAACGTATGATGTTAATCGAATCAGACTTATGCCACGTTATAGAATATCACACGAATTCATATATTGTTACCGCTAGATCCTGTCAAAATACTTGGTCACGGTGATAGTGCTATTTAAGAATTACATGAACACAAAGAACAACCCCGATCTGTAATTAAGTTCCCCATTCACATGAAGACGTTTGACAGGAGAATCTGTGAGACTGCTAATTTTTGTGACCGATAATTGTGTGGCCCTGACACAGTGGTGAGCGTGTGTTCGTTCTGCTTAATTGTAAGATATTTGTGAAAAGGTATATACATTAGAGGTGAGGTGAGGTAAAATTTTGATTTAACGTCGCGTTCAAGATTATTGCACTTATACAGCGACGTGCATGCACATGTGTGTGGCTGCTTCTATTTGTCCGGACTGATACCGATTTATAGTGCTAGCTCACTGAGATACCATGCCACAGTTTAACATGAATACCCCACTCAGACACAGTATACTGTCTCCGAGACGACCAGTCCTTGTTTAAGCCTCTTATGCCGAGCGCCAGACAGGGTAACAACAAGTACCATCTTTTAACGTCTTTTGATATGACGCGGCAGGGGATCGAACCCCGGACCTTCCGCTCTCCGGGCGGACGCTCTCCCACAAGACCACGGAGGCGGTCTATACATTTGAGGTGTTGGTATCAGTATAAAGCATTCCTCAGTGTCATTGTAGAGCTTCACAAGAATGCTTTTGGTCTTCATTGGGCCATAACCTTTTCCACTGTATGGTTGTTTCGGCTTTTGACTTGATTAGGATTAGGACAATGGTAAGCCAACTGGAGATGTAGTTCCAGGTCCTTTGATATATGATCCATACATCACCGACAGATTTGTAGTGCTGTCGATTGGTATGGTGTAGTCGGAGATTTGGTATGAATACGGAAAGTGTTTTGTAAAGGTAATTGATCCCATTCTGATCGATGATGTTAGTTTGTTCTCATCTTGTTCAAATGTTCTTCGAAATTACATATTGTCTCCTTTTGTGTGACCCTGGCCTAGGATGGTTCAACGGTATTTCTCGAATCATTGAAGTTCTGGCATTAAGATGACCGTTCCAGTGTCTGCTTGTTTCTTCACGTGGCGCTGATCAAATGATAATTGATTTCTAGATAAGATCCATTTATATTTTCACAGATTCAGATGGATGTATTATTGTCATCAAACTTTATATGATTAATTGTGGATAAAAACAACCCTGCACGCTTCATGTTTTCCGTGTTGCCATAAAAGAGCATGCCTTGTGTTAATTGCGTTACAGACCCCTATTGCTGTCTCTGCCATCGATCATAACAAAAAAATATTTCAAAGAGGAATGAGATGACTTACAATATATTTTTTTCAATTATGCAATGCAACGTGTTGGAAAGAATCAAATTAGATTCTACCCCCTTGCAACTAGTTAAGATATATCATTCTTCATTTTTTACCCTCCTAAATTCTTTTATTGAACAGAGGAGTGTCTCAATACTGCACGTACTGAAGCTGTGCAAATGTCAGGCCTTTAAAAAACTTGGTGTGTAAATATTGATTGCAAGTGTCAACCCGTCTGGTGGATTCCGTGAAGAGCCATTCAGCCATTTTGTATCCTCGCCAGCACGGTCTCAATGACAAAGTGACGTCACAGTTCGGATTCAGAAGGAGCCTCCGTTATTTCTGTCTCTACCTCTCGTAGTCTTTTACATTCCGGTCCTACCCAACTACAGAACATGTCTCCAGGAAGACGTCCTCCCTAATGCTACACTATGTAGAACGATGGGACTCGTGGGATAATGTCGTGATGTAGAGAGAAGTGGTGCGTGTAGATTATTTAGCTTTGTTCCTTGTTGTATTATGCAAGGTTTTCCTGGTGGACAGATGAATATTAGGCAGACGCGACACTATTACACACATGTAAAGTACGGTTATAACGAACTCAAAGGGACTACTAATTTTAGTTCGTTTTAACCGTAGTTCGTTATAAGCATATATACAGCATAACTACAGCAAATAGTCGGGACCAAAAAAGGAGTTAGTTATATCCGTCAGTTCGTTATAAGCGTGTTTGTTATAACCGTAGTTTACTGTACATGTATGTCAGGCGGACGTTGTACTATTAGGTGAACTTGATAGATGGATATGTGTCAGGCGGACTAGATAGACAGATGTACGTTAGGCTAACGTGATGTAGAAATCGACGGAGTAGATAGATGTATGCTAGGCGGACTGGATACAAAAGCGTAATGTAAGATTCTGTTGGACAGATCTGTAATAGGCGTACTTGATAGACATATATATGTTAAGCGGATTAGACACTTATATGTCAGGCAGGGCAGACCTTTTACTATTAGACAGACTTGATAGACAGTTATGTGTTAGGCTGACCAGATAGACAGATGACAAAATTATTTACGGCCATTTTTCCACTCACCAATTATTCCATTAACTGTGGCACCAGTGCACCAAGGATCATTATTTTAAGGCTTACCTTCCAACAAAAGTTAGTTTGTTTATATAACCAGCCTCATGCCTATGCGTGACGAAACAAATCAGTACCATCTCATAACAGTCCTTGTATATTTATTGCCCCGTTAAAACTAACCAGCCACTACAATCATCACTGTGGATAAACGTTGGCACACGTGTTGAAAGCTATTGACAGAAGCCTGCTGTTATATGAACCCTGTTGTCTAGATGATATTCCATTGTAGTCCATTTTAGGAGACCCCAGTTGCCCATCTAGAAGAGCTAAGCTGAATCTTGTTGAGAACAGGATATCTTCGTTCCCACTCTACCATTCATGGATCTGGCCTTGTTATGAATGTCGGTCTTTCCCTCCAATAACTGAAGTGGATTGTCGGCATGATATCTGTGTGTTATCTTATAACAGGCAATTGCACTTTTCATGAGGATAGAGCTGTTTGGTGGACAAAGTGTGTGTATCTACCAAGGCCCTTAGCGATAAATCCATTGTGATTCGGTGCTTCGAATTCACATGTTTGTGTCAGCGTAGCGATTTAAAATTCAAGCCACTTAAAAATGAAACGTTAACTCTCAGTGTCTCAGTTAACCGCCGAAACAGATACAATTTAGTGCACAAGGCAAAACAGCAGTGAAATTAAACTATTTGTATGGAACATTGAAAATCACCAGGGGTTCGCGAAAAGGGTAAGAATGTCAGTCCTACTGGTGGCATCTTCTACTCAAACATTTTTCATTAAAAAAATGTGATTATTTTTTTCAAAACACTGTCACAATTGTTGGTTGCTGTGAAGTCTGAAACATAAAATAATATAATTGTTTCTAAAATGGTGATGGTCCAGAAAAATACTCCGTGTGTATAAATGCTATAAATAACAACATTATTTTGGTTGAAGCCTTTCATTTTTGATATTGTCAAATTGCTCTTTGGTGTTTATCATGACGTCCGATGCCCCATTGCGTAATGCAACGGACATGGTTACAAACTTGGCTTTCGTCAAGGTTTGTTTGACTTTGTTTCCATGTAATACATTCTGTAGACTTCCTTGTTTCGACAAGGAACAATCATCATGTGACTATGAATATTGAACATATGATATGCCTTAAAGTTTACAAACATTTAATACATTACGTGTGTACGAAGCTTTTTCAATTCTTATAAGAGTGACTTTTCTCTTGATTTTATTTAACTTTGTAACAACCGACAAATTCCAAAATCGTATTCACGCCCCTGGTGATATACTGAACTATTTATAACATCGAACCCATGAAGGCCTATTTATGTTAATTATTAAAATTATTATTTTTGAAAATATTCTTGAAAACAATCTATCACTTTCTGAAATCGTATAACATCGTTGCTGATTTGAAACTAGTCAGGAATATATTCGTCAAAACGTAATTTATCGTTGACGTCAGATGAATGCGTTTGTGTTTGGACCAATTGTGTTTAATAGCGTTTGTACCAATTGTGTTTAATAGTGTTTGTATAAATGTGTCTAATAGTGTTTGTACCAATTGTGTTTAATAGTGTTTGTACCAAATGTGTTTATTAGAGTTTGCACCCATTGTGTTAAATAGTGTTTGTACCCATTGTGTTTAATATTGTTTGCATAAATTGTGAAAGAGGTGAAATTGAAGATGAATTCCACGTCTTATTTAAGTGTAACAAGTGTTCTAAGTTAAGATCTGCATGCCTTTCTTTCTTAAAAAATGACAATAAATCTGAATGCTATCAAGTCACAAAAGAAACATGCTATCCTTTCAGTGGCTAATCATATGAAACATGCTTTAATATCAGATTCAAGATGTAATTTCTGTATATCAACGTGATATGTCTGTCTGTCTGTCTGTCAGTCTGCAACAAAGCTCAACCACCAGAAAACCCAAACGCCCTTTCTGGTTGACTACATGTAGGCATCTGGATCAGTCATACAGTATTTTATTGGGATGTTCATACGGTAAGTAGACACAGGAGTTTTAAATTCCTAGTTACATTACACGAGATAAATAGGACCGTCTGCACAGCACAGCTCAGTGAGCAGTAGACTTACGCTGAGTCTCGGAAAAAAAATAATGCTAAATGAAACAAGAAGCTACATTTCAATTGAAAAAGAGACCCATTAAGACGGGAGATTTAGACCTGTAGAAATCTGGACTTTCTTCATTTAGTGCCATGGCATTACAGGGGCTAGGCGGAAGGGAAGATAATATGCATCAGGGACTGTGAGACAGACTAAGTCAGCAGATATCAGTGCGGCATTCGACAGACAACTCTGCGGCCTTTAAGCTAATACACAAAAACGCAATTATGAATGTGTTTTTGTTCGATCATGATTTTAAATTCCTTGTTATTCCACTGGCGACGTATTTCTTTTCCCGATTGTTTTCATTCAGCTATAGCAGGTGTTTATCGCACACATTTTCTAACAACAAACTTATTAGAAAGACAGCTCCCTGAAACATTCACCCAGGAGACTGAAAACTTCACTTGGTTTAAGGTGTTCTAGTTTCGTGATATACAGCATGTGCTACACCTCGCGACCTTTCGCATTAACATATGCCATCCAATGATTAAAATGCTGACTCGATGATCTTTCCCTTGGCTTTTTAAGGAGTATGTGAACCAACATATATTGCTTCCATCTTTCCCATACCCGTGCTCGTGAGTTTCACCAACATACCTGCATCACTTCAGTCTTTGTTCGCACATCAAGTTTTATTTGTTTTGTTTAGTTTTGTTTAAAGCCGCACTCAGCAATGTTCTAACTATATGACTTTCTGTAAATAATACAGTGATTGGCATCATGAGCATCGATCGACGCAATTGGGATACGATGGCGTGCATCAACCAAGTCAGCGAGCCCGACCACCCGACCCTGTTAGTCGCCTTTTACGACAGGCATGGGTTGCTGAAGACCTGTTCTAACCCGTATCTTCACGGGTCTGACACGCTGGAATATGGTCGCAACAGAAGTTGCATGAACATGAAGTGTCATGTCTTCAACAGCAATACTGTCCAAATCGACGTTTAACAAACCTCACTCAAGCTAACACTCTGTAGACAATATACTTTACACGGGTGCTATATATCATGTAAACAGACACCCACAAATATAATATATATCTTTCTATCTCAGTCGGGTAGCATGTCCACATTTTTTTCTCTTTATAAAACTGTGTGTGGTGAATCTTTTGTGCTCTGGTACTACGCTGTAATGGTTTTACGTTGAAGGAAATGATAACAGTGTTTTCACAACCTGAAAGAAACTTGCCGCTGGACCATTTCGAAACTCTTTCCACCCACACAGACTGACTTTGACCTTATCTAAAATGATGACCTTGAAATTATCTTTTCACAATCAGTTACGTAACATTATCTTTTCATAATCAGTTACGTATAATATTTGTTATTCCTTCGTATCGGAGACATTCACGCACTAAATGTACATATGTAGGTCACACCCATTAGCGGACTTCTGTACAACAGTTATGTGGTAGTTTAATGTTGTAATTGTGTTACATTGTCTCTGTTAAGATTATTTAGAAGATCATAGCATTGAGTTCAGGAATGTATTACTATCTAATGAAAGCAGTTGTGGAAGTCACTATTCATATCCTTGCTTGGTCAAGTGTAATCTAGAATCTTCTTAAATGCTCTAATACAGCTAGACTAACCAGCACTGTACACATGTTTCTGAAAGATACTTAGACAATGTATAGGTGGGCAAACACGTGCCTATATCATCTCACATTTCATCTCATATTACATCAAGACCAACGGTTGAGTGAAGATCACTTTTCAAATTGAATATCCAGCCCAGGCCTATTTTGGAAAGCTAGACCACCATTGCTGCTAGGTGAATATTATATCCACCGCTTTTATATTTTACCTGCATTTGTAATTGTACTGCCATTGAATTATGTACTACCACCCTAATGTGCATTGCCATTGTAATTGCTGTGTAGTATGGATTTGTAAAGCTAATTAATTTTATAATGTAATTGTTAATCGTATGTGAAGCAATCTGTGAAGTGACAGTGGTTTAACCTATGCACGTGCAATACATGACAAGTAACAGTCAACGTGGGTATAAAATAATGTATTCCAGATGCTCCTGAACTACACTCTTGGAAGTTAAAAATGAGACATTATATCTCTTATTATCTGCGTGACCTCTCAGTAACGACTCCGAATGAACAGTTTAAATATACCCCAATCGTCAAAGGTTAATGAAAGGGTTTTAAACTCAAAGCAAAAACCACATGAGGTTTACTGAGAAAAGCAATATGTAAAATGCAGGACTTCACAGTTAAGTGAAGTTTGGTGATAAGACATTCCGGCAAGAAGTAAGCATCCTCTTGGGCACCAATTGTGCTCCTGCCTTGCTCGTCTGTTTTTTATGCATATGAATTTCTGCTCGGTTTGGCAAAATCGATGATCTTATATCGTTCTATCATGGTCAAAAAGCCAATTACATTCCACTGATTTCCCCACCTTAACTTTGAATAAAAAAGACCATTGAGACCCCCGAATAAGTTTCATATTTACATTTATGCATGAAGATTCAGATTGACAAAAAGAATAGCCACAAGCCTGTATGACAAAAGGCTAAGTCACGTTTACCGTTATGCCTTGCAATATTCCAGCTTTAATTATTACAGAAAAAGTTTTTATAATGTCGACAAATAAATATAAATATGTGAGTGAAGAACATGAAAATGTTAAGTAGGTCAACGAGCCATAAGATCATGTGCGGTCATTTCTGAATCTAACCATGGGACCAATAAACAGGGGATTGTTAAACCGGTAGACGTCATTGAACGTCGTTGTTATCTTAAAGGACATCCGTTTACGGCCATCGACAAGCATCGATCAACTCACGCTTCACTATAAGCTCCTGCACTAGCTCCCTAGTGACTAGATGGCTGAGACAGCATTCCTACCAAACCGCACGAAGTGCACATTAAACATAGTCTACACCAGTGAGGGCCTGGTTTAGAATAGGTCCCCAGCAACCCATTGCGAGTCGTCAGAGACGACAGAATTGAATCTGGTTGTCAGTCTCTGTGACCTGGCTGATTGCGTGTCATCTTGCCCCAATACCGATGATCGTTGCTTATGATTTCAGTTATATTGGTTTGCCCAATCAAAACAGAAATATATGTGTTTACAGCTTGGCATGACTATTGGAGAATTGCTGATCATGACTGCTGTGTAAAACAATATTCACAAAAGTGTAAGAGTGAGTGCGTTGGGTTTAACGCCACTTTGAACAGTATTCCAGTCATATCACGGAGTGTCAACTTAATATGGGAGGAAAGCCCGAAGTATTGCAGGACTCAACTTTGGTGAAACCTACGACTAAGGTCAAGGTGCAGAAAAACCAAAAACATTATCGGGGCGAAACGGTTTTCCAACTCACAATGAAGCTGCACATCGAATTGCGGCGCCATAGACGACCAGGCGACTGCGCCCCCTGCCCACTTATGTACTAGTTGTTTTGAAATAACTACCCGCAAACAGTAATACATTTTCATACATGACTATATGTATGAACTGAATGTGTCACAATTAGAAAGAAACTACGCTAGAAAAATAGTAGACTGCAATAAACAAAGTCAAATCACAAAACCGTTGTAATCTTCCAAAACCCAAAGTTACATAACGAGTTCTCCCTTTTGTTACAATCTATTTAATCCCTAAAACCCGGAAATATTTGGAAAATTTCGGGAGACACTGTATTCTTTAAATAAGTGTAACGGACTAAAACAAAAAATGTTGATCAATAAAACTTTTGAAAGAAGGCAGCCATAATCTTAAACAGATTGTTACTAGGGTTTAAAACAGTACAAAAGTGTAACAGACCTAACTGTTGTACTTGACCTCTCGAGAATGATGTCTCAGTTATGCACCGGAACAGATACAATTTAGTGCGCAAAGCAAAATAGCGGTGAAATTAAACTATTTGTGAAAAGTGTTCGCGAAACATGTCAGTCCTACCGGTGGCACCTTCCACTCAAACATTTTTCATAAAAAATAAGTGATTATTTGTTGTCTGACTACATTTCAGCTTGTTCTATATATTTTTTCAAAACCCTGTCACAATGGTTGGTGGCTGTTAAGTCTAAAACATAAAATTATATAATTGTTTCTAAAATGGTGATGGTCCAGAAAAATACTCCGTGTATAAATGCGAAGAAAAAAACGTTATTTTAGTTGCAGCATTTCCGTTTTGATATTGTCAAATTGCTCTTTGGTGTACATCATGACGTACTATGCCCCATTGGGCTATGCAACGGACATGGTTACAAACTTGGCTTTCGTCCAGGTTTGTTTGACTTTGTTTCCATGTAAAACATTTTGTAGACTTCCTTGTTACGACAAGGGACGATCATCCTGTGACTTTGGTTACTGAACACACAACTCAAAGCGAACAAATGATATGCCTTAAAGTTTACAAACAGCCAATACATTATGTGTGTACGAAGCTTTTTCAATTCTTGTAAGCGTGACTTTTTTCTTGATTTTATTTAACTTTGTTACAACCGACAAATTCCAAAATCGAATGCACGCCCCTGGTGGTATACTGAACGATTTATAACATCGAACCCATGTAGGCCAATTTATGTTAATTATTAAGTTACATTTTTGAAAATATTTAAAAAAAAATGCCTATAATATTCTATCTATCACTTTCTGAAATCGTATAAAATCGTTGCTGATTTGAAACTGGTGAGGGATACATTCGTCAAAACGTAATCTATCGTTGACGTCAGATGAATGCGTTTGTGTTGTACGTACCAATTGTGTTTTATAGCGTTTGTACCAATTGTGTTTAATAGCGTTTGTACCAAGTGTGTTTAATAGCGTTTGTACCAATTATGTTTAACAGTTTTTGTACCATTTGTGTTAAATAGTGTTTGTACCAATTGTGTTTAAAAGTGTTTGTACCAATTGTGTTTAATAGTGTTTGTACCAATTGTGTTTAAGAGTGTTTGTACCAATTGTGTTTGATAGTGTTTGTACCAATTGTGTTTGATAGGACTTGTACCAATTGGGTTTAAAATTGTGACAGAGGTGAAATTGAAGATGCATTCCACGTCTTATGTGAGTGTAACAAGTTTTCCAAGTTAAGATCTGCATATCTTTCTTTCTTAAAAAAGTACTTTCAATCTGAAATTTTAGTGATAAATGTTATCAACTCACAAAACAAACATGTTTTCCTTTCAGTGGCTACATTTATAAAACATGCTATCAGATTCAAGAGGATGTATATTTTTGTATATCCACGTGACAATATATTATGAGTTAGCATCAATACAATTTATAGGGCCGTCTTCACAACACAGTTTAGTTAGCAGTAGACTTACGCTGAGTCTCGGAAAATAAATAATGCTAAATGAAACAAGAAGCTACATTTCAATTGAAAAAGAGACCCATTGAGACGGGAGATCTAGATTTAGACCTGTAGAAATCTAGACTTACTTCATTTAGTGCCATGGCATAACAGGGGCTCGGAGGAAGGGAAGATGATATGCATCAGGGACTGTGAGACAGACTAAGTCAGCAGATATCAGTGCGGCATTCGACAGACAACTCTGCGGCCTTGAAGCTAATACACACAAAAACGCCATTTTGAATGTGTTTTTGTTCGATCATGAATTTAAATTCCTTGTAATTCCACTGGCGACGTATTTCTTTTCCCGATTGTCTTCATTCAGCTATAGCAGATGTTTATCACACACATTTTCTAACAACAAACTGATTAGAAAGACAGCTCCCAGAAACATTCACCCAGGAGACTGAAAACTTCACTTGGTTTAAGGTGTCCTTGTTTCGTGATATACAGATGTGCTACACCTCGCGACCTTTGGCATTAACATATGCCATCCAATGATTAAAATGCTGGCTCGATGATCTTTCCCTTGGCATTTAAAGGAGTATGTGAACCAATATATATTGCATCCATCTTTCCCATACCCGTGCTCGTGAGTTTCACCATCATACCTGCATCACTTCAGTCTTTGTTCGCACATCAAGTTTTATTTGTTTTGTTAATTTTTGTTTGAAGCCGCACTCACCTATGTTCCAACTATATGACTGTGATCTGTAAATAATACAGTGATTGACACCATGAGCATCGATCGACGCAATTGGGATACGATGACGTGCATCAACCAAGTCAGCGAGCCACCCGATCCCGTTAGTCGCCTTTTACGACAAGCATTGGTTGCTGAAGACCTGTTCTGCCCCGGGTCTTCACGGGTCTGACAGGCTGGAATATGATGGCAATCAATGTTGCATTAACATGAAGTGTCATGTCTTCAACTGCAATACTGTCCAAATCGACGTCAAACAAACCTCACTCAAGCTAACACTCTGTAGACAAAATACTTTACACGGGTGCTATATATCCTTTAAACAGACACCCAAAAATATAATATATCTCTTTCTATCTCAGTCGGGTAGCATGTCCACATTATTTTCACTTTCGAAAACTTTGTGTGGTGAATCTTTTGTGCTCTGGTACTACGCTGTAATGGTTTTATGTTGAAGGAAATGATAACAGTGTTTTCACAACCTGAAACAAACTTGCCGCTGGACCATTCCGAAACTCTTTCCACCCACACAGACTGACCTTGACCTTATCTAAAATGATGACCTTGACATTATCTTTTCACAATCACGTATAATATTTGTTATTCCTTCGTATCGGAAACATTCACGCACTAAATGTACAAATGTAGGTCACCCCCATTAGTGGACTACTGTACAACAGTTAGGTGGTAGTTTAATGTTGTAATTGTGTTACATTGTCTCTGTTAAGATTAATTAGAAGATCATAGCATTGAGTTCAGGAATGTATTACTATCTAATGTAAGCAGTGTTGTGGAAGTCACTATTCATATCCTTGCGTGGTCAAGTGTAATCTAGAATCGTCTGAAATGTTCTAATACAGCTAGACTAACCAGCACTGTACACGTTTCTGAAATATACGTAGACAATGTATAGGTGGGCAAACGCGTGGCTATATCATCTTATCATCATTTCGTCTCATATTACATCAAGACCAACGGTTGTGTGAAGATCACTTTTCACCCTGAATATCCAGCCCAGGTCTTTTTGGAAAGCTGGACCACCATTGCTGCTAGGTGAATATTATTTCCACAGTTTTTATATTTTACCTGCATTTGTAATTGTACTGCCATTGAATTATGTACTGCCACTCTATTGTGTACTGCCATTGAAATTGCTGTGTAGTATAAATTTGTAAAGCTAATTAATTTTATAATGTAATTGTTAATCGTATGCCATGTCACCCGTGAAGATCCGGGTAAGAATAGATCTTCAGCAACCCATGCTTGCTGTAAAATGCGACTATGCTTGTCGTTAGAGGCGACTTATTGTCGCCCTGAGTGATATTCTATCGTTGTCTACAGTTAAATAAGCAGTCTGGGAAGTGACAATGGCTTAACCTATGCACGTGCAATACATGACAAGTAACAGTCAACGTGAGTATCAAATAATGTATTCCAGATGCCCCTGCACTCTTGGAACTTAAAAATGAGACATTATATCTCTTATTATCTGCGTGACCTCTCAGTAACGACTCTGAATGTACAGTTTAAATATACCTCAATCGTCAAAGGTTAATGAAAGGGTTTTAAACTGAAAGCAGATACCACATGAGGTGTACTGAGAAAAGCAATATGTAAAATGCAGAACTTCTTCTTTGATGACAGTTATGTGAAGTTTGGTGATAAGACATTCCGGCAAGAAGTAAGCATCCCCTTGGGCACCAATTGTGCTCCCGCCTTGCTCGTCTGTTTTTTATGCATATGAATTTCTGCTCGGTTTGGCAAAATCGATGATCTTATATCGTTCTATGATGGTCAAAAAGCCAAGAACCTTCCACTGATTTCCCCACCTGAACTAGGAATAAAAAAGACCATTGAGACCCCCGAATAAGTTTCATATTTACATTAATGCATGAAGATTCAGACTGACAAAAAGAATAGCCACAAGCCTGTATGACAAAAGGCTAAGTCACGTTTACCGTTATGCCTTGCAATATTCCAGCTTTAATTATTACAGAAAAAGTTTTATAATGTCGACAAATTATAAATATGTGAGTGAAGAACATGAAAATGGTAAGTAGGTCAACGAGCCATAAGATCATGTGCGTTCATTTCTGAATCTAACCATGGGACCAATAAACAGGGGATCGTTAAACCGGTAGACGTCATTGAACGTCGTTGTTATCTTAAAGGACATCCGTTAACGGCCATCGACAAGCATCGATCAACTCACGCTTCACTATAAGCTCCTGCACTAGCTCCCTAGTGACTAGATGGCTGAGACAGCATTCCTACCAAACCGCACGAAGTGCACATTAAACATAGTCTACACCAGTGAGGGCCTGGTTTAGAATAGGTCCCCAGCAACCCATTGCGAGTCGTCAGAGACGACAGAATTGAATCTGGTTGTCAGTCTCTGTGACCTGGCTGATTGCGTGTCATCTTGCCCCAATACCGATGATCGTTGCTTATGATTTCAGTTATATTGGTTTGCCCAACCAAAACAGAAATATACGTGTTTACAGCTTGGCATGACTATTGGAGAATTGCTGATCATGACTGCTGTGTCAAACAATATTCACAAAAAGTGTAAGAGTGAGTGCGTTGGGTTTAACGCTACTTTGAACACTATTCCAGTCATATCACGGAGTGTCAACTTCATTTGTGAGGAAAGCCTGAAGTATTGCAGGACTCGGACGTTTACAACTTTTGTGAAATCTACGACCAAGGTTAAGGTGCAGAAAAACCAAAAACATCGGGGCGAAACGGTTGTCCAACTAACAATGAAGCTGCACATCGAATTGCAACTCAGACGACCAGGCGATTGCGCCCCCTGCCCACTTATGTACTAGTTGTTTTGAAATAACTACCCGCAAAACAGTAATACATTTTCATACATAACTATATGTATGAACTGAGTGTGTCACTATTAGAAAGAAACTACCCTGGAAAAATAGTAGAATGCAATAAACAAGGTCCAAATCACAAAACCGTTGTAATCTTAAAAAAAACCTGTACATAACGAGAGTGTTCTCCCTTTTGTTACAATCTATTTAATCCCTAAAACCCGGAAATATTTGGAAATTTTCGGGAGACACTGTATTCTTTAAATAAGTGTAACGGACTAAAACAAAAAATGTTGATCAATAAAACTATTGAAAGAAGGCAGCCATAATCTTACTAATTGTTACTAGGGTTTGAAACAGGACAAAAGTGTAACAGACCTAATTGTTGTACTTGCGCTCATGTTTTTTCATGTTGCTCTTTTACATTCAAAGATGGAAAGACTTTCTTTGTCAGTGAAAACATGAATTGTGCTTCCAAAAACTTGTTTGATGTCATACATTGTGCTTGATGCAGAGGCGAATACATTGAACAGACAGGGGATACCCTAAGAGCGAGAGTGAGAGTCCAACGAGAGTCCAACACATTGATCATTGTGCTGGGCACAAAGCACCTAAATTAGTTATATTTCCGTTTTACAAATTTGAAAATGATGCATTGAAAAAGATAAAAGAAAGTTATTTTATTAATACTTTCAAACCCATATTAAATCGCCTCAAATAATTGAATTACTTTCTACAATTAGTGTACACTTTCCTGCCACTATATATATATCTGCATTTCAGTATGTGTCGTACGCCGGTCCCACACAATGTTATGCGTCTCATTGTATCGTCACAATGTTAGATCTACAACCCCAACTTCAACATGGCCCCCGAACCTGTAATACTTATGTTGTTCTTCACCGCCCATTGGATAGGATATGCCCACCCTTCGAGAATACCTGGTATCATCACTATTTGACAGTGATTCATAAACATGTGCTCATGATATAATGGGAATCGTACAGTCGTTAAGAGATTTCTTATAAATATGGATAGGATTTTGTTGCTTTTATTTAATGATGTCCATATCATAACGTATGATGTCAATCGAATCCGACTTATGCCACGTTATAGAATGTCACACGAATTCATATGTTGTTACCGCTAGATCCTGTCAAAATACTTGGTCACGGTGATAGTGCTCTTTAAGAATTACATGAACACAGATAACATGATTGATTGTGGATAAAAACAACCCTGCACGCTTCATGTTTTCCGTGTTTCCATAAAAGAGCATGCCTTGTGTTAATTGCGTTACAGACCCCTATCGCTGTCTCTGCCATCGATCATCACAAAAAAAACATTTCAAAGAGGAATGAGATATGTCTTACAATTATTTTTTTCAATTATGCATTACAACTTGTTGGAAAGAATCAAATTAGATTCTACCCCCTTACAACTAGTTAAGATATATCATTCTTCATTTTTTACCCTCCTTAATTCTTGTTATTGAACAGAGGAGTGTCTCAATACTGCAAGTACTGAAGCTGTGCAAATGTCAGGACTGTAAAAACTTGGTGTGGAAATATTGATTGCAAGTGTCAAGCCGTCTGGTGGATTCCGTGAAGGGTCACATAGCCATTTTGTATCCTCGCCAACACGGTTTCACTGACAATGTGACGTCACAGTTCGGATACAGAAGGAGCTTCCGTTATTTCTGTCTCTACCTCTCGTAGTCTTTTACATTCCGGTCCAGACAGCTACAGAACATGTCTCCAGGAAGACGTCCTCGCTAATGCTACACTATGTAGAACGATGGGACTCGGGCGATAATGTCGTGATTTAGAGAGAAGTGGTGCGTGAAGGTCATTTAACTTTGTTCCTTGTTGTATTATGCAAGGTTTGTCCTTGTGGACAGATGAATATTAGGCGGACTCGACACTATTACACACATGTATAGTACGGTTATAACGAACTCAAAGGGACTACTAATTTTAGTTCGTTTTAACCGTAGTTCGTTATAAGCATATATACAGCATAACTACAGCAAATAGTCGGGACCAAAACAGTAGTTCCTTATATCCGTCAGTAAGCGTGTTCGTTATAACCGTAGTTTACTGTACATGTATGTCAGTCGGACGTTGTACTATTAGGCAGACTTGATAGACATATATATGTCAAGCGGATTAGACACTTATATGTCAGGCAGGGCAGACCTTTTACTATTAGACAGACGTGGTAGACAGTTATGTGTTAGGCGGACCAGATAGACAGATTACAAAATTGCTTACGGCCATTTTTCCACTCACCAATTATTCCATTATCTCATGATCATTATTTCAAGGCTTACTTTCCAACAAAAGTTAGTTTGTTTATATTACCAGCCTCATGCCTGTGCGTGACGAAACAGTCAGTACCATCTCATAACAGTCCTTGTATATTTATTGCCCCGTTTAAACTAACTAGCCACTACAATCATCACTGTGGATAAACGTTGGCACATGTGTTGAAAGCTTTTGGCAGAAGCCTGCTGTTATATTAAGCCTGTTGTCTAAATGATATACCATTGTCGTCCATTTTAGGAGACCCCAGTTGCCCATTTAGAAGAGCTAAGCTGAATCTTGTTGAGAACAGGATGTCTTGGTTTCCCCTCCACCATTCATGGATCTGCCCTTGTTATGAATGTCGGTCTTTCCCTCCAATAACTGAAGTGGATTGTCGGCATAATATCTGTGTGTTATCTTATAACAGGAAATTGCACTTTTCATGAGGATAGAGCTGTTTGGTGGACAACGTGTGTGTATCTACCAAGGCCCTTAGCGATAAATCCATTGTGATACGGTGCTTCACATGTTTGTGTCAGCGTAGCGATTTAAAATGCAAGCCACTTAAAAAATGAAACGTTAACTCTCAGTGTCTCAGTTATCCACCGAAACAGATACAGTTTAGTGCACAAGGCAAAACAGCAGTGAAATTATACTATTTGTATGGAACACTGAAAATCAGCAGGGGTTCGCGAAAAGGGTAAGATCGTCAGTCCTACCGGGGCATCTTCCACTCAAACATTTTTCATAAAAAATAAGTGATTATTTGTTGTCTGACTACATTTCAGCTTGTTCAATAAATTCTTTTCAAAACCCTGTCACAATGGTTGGTGGCTGTGAAGTCTGAAACATAAAATAATATAATTGTTTCTAAAATTGTGATGGTCCAGAAAAATACTCCGTGTGTATAAATAACACCATTATTTTGGTTGCAGCCTTTCATTTTGATATTGTCAAATTGCTCTTTGGTGTACATCATGACGTCATGATTAGGTAATGCAACGGACATGGTTACAAACTTGGCTTTCGTCCAGGTTTGTTTGACTTTGTTTCCATGTTATACATTCTGTAGACTTCCTTGTTTCGACAAGGAACGATCATCATGGGACTTTGGCTATTGAACACACAGCTCACAGCGAACAAATGATATGCCTTTAAGTATACAAACAGCTAATATATTACGTGTGTACAAAGCTTTTTCAATTCTTATAAAAGTGACTTTTTCTTGATTTTATTTAACTTTGTAACAACCGACAAATTCCAAAATCGTATGCACGCCCCTGGTGATATACTGAACGATTTATAACATCGAACCCTTGTAGGCCTATTTATGTTAATTATTAAAACATGTTTTTGAGAATATTCTTAAAAACAATCTATCACTTTCTTAAATCGTATAACATCGTTGCTGATTTGAAACTAGTCAGGAATAGATTCGTCAAAACGTAATCTATCGTTGACGTCAGATGAATGCGTTTGTGTTTGGACCACTTGTGTTTAATAGCGTTTGTACCAATTGTGTTTAATAGCGTTTGTACCAATTATGTTTAACAGTTTTTGTACCATTTGTGTTTAATAGTACTTGTAGCAATTGGGTTTAAAAGTGTTTGTACCAATTGTGACAGAGGTGAAATTGAAGATGCATTCCACGTCTTATGTGAGTGTAACAAGTTTTCCAAGTAAAGATCTGCATATCTTTCTTTCTTAAAAAAGTACTATCAATCTGAAATTTTAGTGATAAATGTTATCAACTCACAAAACAAACATGTTTTCCTTTCAGTGGCTACATTTATAAAACATGCTTTAATATCAGATTCAAGAGGATGTATATTTTTGTATATGCACGTGACAATATATTATGAGTTAGCATCAATAAAATTTATAGGGCCGTCTTCACAACACAGCTCAGTTAGCAGTAGACTTACGCTGAGTCTCGGAAAATAAATAATGCGAAATGAAACAAGCAGCTACATTTCAATTGCAAAAGAGACCCATTGAGACGGGAGATTTAGACCTGTAGAAATCTAGACTTACTTCATTTAGTGCCATGGCATTACAGGGGCTCGGAGGAAGGGAAGATGATATGCATCAGGGACTGCGAGACAGACTAAGTCAGCAGATATCAGTGCGGCATTCGACAGACAACTCTCCGGCCTTGAAGCTAATACACACAAAAACGCCATTTTGAATGTGTTTTTCTTCGATCATGAATTTAAATTCCTTGTAATTCCACTGGCGACGTATTTCTTTTCCCGATTGTCTTCATTCAGCTATAGCAGATGTTTATCACACACATTTTCTAACAACAAACTGATTAGAAAGACAGCTCCCAGAAACATTCACCAAGGAGACTGAAAACTTCACTTGGTTTAAGGTGTCCTTGTTTCGTGATATACAGATGTGCTACACCTCGCGACCTTTGGCATTAACATATGCCATCCAATGATTAAAATGCTGGCTCGATGATCTTTCCCTTGCCATTTAAAGGAGTATGTGAACCAATATATATTGCATCCATCTTTCCCATACCCGTGCTCGTGAGTTTCACCATCATACCTGCATCACTTCAGTCTTTGTTCGCACATCAAGTTTTATTTGTTTTGTTAATTTTTGTTTGAAGCCGCACTCAGCTATGTTCCAACTATATGACTGTGATCTGTAAATAATACAGTGATTGACACCATGAGCATCGATCGACGCAATTGGGATACGATGACGTGCATCAACCAAGTCAGCGAGCCCGGCCACCCGATCTCGTTAGTCGCCTTTTACGACAAGCATTGGTTGCTGAAGACCTGTTCTTCCCCTGGTCTTCACGGGTCTGACACGCTGGAATATGATGGCAATCAATGTTGCATGAACATGAAGTGTCATGTCTTCAACAGCAATACTGTCCAAATCGACGTCAAACAAACATCACTCAAGCTAACACTCTGTAGACAATATACTTTACACGGGTGCTATATATCATGTAAACAGACACCCAAAAATATAATATATCTCTTTCTATCTCAGTCGGGTAGCATGTCCACATTATTTTCACTTTCTAAAACTTTGTGTGGTGAATCTTTTGTGCTCTGGTACTACGCTGTAATGGTTTTATGTTGAAGGAAATGATAACAGTGTTTTCACAACCTGAAACAAACTTGCCGCTGGACCATTCCGAAACTCTTTCCACCCACACAGACTGACCTTCACCTTATCTAAAATGATGACCTTGACATTATCTTTTCACAATCAGTTACGTAACGTATACTATTTGTTATTCCTTCGTATCGGAAACATTCACGCACTAAATGTACAAATGTAGGTCACACCCATTAGCGGACTACTGTACAACAGTTATGTGGTAGTTTAATGTTGTAATTGTGTTACATTGTCTCTGTTAAGATTAATTAGAAGATCATAGCATTGAGTTCAGGAATGTATTACTATCTAATGTAAGCAGTGTTGTGGAAGTCACTATTCATATCCTTGCGTGGTCAAGTGTAATCTAGAATCGTCTGAAATGTTCTAATACAGCTAGACTAACCAGCACTGTACACGTTTCTGAAATATACTTAGACAATGTATATCCGGGGAAACGCGTGCCTATATCATCTCACATTTCGTCTCATATTACATCAAGACCAACGGTTGAGTGAAGATCACTTTTCACCCTGAATATCCAGCCCAGGTCTTTTTGGAAAGCTGGACCACCATTGCTGCTAGGTGAATATTATTTCCACAGTTTTTATATTTTACCTGCATTTGTAATTGTACTGCCATTGAATTATGTACTGCCACAGCTAATTAATTTTATAATGTAATTGTTAATCGTATGTCATGTCACCCGTGAAGATCCGGGTAGGAATAGATCTTCAGCAACCCATGCTTGCTGTAAAATGCGACTATGCTTGTCGTTAGAGGCGACTTATTGTCGCCCTGAGTGATATTCTATCGTTGTCTACAGTAAAATAAGCAGTCTGGGAAGTGACAGTGGTTTAACCTATGCACGTGCAATACATGACAAGTAACAGTCACCGTGGGTATAAAATAATGTTTTCCAGATGCTCCTGAACTACACTCTTGGAACTTAAAAATGAGACATTATATCTCTTATTATCTGCGTGACCTCTCAGTAACGACTCCGAATGTACAGTTTAAATATACCTCAATCGTCAAAGGTTAATGAAAGGGTTTTAAACTCAAAGCAGATACCACACGAGGTGTACTGAGAAAAGGAATATGTAAAATGCAGAACTTCTTCTTTGATGACAGTTATGTGAAGTTTGGTGATAAGACATTCCGGCAAGAAGTAAGTATCCTCTTGGGCACCAATTGTGCACCCGCCTTTCTTGTCTGTTTTTTATGCATATGAATTTCTGCTCGGTTTGGCAAAATCGATGATCTTATATCGTTCTATAATGGTCAAAAAGCCAATTACCTTCCACTGATTTCCCTACCCGAACTAGGAATAAAAAAGACCATTGAGACCCCCGAATAAGTTTCATATTTACATTTATGCATGAAGATTCAGATTGACAAAAAGAATAGCCACAAGCCTGTATGACAAAAGGCTAAGTCACGTTTACCGTTATGCCTTGCAATATTCCAGCTTTAATTATTACAGAAAAAGTTTTTATAATGTCGACAAATAAATATAAATATGTGAGTGAAGAACATGAAAACGGTAAGTGGGTCAACGAGCCATAAGATCATGTGCGTTCATTTCTGAATCTAACCAACTCCATGGGACCAATAAACAGGGGATTGTTAAACCGGTAGACGTCATTGAACGTCGTTGTTATCTTAAAGGACATCCGTTTACGGCCATCGACAAGCATCGATCAACTCACGCTTCACTATAAGCTCCTGCACTAGCTCCCTAGTGACTAGATGGCTGAGACAGCATTCCTACCAAACCTCACCAAGTGCACATTAAACATAGTCTACACCAGTGAGGGCCTGGTTTAGAATAGGTACTCAGCAACCCATTGCGAGTCGTCAGAGACGACAGAATTGAATCTGGTTGTCAGTCTCTGTGACCTGGCTGATTGCGTGTCATCTTGCCCCAATACCGATGATCGTTGCTTATGATTTCAGTTATATTGGTTTGCCCAATCAAAATAGAAACATACGCTTGGCATGATGTAACTGGAATAATGCTGACTGCTGTGTAAAACAATATTCACCCACGTGTAAGAGTTAGTGCGTTGGGTTTAACGCCACTTTGAACAGTATTCCAGTCATATCACGGAGTGTCAACTTAATATGGGAGGAAAGCCTGAAGTATTGCAGGTCTCGGACGTTTACAACTTTGGTGAAACCCACGACCAAGGCCAAAGTGCAGACAAACCAAAAACCTCATTATCGGGGCGAAACGGATTTCCAACTCACAATGAAGCTGCATATCGAATTGCGGCACCGTAGACGACCAGACGACTGCACCCCCTGCCCACTTATGTACTAGTTGTTTTGAAATAACTACCCGCAAACAGTAATACATTTTCATACATGACTATATGTATGAACTGAGTGTGTCACTATTAGAAAGAAACTACGCTAGAAAAATAGTAGAATGCAATAAACAAAGTCAAATCACAAAACCGTTGTAATCTTCCAAAACCCAAAGTTACATAACGAGTTCTCCCTTTTGTTACAACCTATTTAATCCCTAAAACCCGGAAATATTTGGAAAATTTCGGGAGACACTGTATTCTTTAAATAAGTGTAACGGACTAAAACAAAAAATGTTGATCAATAAAACTTTTGAAAGAAGACAGCCATAATCTTAAACAGATTGTTACTAGGGTTTGAAACAGTACAAAAGTGTAACAGACCTAATTGTTGTACTTGACCTCATGTTTTTTCATGTTGCTCTTTCACATTCAAAGATGGAAAGACTTTCTTTGTCAGTGAAAACATGAATTGTGCTTCCAAAAACTTGTTTTATGTCATACAATGTGCTTGATGCAGAGGCGAATACATTGAACAGACAGGGGATACCCTTAGAGCGAGAGTGAGAGTCCAACAAGAGTCCAACACATTGATCATTGTGCTGGGCACAAAGCACCTAAATCAGTTATATTTCCGTTTTACAAATTTGAAAATGATGCACTAATAAAGATAAAAGAAAGTTATTTTATTAATACTTTCAAACCCATATTAAATCGCCTCAAATAATTGAATTACTTTCTACAATTATTGTACACTTTCCTGCCTCTCTATATATATATCTGTATTTCAGTATGTGTCGTACGCCGGTCCCACACAATGTTATGCGTCTCATTGTGACGTCACAATGTAATATCTACAACCCTAACTTCAACATGGCCCCCGAACCAGTAATACTAGTGTGGTATTCACCGCCCATTAATTGGTATCATCACTATTTGACAGTGATTCATAAACATGTGCTCATGATATAATGTGGATCGTACAGTCGTTAAGATATTTCTTATAAATATGGATATGATTTTGTGGCTTTTATTTAATGATCGCATTATCACAACGTATGATGTTAATCGAATCAGACTTATGCCACGTTATAGAATATCACACGAATTCATATATTGTTACCGCTAGATCCTGTCAAAATACTTGGTCACGGTGATAGTGAGTGAGTGAGTGAATATGGTTTTACGCCGCTTTTAGCAATATTCCAGCAATATCACGGCGGGGGACACCAGAAATGGGCTTCACACATTGTACCCACACGGTGATAGTGCTATTTAAGAATTACATGAACACAAAGAACAACCCCGATCTGTAATTAAGTTCCCCATTCACATGAAGACGTATGACAGGAGAATCTGTGAGACTGCTAATTTTTGTGACCGATAATTGTGTGGCCCTGACACAGTGGTGAGCGTGTGTTCGTTCTGCTTAATTGTAAGATATTTGTGAAAAGGTATATACATTAGAGGTGAGGTGAGGTAAAATTTTGATTTAACGTCGCGTTCAAGATTATTGCACTTATACAGCGACGTGCATGCACGTGTGTGTGGCTGCTTCTATTTGTCCGGACTGATACCGATTTATAGTGCTAGCTCACTGAGATACCATGCCACAGTTTAACATGAATACCCCACTCAGACACAGTATACTGTCTCCGAAACGACCAGTCCTTGTTTAAGCCTCTTATGCCGAGCGCCAGACAGGGTAACAACAAGTACCATCTTTTAACGTCTTTTGATATGACGCGGCAGGGGATCGAACCCCGGACCTTCCGCTCTCCGGGCGGACGCTCTCCCACAAGACCACGGAGGCGGTCTATACATTTGAGGTGTTGGTATCAGTATAAAGCATTCCTCAGTGTCATTGTAGAGCTTCACAAGAATGCTTTTGGTCTTCATTGGGCCATAACCTTTTCCACTGTATGGTTGTTTCGGCTTTTGACTTGATTAGGATTAGGACAATGGTAAGCCAACTGGAGATGTAGTTCCAGGTCCTTTGATATATGATCCATACATCACCGACAGATTTGTAGTGCTGTCGATTGGTATGGTGTAGTCGGAGATTTGGTATGAATACGGAAAGTGTTTTGTAAAGGTAATTGATCCCATTCTGATCGATGATGTTAGTTTGTTCTCATCTTGTTCAAATGTTCTTCGAAATTACATATTGTCTCCTTTTGTGTGACCCTGGCCTAGGATGGTTCAACGGTATTTCTCGAATCATTGAAGTTCTGGCATTAAGATGACCGTTCCAGTGTCTGCTTGTTTCTTCACGTGGCGCTGATCAAATGATAATTGATTTCTAGATAAGATCCATTTATATTTTCACAGATTCAGATGGATGTATTATTGTCATCAAACTTTATATGATTAATTGTGGATAAAAACAACCCTGCACGCTTCATGTTTTCCGTGTTTCCATAAAAGAGCATGCCTTGTGTTAATTGCGTTACAGACCCCTATTGCTGTCTCTGCCATCGATCATAACAAAAAAACATTTCAAAGAGGAATGAGATGACTTACAATATATTTTTTTCAATTATGCAATGCAACGTGTTGGAAAGAATCAAATTAGATTCTACCCCCTTGCAACTAGTTAAGATATATCATTCTTCATTTTTTACCCTCCTAAATTCTTGTTATTGAACAGAGGAGTGTCTCAATACTGCACGTACTGAAGCTGTGCAAATGTCAGGCCTTTAAAAAACTTGGTGTGTAAATATTGATTGCAAGTGTCAACCCGTCTGGTGGATTCCGTGAAGAGCCATTCAGCCATTTTGTATCCTCGCCAGCACGGTCTCACTGACAAAGTGACGTCACAGTTCGGATTCAGAAGGAGCCTCCGTTATTTCTGTCTCTACCTCTCGTAGTCTTTTACATTCCGGTCCTACCCAACTACAGAACATGTCTCCAGGAAGACGTCCTCCCTAATGCTACACTATGTAGAACGATGGGACTCGGGGGATAATGTCGTGATGTAGAGAGAAGTGGTGCGTGTAGATCATTTAGCTTTGTTCCTTGTTGTATTATGCAAGGTTTTCCTGGTGGACAGATGAATATTAGGCAGACGCGACACTATTACACACATGTAAAGTACGGTTATAACGAACTCAAAGGGACTACTAATTTTAGTTCGTTTTAACCGTAGTTCGTTATAAGCATATATACAGCATAACTACAGCAAATAGTCGGGACCAAAAAAGGAGTTAGTTATATCCGTCAGTTCGTTATAAGCGTGTTCGTTATAACCGTAGTTTACTGTACATGTATGTCAGGCGGACGTTGTACTATTAGGTGAACTTGATAGATAGATATGTGTCGGGCGGACTAGATAGACAGATGTACGTTAGGCTAACGTGATGTAGAAATCGACGGAGTAGATAGATGTATGCTAGGCGGACTGGATACAAAAGCGTAATGTAAGATTCTGTTGGACAGATCTGTAATAGGCGTACTTGATAGACATATATATGTTAAGCGGATTAGACACTTATATGTCAGGCAGGGCAGACCTTTTACTATTAGACAGACTTGATAGACAGTTATGTGTTAGGCTGACCAGATAGACAGATGACAAAATTATTTACGGCCATTTTTCCACTCACCAATTATTCCATTAACTGTGGCACCAGTGCACCAAGGATAATTATTTTAAGGCTTACCTTCCAACAAAAGTTAGTTTGTTTATATTACCAGCCTCATGCCTATGCGTGACGAAACAAATCAGTACCATCTCATAACAGTCCTTGTATATTTATTGCCCCGTTAAAACTAACCAGCCACTACAATCATCACTGTGGATAAACGTTGGCACACGTGTTGAAAGCTATTGACAGAAGCCTGCTGTTATATGAACCCTGTTGTCTAGATGATATTCCATTGTAGTCCATTTTAGGAGACCCCAGTTGCCCATCTAGAAGAGCTAAGCTGAATCTTGTTGAGAACAGGATGTCTTCGTTCCCACTCTACCATTCATGGATCTGGCCTTGTTATGAATGTCGGTCTTTCCCTCCAATAACTGAAGTGGATTGTCGGCATGATATCTGTGTGTTATCTTATAACAGGCAATTGCACTTTTCATGAGGATAGAGCTGTTTGGTGGACAAAGTGTGTGTATCTACCAAGGCCCTTAGCGATAAATCCATTGTGATTCGGTGCTTCGAATTCACATGTTTGTGTCAGCGTAGCGATTTAAAATTCAAGCCACTTAAAAATGAAACGTTAACTCTCAGTGTCTCAGTTATCCGCCGAAACAGATACAATTTAGTGCACAAGGCAAAACAGCAGTGAAATTAAACTATTTGTATGGAACATTGAAAATCACCAGGGGTTCGCGGAAAGGGTAAGAATGTCAGTCCTACTGGTGGCATCTTCTACTCAAACATTTTTCATTAAAAAAATGTGATTATTTGTTGTCTGACTACATTTCAGCTTGTAACATGTATTTTTTTCAAAACACTGTCACAATTGTTGGTTGCTGTGAAGTCTGAAACATAAAATAATATAATTGTTTCTAAAATGGTGATGGTCCAGAAAAATACTCCGTGTGTATAAATGCTATAAATAACAACATTATTTTAGTTGCAGCCTTTCATTTTTGATATTGTCAAATTGCTCTTTGGTGTTTATCATGACGTCCGATGCCCCATTGCGTAATGCAACGGACATGGTTACAAACTTGGCTTTCGTCAAGGTTTGTTTGACTTTGTTTCCATGTAATACATTCTGTAGACTTCCTTGTTTCGACAAGGAACAATCATCATGTGACTATGAATATTGGACATATGATATGCCTTAAAGTTTACAAACATTTAATACATTACGTGTGTACGAAGCTTTTTCAATTCTTATAAGAGTGACTTTTTCTTGATTTTATTTAACTTTGTAACAACCGACAAATTCCAAAATCGTATTCACGCCCCTGGTGATATGCTGAACTATTTATAACATCGAACCCTTGTAGGCCTATTTATGTTAATTATTAAAACATGTTTTTGAGAATATTCTTAAAAACAATCTATCACTTTCTGAAATCGTATAACATCGTTGCTGATTTGAAACTAGTCAGGAATATATTCGTCAAAACGTAATTTATCGTTGACGTCAGATGAATGCGTTTGTGTTTGGACCAATTGTGTTTAATAGCGTTTGTACCAATTGTGTTTAATAGGGTTTGTATAAATGTGTCTAATAGTGTTTGTACCAATTGTGTTTAATAGTGTTTGTACCAAATGTGTTTATTAGAGTTTGCACCCATTGTGTTTAATAGTGTTTGTACCAATTGTGTTTAATATTGTTTGCATCAATTGTGAAAGAGGTGAAATTGAAGATGAATTCCACGTCTTATTTAAGTGTAACAAGTGTTCTAAATTAAGATCTGCATGCCTTTCTTTCTTAAAAAATGACAATAAATCTGAATGCTATCAAGTCACAAAAGAAACATGCTATCCTTTCAGTGGCTACTCATATGAAACATGCTTTAATATCAGATTCAAGATGTAATTTCTGTATATCAACGTGATATGTCTGTCTGTCTGTCTGTCAGTCTGCAACAAAGCTCAACCACCAGAAAACCCAAACGCCCCTTCTGGTTGACTACATGTAGGCATCTGGATCAGTCATACAGTATTTTATTGGGATGTTCATACGGTAAGTAGACACAGGAGTTTTAAATTCCTAGTTACATTACACGAGATAAATAGAACCGTCTGCACAGCACAGCTCAGTGAGCAGTAGACTTACGCTGAGTCTCGGAAAAAAAATAATGCGAAATGAAACAAGAAGCTACATTTCAATTGAAAAAGAGACCCATTAAGACGGGAGATTTAGACCTGTAGAAATCTAGACTTTCTTCATTTAGTGCCATGGCATTACAGGGGCTAGGCGGAAGGGAAGATAATATGCATCAGGGACTGTGAGACAGACTTAGTCAGCAGATATCAGTGCGGCATTCGACAGACAACTCTGCGGCCTTTAAGCTAATACACAAAAACGCAATTATGAATGTGTTTTTGTTCGATCATGATTTTAAATTCCTTGTTATTCCACTGGCGACGTATTTCTTTTCCCGATTGTTTTCATTCAGCTATAGCAGGTGTTTATCGCACACATTTTCTAACAACAAACTTATTAGAAAGACAGCTCCCAGAAACATTCACACAGGAGACTGAAAACTTCACTTGGTTTAAGGTGTCCTAGTTTCGTGATATACAGCATGTGCTACACCTCGCGACCTTTGGCATTAACATATGCCATCCAATGATTAAAATGCTGACTCGATGATCTTTCCCTTGGCATTTTAAGGAGTATGTGAACCAACATATATTGCCTCCATCTTCCCCATACCCGTGCTCGTGAGTTTCACCAACGTACCTGCATCACTTCAGTCTTTGTTCGCACATCAAGTTTTATTTGTTTTGTTTATTTTTGTTTAAAGCCGCACTCAGCAATGTTCTAACTATATGACTTTCTGTAAATAATACAGTGATTGGCATCATGAGCATCGATCGACGCAATTGGGATACGATGGCGTGCATCAACCAAGTCAGCGAGCCCGACCACCCGACCCCGTTAGTCGCCTTTTACGACAGGCATGGGTTGCTGAAGACCTGTTCTAACCCGTATCTTCACGGGTCTGACACGCTGGAATATGGTCGCAACAGAAGTTGCATGAACATGAAGTGTCATGTCTTCAACAGCAATACTGTCCAAATCGACGTTAAACAAACCTCACTCAAGCTAACACTCTGTAGACAATATACTTTACACGGGTGCTATATATCATGTAAACAGACACCCAAAAATATAATATATCTCTTTCTATCTCAGTCGGGTAGCATGTCCACATTTATTTCTCTTTATAAAACTGTGTGTGGTGAATCTTTTGTGCTCTGGTACTACGCTGTAATGGTTTTATGTTGAAGGAAATGATAACAGTGTTTTCACAACCTGAAACAAACTTGCAGCTGGACCATTCCGAAACTCTTTCCACCCACACAGACTAACTTTGACCTTATCTAAAATGATGACCTTGACATTATCTTTTCACAATCAGTTACGTAACATTATCTTTTCATAATCAGTTACGTATAATATTTGTTATTCCTTCGTATCTGAGACATTCACGCACTAAATGTACATATGTAGGTCACACCCATTAGCGGACTTCTGTACAACAGTTAGGTGGTAGTTTAATGTTGTAATTCTGTTACATTGTCTCTGTTAAGATTATTTAGAAGATCATAGCATTGAGTTCAGGAATGTATTACTATCTAATGTAAGCAGTGTTGTGGAAGTCACTATTCATATCCTTGCTTGGTCAAGTGTAATCTAGAATCGTCTTAAATGCTCTAATACAGCTAGACTAACCAGCACTGTACACATGTTTCTGAAAGATACTTAGACAATGTATAGGTGGGCAAACACGTGCCTATATCATCTCACATTTCATCTCATATTACATCAAGACCAACGGTTGAGTGAAGATCACTTTTCAAATTGAATATCCAGCCCAGGCCTATTTTGGAAAGCTGGACCACCATTGCTGCTAGGTGAATATTATATCCACCGCTTTTATATTTTACCTGCATTTGTAATTGTACTGCCATTGAATTACGTACTGCCACCCTAATGTGCACTGCCATTGTAATTGCTGTGTAGTATGGATTTGTAAAGCTAATTAATTTTATAATGTAATTGTTAATCGTATGCCATGTCACCCGTGAAGATCCGGGTAGGAATAAATCTTCAGCAACCCATGCTTGCTGTAAAATGCGACTATGCTTGTCGTAAGAGGCGATTTATTGTCGCCCTGAGTGAAATTCTATCGTTGTCTACACTTTATAAGCAGTCTGTGAAGTGACAGTGGTTTAACCTATGCACGTGCAATACATGACAAGTAACAGTCACCGTGGGTATAAAATAATGTATTCCAGATGCTCCTGAACTACACTCTTGGAAGTTAAAAATGAGACATTATATCTCTTATTATCTGCGTGACCTCTCAGTAACGACTCCGAATGTACAGTTTAAATATACCCCAATCGTCAAAGGTTAATGAAAGGGTTTTAAACTCAAAGCAAAAACCACATGAGGTTTACTGAGAAAAGCAATATGTAAAATGCAGGACTTCACAGTTAAGTGAAGTTTGGTGATAAGACATTCCGGCAAGAAGTAAGCATCCTCTTGGGCACCAATTGTGCTCCTGCCTTGCTCGTCTGTTTTTTATGCATATGAATTTCTGCTCGGTTTGGCAAAATCGATGATCTTATATCGTTCTATAATGGTCAAAAAGCCAATTACCTTCCACTGATTTCCCCCACCTTAACTTTGAATAAAAAAGACCATTGAGACCACCGAATAAGTTTCATATTTACATTTATGCATGAAGATTCAGATTGACAAAAAGAATAGCCACAAGCCTGTATGACAAAAGGCTAAGTCACGTTTACCGTTATGCCTTGCAATATTCCAGCTTTAATTATTACAGAAAAAGTTTTTATAATGTCGACAAATAAATATAAATATGTGAGTGAAGAACATGAAAATGTTAAGTAGGTCAACGAGCCATAAGATCATGTGCGTTCATTTCTGAATCTAACCATGGGACCAATAAACAGGGGATTGTTAAACCGGTAGACGTCATTGAACGTCGTTGTTATCTTAAAGGACATCCGTTTACGGCCATCGACAAGCATCGATCAACTCACGCTTCACTATAAGCTCCTGCACTAGCTCCCTAGTGACTAGATGGCTGAGACAGCATTCCTACCAAACCGCACGAAGTGCACATTAAACATAGTCTACACCAGTGAGGGCCTGGTTTAGAATAGGTCCCCAGCAACCCATTGCGAGTCGTCAGAGACGACAGAATTGAATCTGGTTGTCAGTCTCTGTGACCTGGCTGATTGCGTGTCATCTTGCCCCAATACCGATGATCGTTGCTTATGATTTCAGTTATATTGGTTTGCCCAATCAAAACAGAAATATATGTGTTTACAGCTTGGCATGACTATTGGAGAATTGCTGATCATGACTGCTGTGTAAAACAATATTCACCCACGTGTAAGAGTTAGTGCGTTGGGTTTAACGCCACTTTGAACAGTATTCCAGTCATATCACGGAGTGTCAACTTAATATGGGAGGAAAGCCTGAAGTATTGCAGGACTCGGACGTTTACAACTTTGGTGAAACCTACGACTAAGGTCAAGGTGCAGAAAAACCAAAAACATTATCGGGGCGAAACGGTTTTCCAACTCACAATGAAGCTGCACATCGAATTGCGGCGCCATAGACGACCAGGCGACTGCGCCCCCTGCCAACGTATGTACTAGTTGTTTTGAAATAACTACCCGCAAACAGTAATACATTTTCATACATGACTATATGTATGAACTGAGTGTGTCACAATTAGAAAGAAACTACCCTGGAAAAATAGTAGACTGCAATAAACAAAGTCAAATCACAAAACCGTTGTAATCTTCCAAAACCCAAAGTTACATAACGAGTTCTCCCTTTTGTTACAACCTATTTAATCCCTAAAACCCGGAAATATTTGGAAAATTTCGGGAGACACTGTATTCTTTAAATAAGTGTAACGGACTAAAACAAAAAATGTTGATCAATAAAACTATTGAAAGAAGGCAGCCATAATCTTAAACAGATTGTTACTAGGGTTTAAAACAGTACAAAAGTGTAACAGACCTAATTGTTGTACTTGACCTCATGTTTTTTCATGTTGCTCTTTTACATTCAAATATACATTTGAGGTGAGGTGAGGTAAAATTTGGATTTAACGTCGCGTTCAAGATTATTGCACTTATACAGCGACGTGCATGCACGTGTGTGTGGCTGCTTCTACTTGTCCGGACTGATACCGATTTATAGTGCTAGCTCACTGAGATACCATGCCCCAGTTTAACATGAATACCCCACTCAGACACAGTATACTGTCTCCGAGACGACCAGTCCTTGTTTAAGCCTCTTATGCCGAGCGCCAGACAGGGTAACAACAAGTACCATCTTTTAACGTCTTTTGGTATGACGCGGCAGGGGATCGAACCCCGGACCTTCCGCTCCACGGAGGCGGTCTATACATTTGAGGTGTTGGTATCAGTATAAAGCATTCCTCAGTGTCATGGTAGAGCTTCACAAGAACGCTTTTGGTCTTCATTGGGCCATAATCTTTTCCACTTTATGGTTGTTTCGGCTTTTGACTTGATTAGGATTAGGACAATGGTTAGCCAACTGGAGATGTAGTTCCAGGTCCTTTGATATACGATTCATACATCACCGACAGATTTGTAGTGCTGTCGATTGATATGGTGTAGTCGGAGTCTTACAATTTACTCTACTTTGAGCAAAGATTTGGTATGAATACGGAAAGGGTTTTGTAAGGGTAATTGATCCCATTCTTATCGATGATGTTAGTTTGTTCTCATCTTGTTCAAATGTTCTTCAAAATTACATATTGTTTCCTTTTGTGTGACCCTACGTACCCTAGGAGGGTTCAACGGCACTTCTCGAATCATTGAAGTTCTGGCATTGAGATGCATTCAAGTTTCTTCACGTGGCGCTGATCAAATGATAATTGATTTCTAGATAAGATCCATTTATATTTTCACAGATTCAGATGGATGTATTATTGCCATCAAACTTTATATGATTAATTGTGGACAAAAACAACCCTGCACGCTTCATGTTTCCCGTGTTTCCATAAAATAGCATGCCTTGTGTTAATTGCGTTACAGACCCCTATCGCTGTCTCTGCCATCGATCATAACAAAAAAATATTTCAAAGAGGAATGAGATGTCTTACAATATTTTTTTTCAATTATGCATTGCAACGTGTTTAAAAAAATCAAATTAGATTCTACCCCGTTACAACTAGTTAAGATATATCATTCTTCATTTTTTACCCTCCTAAATTCTTGTTATTGAACAGAGGAGTGTCTCAATACTGCACGTACTGAAGCTGTGCAAATGTCAGGGCTTTAAAAAGCTTGGTGTGGAAATATTGATTGCAAGTGTCAACCCGTCTGGTGGATTCCGTGAAGGGTCACACAGCCATTTTGTATCCTCGTCAACACGGTTTCACTGACAATGTGACGTCACAGATCGGATACAGAAGGAGCTTCCGTTATTTCTGTCTCTACCTCTCGTAGTCTTTTACATTCCGGTGCAGACAGCTACAGAACATGTCTCCAGGAAGACGTTCTTGCTAATGTAACACTGTGTAGAACGATGGGCCTCGGGCGATAATGTCATGATTCAGAGAGAAGTGGTGCGTGCAGACAATTACGTACTGACTTTGTTCCTTGTTGTATTATGGAAGGTTTGTCCTGGTGGACACATGTATGTTAGGCGGACTTGATACTATTAGACACATGTATGTCAGGCGGACTTGATACTATTAGACACATGTATGTCAGGCGGACTTGACACTATTAGACACATGTATGTCAGGCGGACTTGGTGCTATTAGACACATGTATGTCAGGCGGACTTGGTACAATTACACACATGTATGTCAGGCGGACTTGGTGCTATTAGACACATGTATGTCAGGCGGACTTCATACTATTAGACACAAGTATGTCAGGCGGACTTGGTACTATTAGACACATGTATGTCAGGCGGACTTGGTACTATTAGACACATGTATGTCAGGCGGACTTGGTGCTATTAGACACATGTATGTCAGGCGGACTTAATACTATTAGACACATGTATGTCAGGCGGACTTGGTACTATTAGACACATGTATGTCAGGCGGACTTGGTACAATTACACACATGTATGTCAGGCGGACTTGGTGCTATTAGACACATGTATGTCAGGCGGACTTCATACTATTAGACACAAGTATGTCAGGCGGACTTGGTACTATTAGACACATGTATGTCAGGCGGACTTGGTACTATTAGACACATGTATGTTAGGAGGACTTGATACTATTAGACACATGTATGTCAGGCGGACTTAATACTATTAGACACATGTATGTCAGGCGGACTTGGTACTATCAGACACATGTGTGTCAGGTGGACTTGGTACAACTACACACATGTATGTCAGGCGGACTTGGTGCTATTAGACACAGGTATGTCAGGCGGACTTGGTACTATTACACACATGTATGTCAGGCGGACTTGGTACAACTACACACATGTATGTCAGGCGGACTTGATACTATTAGACACATGTATGTCAGGCGGACTTGGTACTATTAGACACATGTATGTTAGGAGGACTTGATACTATTAGACACATGTATGTCAGGCGGACTTGATACTATTAGACACATGTATGTCAGGCGGACATGATACTATTAGACACATGTATGTCAGGCGGACTTGGTACAACTACACACATGTATGTCAGGCGGACTTGATACTATTAGACACATGTATGTCAGGCGGACTTGGTGTTATTAGACACATGTATGTCAGGCGGACTTGGTACTATTAGACACACGTATGTCAGGCGGACTTGATACCATTAGACACATGTATGTCAGGCGGACTTGGTGTTATTAGACACATGTATGTCAGGCGGACTTGGTACTATTAGACACATGTATGTCAGGCGGACTTGGTACTATTAGACAGATTTGATAGACAGATATGTGTTAAGCGGACTCGATAGACAGATAACGTGATGTACAGATATGTGTTCGACGGAGTTGATAGATGTATGCCGGGCGGACTAGATATCAAAGTGTCACGTAAGAATCTATAAGACAGATGTGTGATACGCGGACTTGATAGACATATATATGTCAAGCGGATTAGACACATGTGTGGCAGGCGGGCTTAATTCAAACCATACCTTTCAAAATTATGTGATAAATGACTAAAAAATGACACCGCAATCGGTCACCTTCAAGACGCTTGTTCACAAACAGCAAGCTCCGTAAGAGATCTGCTCGGGCGCACGTGTTTTGTTGCAGTCTGCTTGATTTACTGTGTTTGGTACCACTGACAAATTGACGGGTCTTATAATTAATATGGATTCTATCTTTGTGTGTAATTTGTTTGGCTATTTAAATAAACTATGTACAAATTCCATAGTTTGGTTGCTTTCTGCTGGTTTTCCTCGGAAGGACTGTATTACCTTTAAAACAAGATCTCCGTAAAGCGAGAACATACAAGAACCACGTAAAAAAAACATAACAGATTCAAGTGTAAGTATGTGACATTGCATTGCCATGTATTTGACGTACTAGAGGCCCGTGAAGATCCGGGGTAGAATAGGTCTTCAGCAACCCATGCTTGTCGTAAAAGGCGACTATGCTTGTCGTAAGAGGCGACTCATGGGATCAGGTGGTCAGACTCGCTGACTTGGTTGATGCATGTCATCGTATCCCAAATGCGTTGATCGATGATCATGATGTCAATCACTCTATTGTCCGATCCAGACCCGATTATTTACAGACAGCCGTCAAATATATAGCTGGAATATTGGTGACTTTGGCGTTAAACAACAAACAAACAAACAAAAACTTACCAGATCCAAACACCGACCTTACGGAACCTAGCAAAGACGTCAGGTGGTCCCTGCGACATGAGCTACGTTCATTGGCTAAGATAAAACATTCAACACTGCATCATTGCAACATTCATGCAACTTGCCGTAGTGAAGAGTCTGCTTCATATATCAAGGCGTTGGTGATGAAGAGACTGACAAATGAAAGTGGTCATTTATATGTGTTTTGCAATCTGCTGTGGTGGAATAGATTAATCTTGTACGACTTTTTTAATTTATTTGAACCAGTGGGTAAATTGTGTCAGACATGTGAGAAATTGCACCCATGTGATAAGGAACGTCAATACTTGGGGATAGGACGGAGAATTCCCAATTACCACTAACACGTTGGTTCAAGGCGTTCATCTTTAAGCTGACTTTAAAACAAACTGATTATAGTAATATAACATCAATTTGAATGCATTCATTTCTTTACGAAATAACTTCTCCTAAAACGGTTGTAAAATGCACTATTGGCTCGTTGAGGGAGGCGGGTCTTGCTGAACAGGAGGACAAGACACAATCAAATGCTAAGCCGGTTGAGGAATCCATTCATTTGTACATCTGACACTCACGAATCAACGTTAATTTGTGATCACACCAGTTCTTCTCAAAACGGCTGGACATGTCCTTGTGATCCATTTGTGACTGAAGGTCAAGGTGGGTTATGGTGAAGGTGAAGTCGACTCTAAAGTATTTCGAGAATGAGAACATTTCAGTGTATGCCACTCCAAGGTTGAAAATCCTATTCAAAGAAAGGATGACTGCATTAACGACCATTCCTCCAGTGTCTATTTAAGGCTCCTTTCACCCCAGTCAGCGTCCATCCTGTCCTTCAAAAGTACCGTCAAGGGAACAGTGACAGTACGGAGGACCATTTGCGTCAGTGCGTTTGATGAACCTACGAATGCCATCTCATTGCCATGTTACCACTCTTACCTTGGACACCACAGGACAGGTCGTCCACAGTCTCATCTCACATAGTGTGATTTATGGGATAAAAAGGCCCAACACCTGTGCCTGCAAACCAAATGCAAACTAAACAAAAAGAGTGAGTGAGTGAGTTGGGTTTAACGCCGCTTTAAACAGTATTCAAGTTATATCGCGGCGTGTCAGCTTAATGTGGGAGGAAAGCCCGAAGTGATGCAGGTCTCGGACGTTTACCACTTCGGTGAAACCCACGATGCTGCTGACATACCTAGAAACATAATCGGGGCGAACCGGGATTCGAACCCACAATCATAGGTTTCTGGCGTGCCCAAGGGACGCAACTCTGCACAGCGAATCGCGGCGCCTTAGACGACTGGGCCACCCTCGCCCCCTAAACAAAAAGACCTCCCAGAAAGCCGCTTCAGATGGTGTGAACGTACATGTACTAAGGTCTGATAACAACATGGCACGAGAGGGTGATCACGTCCATTACACTGGGGGAACACGCACCAGGAACATATGAAGGTGGGTTCGAATCCCGATGTTTGGCCTGACTACTTTTCTACCTATGTTTCCACCATACCTGTGTTCGTTCGTTTCACCAATATGGCCACATCTGAGATCTTGATCACTTATGGATTTCTTCAATCATGAGACTGAGATACAGTAACTGAAACACTGCTAGAAGCGGTGTTAAACTATATGCACTCTTTCAGACATTACACGAGAAAATATTCTCGCCGTTTTCAGTGGTATAGAAAGCAAAAAGAAGATGTTATTAATGTGAACAATCAATCAAATCAATCAAATCGTTTTCAATCAAAAGTTATGAATTTTGACGCAATTTTTCCGTTTTGATTTCCTGCACAGCAATATAAGGACCCGAAATGCGTTTTGAGGCGGATTTTGGCTATAATGGGATAACTAGGAAATATTTGAAAGTTAAACATCACTGTTGCATGTTGTATTAAACCACACTGCATTAATCACGCTCTCACTCATTACATGAGGAAAAGATAGGTCGATTTCAGTAATATTGAAGGCAAAAAGAAGGCGCTATTAATGTGCATATTTAATCAAGCCATTTGTTCGAGAGACAGGACCTTTTCCGTACAGTCCTGGAACTGCGTGTTGATGCCGATTTATCCCAGGATAGGATAACTAGGAAATATTAGAACGTTAAACACCACTTCATCATTGACTGAGTGTAAGTGAGTTTACGCTTTTTACGACGCAATATCACGACGGGGACACCAGAAATGGGCTTCACACGTTGTACCTATGTCGGGAATCGAACCCGGGTCGTCAGCGTGACGCGCGAACGCTTTCACTACTAGGCTACCCGACAGCCCACTTCAACATTGAAATATCACATGATCTCTCAAAACCATTATCTTCTGTGTGAGAAGTTATTCGATAAAAAAGTCATATAAACTTACACGTATTCTTCGGGTAGAAGATATATATCATAACAAAGTATTTGTTCCTCACATTTCTTTTTTTCAAACAATAATGTTTCACACAGAATCTACTTCAAGTGTGTTCTGCTCTCTCGGGTTACGTATGCTCTAGTAGTTCATGATCAGGGATCTGCTTTATTGAATCAACAGTCCGCCGCTGATACAACATAAACTGTTTTTGGATTGAAAACTGACACACGTGTAAATTTGATCTTTTTCGATTTTCTAACCATGTTATTTTCGCCAAATCAGTCTCAAGCAGACTTGTTGGGCAGTTAGGTCGTACCCTTAACAGGAGCCATTTCAAAATTGCCAGCACAAATCATGTTAGCACTGGCCTTTGGTAGGACATGAATCAAAATCTCTTATTGACTTTGTCAGATTACAATTATGGTGAAGCTTTAAATCTAACCAGTGACAGAAAAACATATTGCTGGGAATCGAAAACCGTCACAACGGTTATTTAACATGGTATGTACATCGTAATTTCTCTGACATTGGTGTCCAGGTCTCGTTACTGCTGTGATGGTAGCAATTCGTAATATGTATTCATGTATGGTTAACCGTACTTTTCTAATCGAGCAGTCGAGAAGGACATTTACCAAGTTTTCGCATCAGTGACCAATAGGATGCCCAATGCAATTCCATAAGGACATGTTAGTCTCCAGTTGTCATTCCTGCTACTATGGCTTTTTGCTGCTAGGAGACGTACATGTAGGTAGACAAATTGTCTGAGAAGTCGCGATTCGCCGTATATATACGCCTGATCCTATTTCTCCGTGGGTTTAACCAAAGTGGTAAATGTCTAAGATCTGCATTACGTCCATATACATCAAGCTGACACGCCATGGTGTGACAGAAATACCGTTCAGACTCGCATTAATATGACCCACTCACACATTACTTGTCATTGCGTAGTTATTAGCAATTATACTTGAAATCTGTCATATTTCACAATAATGAGTTGCAATGTGAACAATTATTGGGACACATTTACACTTTTTGTCACATTTAATAAGAATTCACGTCTCGTTACTACTCGGTTGGTTGGTTGGTTGGTTTGTTGTTTAACGTCGCACTCAGCAACATTCCAGCTATATGACGGTGGTCTGTAAATAATCGAGTCTGGACCAGACAATCCAGTGATTTATATCATGAGCATCTATCCACGTATTTGGGATCGATGGCATGTATCAACCAAGTCAGCGAGCTTGACTACTCGATCCCGTTAGTCGCCTCTTACAGCAAGCATGGACTACTGAAGACCTATCGTACCCCGGATCTTCACGGGTCGCTACTACTCGGAGTGCTAACAGGAAGTATAAGTTTAGTTTCAGTAATTATATAGTGATATTGCTTCACGAAGCACTGAACGAGATGCGAACGTTGTTTCAGGTTTGTTTGTCAATGAGTAAAACATGTATAGATGGCCCACTTCATGCCATTTACATTACAGTCTTTACATACTCACAGTCATTAATCATTATAAATAAAATCACATCAATACTAGATCTTGAGAGACTGCACTCACTTATGCATTACAGCGGGCTGAAAGAATGAAACTTGATGCCATTCCCTGACAACTAGTTAAGATAAATCACTCTTCATTTTAATTCTTGTTATTAAGCAGAGGAGTGTCTCAAGGCTGCACGTCCACGTCCACGACTTTAAAACACTTGGTGTGGAAATATTGATTGTACGTGTTAACCCGTCTGGCAGATTGTGCATAAAGTAGTACATATTTACCCATATGTTGGCATATAGGTAATACAATCACCTTTTATTATGCACGGTTTACTTTTAAAGATTAATTTTAAGCTTATTTTTTGTAGATAGTCAGTGGTATGAGCAGATGAGTTTGACAATATCTAAAAGAGATTGTTTAATTCAGGTAACAATTTGGAATTCATTAGTGTATTTCTTCCAATAGGTGTGTTTGTTCAAACCTACTATACATTCTTTACGTATCTTATATATTTTAAACTCATAGTATTTTTCAACCATATGTACGAGGTCAAAATCACAATGTACCAAAAACAGTGTAAATTCTCTTTGTGCCCACTCAGAATTCCACTCTTTACGTCTTTTAAGCCTGTCCAAATTATACAATCTTTTCTTTATTATTTTTCTAGTCCAGAAAAAAACCGCGCGTAAACTATAGAACATTAAACACAGAATAGAGAAGGATTCTGTTCAATCTTTTGTTAATGTGCTATCATCATCAGATTGTGACAAAATCAATTCAATATTATCAACATATTCCTCAGATGTTTACATTTTTTTCTGATCATAATACCCAAAGTTTTAACGCATGATATACAAATACACGGCGATAAGAGATCTCCTCGGTGTCAGTCGCGATTTATTTATGTAACTTCAGAGATTCAGGATAATTTGTCAAAAAAATGAATGCAAACGCTATCACTGATATCATCTAATCACATTTCGGGGTTGTGGCATTTAGGCAAGACGTAGGCATCCCCATGGGAACCAATTCTTCCTTTCTTGCTATTCGTTTCTTTATGCATGTGAATCAGAATTTATGCTCGAACTTGCAAAGTCAAAACAAGAATAGTTGGCCAAGAAGTATAACTTTAGCTGCAGGTATGTCGATGATTTGATATCGTTCAATAATCATCAACTAGCCAATTCCCTTCCACTGAGTTACGCACCTGAACTGTAAATAAAGGAGACCAGTGATCATGAGATCGCTTTCAATTTTAGATCTGTACAAAAACTCAAGCCTCTGATGTCTACATATCACAATAATGGAGCACATGCTCTTTCTCCAAAGATTTCAAAGAGCGCGATATGTTTCTTGCTCCAAAGTTGTTTGATCAATGTTTCAACATTCAAGGTCTCGGTAAAGCTTTCAAAAGGTTTTATGGTGGACATATGGAGGACATTTCCGAATCTGACGCATCAGTTACAGCAATGATGTCCATTGCTATTCCTTACTTTGACTTGTGCTACTTGTGTGTTTTTGTCAGGTGGGCAATTGACTTGCACTTGCGTGTGTTTGTTACGGGTGCCACTGATACGCTCACCTTTTCGCGAAAACCTGGTGTCATCACTATTTGATAGTGGTTCATAAACACATGCTCATTACATAGACGGAATCGTTCAACCGACTCTGCTGTGAGCAAAGATTTCTTGTGGCCATGGAAACGGTTTTGTCGAGTCTATTTTTCTACGTATTCTTTCTCTGGTGACGAGTATTCTCTAATGCAAGCCAGGGATCAGCTCTATTCAATCAACTGCTCACAATGGTTTAACCAAGTTATATCTGAAAAATCAGTCTCAACCAAACTGGAGGTGTAGTTATTTCTTACCATCAACAGAAGCAATTTTAATCTTGCAAGCACATGTGTCAAACCTCTTACTGATCATGTCAGCGTGTACTAATGGTAAAGCTTTAAATCCAAGAAGTGACAGAAGATATTGTTGAATATTGCCAGAGACCAAACACCACCTTCATCAGTTTCCCCGACGGTGGTTCACGTTTAATACAGTGATGATAGTAATTCGAATAATTATTTCATGTTTTAACTTGTTAACTGTAGATAAATGTTCAAAACACAAAATGTTCCGTTACAGCCCCATGAGGACAGCTGTAACCCCTTCGGACTGAGACCGCCTCCGTGGACCAGAGGTAGAGCTCGGAGAGCGGAATCCCCGGCCGCGTCATACCAAAGGACGTTAAAAGATGGTAGTTGTTGTTGTTACCCTGCCTTGCGCTTGGCAGTACGGGATTAAAACAAGGACTGGATGGCTCGGAGTCAGTATACTGTGTCTGAGTGGGGTATACATGTTAAACTGCGGCATGGTATCTCAGTGGGCTAGCACTATAAAATCGGCATTTGTTTACGAGAAAATGCACACGGTAATCTTAATCTCTGCATATAAAACAATGCCTAGTAGAACTAGGAATACAGTTTAAACGGTAAACCATCATGTCGAGTGATGTTTTATCTCAAACATGACTTTGCTAAAGGGATATGATGTAAAATAATTCTGCTCACAATACTCGAATTCCCCCCCCCCCCCCCCCCCCCCCCCCCACACACACACGTGCATACACGTCGCTATATAAGTGTAATAATATTGAACGCGACGTTAAACCCCTGCAAAGTTGTTTCCCTCAGTCATTATGATACCAAAATGGTAACCTTCTAAGACATACATCACTCCTCGCTTTCCTCCTCCATCAAGTTGAGACGCCACTATATTACTGAAATACTGTTTTGTTCAAAAATAGTTTATTGACAATAGTGAAACGGATTGGGGCCAAGTTGACCTTGGACACCCTCTCCATAATATTTAAAACATTCAATTACAATGTGGACAAAAGGCAGAAAGAACGGGGAGAGACACGGAGTAGAATATGTATGATGACACGTGTGTACCTCAATGCTAGACCCGTAAACATCCGGGGTAGAACAGGTCTTCAGCATCCCATGCTTACCGTAAAAGGTGATCATGTTTGTCGTAAGAGACGACTAACGGGATAGGGTAGTCAAGCCTCGCTGTCTTAGGTGATGCACGTCATCGTATCCATATTGCGTGGATCGATGATCATGATGTCATCACTGGATTGTCTGGTCCAGACTGGTTTATTGACAGACCGTCGTCAAATAGCTGGAATATTGCTGAGTGCGACGTTAACAAACAACAAACTGTAGTACAAAGTATTTAATCTGTTTGAATAACATATACATAATTCAACATTGATTACATTGATACATTGAGCTTCAGATTTTGAGAGATCTAGATCTGTATTGCCATACACAACTAATTTTATATCTAACGGAAATGCTTTCACAAGTATATTACTCAAACATGTCAACAACTCATAGCTTTGCTTTGTGTAATGACATGAGTTTGTACATGGATCAACAAAGTAACACGTTGAATCTCTGACTGTGCCTATTCTGTATAAATCATAGTTTAATTGGCTTGCCAACGTGTTACTTTGTTGATCCATGTACATTTATATATATAATATATATATATATATATATATATATATAGAGAGAGAGAGAGAGAGAGAGAGAGAGAGAGAGAGAGAGAGAGAGGTTATCACGCGAGTGTTTGGGGATGGTAAATATCCTGCTTTAGGAATAAACATTGTATTTAGCGAGTCTTGGCGAGCTAAATACATAGTGTTTATTCCTAATACAGGATATTTACCATCCCCAAACACACAAGCGTGATAACCTCTTTATCATATAATGTTATTCCTTAATTCTGTGCTTTAAAATCGCTTTCCCTCTCTAACAAACATTACCGAAACATTGCGAGTTTTCCTGGAATGCGCGCATTAATATTTATTACGTCACAGGGTAAATGATGTGTCAGTCGGACAGTGACAGTAGCCAATATAGTTCCAACTGAAATCTTTTTCTTATACAGTGGCGAAGCAACATATACACAAAACAGCAGTTGTTTTTAATTGCCTTTCACGGCAATCCATCGGTCTGTCCGCCAGAGTAACTGCCCTTTGTCAAAGGGAGGCTACTCTAACCCTAGTCTGTGACGTTGTTGACAGTCGGTCTGTCCTGTCATAACGTTAAGGAGTGTAGTCAGATGTACACACAGCGACAAAACGAAACAAGGTAACAATTCAAACATATTTCGGCCAAATCCAACTATTTTGGTTTGTGGAGAAGGTTTCGAGCCGCAGAGGTCTACAAGCACATATATGGCTACTGATCCCGCTTGGCTAGGCCTCGTGCCCTCGCAAAATTGTTTCGAAATTTATATCTCCAAAGTTGCCAAAACTGATAAAATGCCTTAGCTACGTCACAGTTAGACACTGATTTTCAGTATATTAGACTGTTCTTTTGATAATGATAGCAATTATCCCTGTAGTTTATCCAGATTCACGATGGTTTATTCTGACTCGATCGCCGAATGACGAGGGCGACGCCATGTTTGTTTATAAACAGTGAAAGTAGTCCTACTTGACCTAAGATATTTGCACCTCTATCCGCATATTACCCCAACGGATATCGTTTTTATCCGTTGGCTTTATCCTGCCGAGAAACCTACCCATTATATGATATATATATATATATATATATATATATATATATATATATGTAATTATAAAGAGTTGCGACCCAATAAAACTTGATTTTCCTGATTGAAAGTATTTCATTAACATGTTTAGGATGATCCACTTGTTTAATTCTTTGTCATCTAAAGTCATTTATAGTTAAATCCCATTGTGCCTACATCACAATTTGCCTACATAAATTACTGTAGGCACATTGGGAACTTAGTTCCATCCCTATGTGTGTAAATGAATTGAACCACTGTTGTTTGACTTATGTTTGATAAGAGATAAGCCTCGGGATAATAGTTTTAAATTAGTACGTCATTATCTGTTGCCTTATCAAGTCAGGCTTGTACTATTGCAGATTCCTGTATAAAATGTCTGTAACTAAAAAACCGAGTCGAGGAATAAAATACTTATTACTGTATAAACACTAACAACAACTACTATGGAACCAATCACGTCAATGAACAATTTAAAAGATCAATGCAATATACGTTTTAAACCATTGTTGTTCGATCAAGCCAGTTCGAATTCTTAAGCTGAGCAGAGATGTTAACACATATGACTGACTAAACTTTATTTTCTTTTTGAAATCAATGTAATTAACATAAGACTAAGTAAAATGTGTCAATGTACATTAATTCCTTATTTTAATCGTTGAAAAGTTGAAAATTGAAAAGTATGAAACTATTCAAGATTCACTATATCACATTATGGCAAATATTTAGCGAGCAGAGTATCTAACATCCAAAACAGGATGCCAGCAAGTGTTCCATGGAGATTGCCGTCACCGGCTCAACTAGAGGCATCAGGTTGCAACACACTGGGAGTGTGTGCATTCAGCGTGCAAAGATGGGTGCACCAAAGTTGGAGATTTCATCAGATCAGCATCATAACATAACTATCCCCCGGTGGAGTCAGAAGAGCAGCTACGTCTCCTCAGCAGACTGAGACAACGGGTGCAAGCAGATGTAACACCCATCCAGCAGCCTTTTGAAGATGCTCTATCCTCAGTGCCTGACCCTGTCATCAATTGAAGTGTGAAATCAGGACAGAAGCAAAGTGTTGCACAACTTGCCGAAGTCATTGTCGGAAGTTCCGCTGGAGCGAGGGTGGACGGAAACAAAAACGGTTTTTGGACCAGTTATATGCAGTTCACGACATGGTGAATACTGAGATGTACCCGGACAGACTTTGAATTTGCAGCTCTCCGTTGAGTGAAAGAAGTGCATCCAGATGCTGGCGTCCGTGGATGTTTCTTCCACCTGAACCGCGGTGGTAGAGGAAGGCCCTGACTCCGAGAAGATCAGATCCTTTAAATACTATATGACGTCGACGTGGGTTGACTATGACGCCAGGTTCCAAGAGCGCATGTGGAGTCAATAAGGAAATATTGGACCCCGCACCATCAGCTGAAAAACAGGATCTGCAAGGACCATCCCACATGTTATGACCAGCTTAAAGAACCTGGGAGCAGTGAGCAAATCGTACCCAACTGGATCTCGAAGCCCTTCCCCAAATCCGAAAACATGAGAACGGGAACAGGTTGGTGAGACACCCATGCAGTTCCTAGAAGCCGTCGGTCACCTTATCAAATTAGGACAAGACTATCTTTGATTGGCCTATGGTAAACTGATTGAATGTAGGAGTATTGCTATATTTTTCTTCTGATATAGTATACATATCTTATATCCTTGACTTACATAATGTGTTCTGTTTTTATTTCGTTACACAAGTGTTTCCCATTAAGCCTACATTGTTTTGTTGTCTCCGTGTGGGCAAGTTAATCTCATATAACAGGTGAGGCGATTATGCTTGTCGTAAGAGGCGACTAACGGGATCAGGTGGTCAGGCTCACTGACTTGGTTGAGGCATGTCATCGATCGATGCTCATGATATCAATCACTGGAGTGTCTGGTCCAGATTCGATTATTTACAGACCGCCGTCATATTGCTGGAATATTGCTGAGTGCGGCGTAAAACAACAAACCAACCAACCACAAAACAGATGAAACAGGTTACAGTCATGTTCACTCGTGCATCACTTTCCAAAAGATTGGCCATTGTTTTGGCCCAGCTGTTTACTCAAATTCATGCATATTTCCCGTGCAAACAACTAACATGTATTTTGCCTGTAAATTAACCAAGAGAGGTATCATCAGCAAAGAGTCTTGCACACGATCAAGTTCATATTGTTCACATATACCATTAAGAAAAACGGCCATAACAACGACCCCTGAGGAACTCCAGCCTCTAAATGGATACAGAAATACGGCGGCGCTAAATCACATATATCAAAATCATACATCAAATTTTTTATGTATAGGGTGGAACAAGAGGGCCTAATCTAATCGTTGAAATGGCTTGTGATTCCGATGCGACACCAGGGATCGAGTTAACCTATTCAAACCATGGCCAACATTCCAAGAACCTTAGCACCTGTTTATATTGCACAATGTTTAAACAGTATTGTTTCTATAACCCTTTAAACAAAAAAAGAATTCACGAACGGGCTAAGTTGTTAGAGCACTGTGTGTGTCGCCCCTGCGTGATGCCCGTGTAATATGTTTCCTCTGTCTTTTGCATTCGTGACCAACTCGTGTTATTCCGGGACAAGCCGAAGTGCCCCTCTCATGGCCATTTTTGCGACCGAGTTCCGTGTTAGCGCAAACAGGCATACCTAAAACAATTGTCAACTCGTTGCGTTATGGTTCACATATAATTCCCCATACATTATATATATTTCAGATGCAATTTAAAGCACATCGGAACGTGCGGAATTATACAGTGTGATTGAACACATTTTCGGTGTGTTGGGTGTTTTTTTAGATGCAAGACATGTGGAAAATCAAAAGTTATATCTGAGGGATTCTTTGACGAAGAACTTGAAATCATACGCGCATTCTGATTGGTTTTTTTTTGTATTTTCGCAAATAACAATCATCGATAGGGGGACGAGTCTTCTTGCAGGTTACAGAAAGAGGCGAGTGATGACGAATGTGTCTTTGGCACACGCTTCTCGCTCTTTGGCTACTGGGGTTAAGAAATACGCGTCCCGGGGCAAATATTCATGATATGTATTACATCAATCACATGAATAATGTTTACCCAAGTTGATGGAACTATTACGACCAATAATAGCCCCCATCAAGAATATAGTAATTTAAACGCTCCCAAAGATGGACCCCCATTTAGAACTACAAGACCGATATCCCCAATACTTGCAATCAGTGAAGTAAGTACGTACAAATAAAAAAAACAAAAAACATTGAAAATACACAGCAGGGCATACAGTTGAAAATTGGATTTGACAAAATAATTACACACGTTATCAAAACGTTACAAGATTGAAACCAGTTGCCGAAACACTGCAATCTTATGGTCCAAAATACACCTTTGATATCGGTATCAAATACGTTACAAAACCATCCAATTACCATATTTTGTTTGTATCATTTAGCCACCATCAGGATGTATGCAATCATCCTTGGTTATAATGTCACCTTTCGTCCATATGCTATTATAACCAGAGTGGCATTACAACCAGTCGGCATTATAATCAGGTGCATTATAACTAGGTGGCTTTATGACCAGGGGCATTATAACCAGAGTGTCATCACAACCAGGAAGGTGAAAAACAGAAATGCCAGTTTATTTACGCTTTTTGAAAAGAATAATATCTTTTAACTCAAACTAATTTGTTTGGTTAAAACATGCACGGTTCTCAGAGAGGATTAACTGTGAAAACAACTGAGATCAGTGCAGTTCATTTATTTAGAAGAGAGAAATATCTCCAAAAGATTAATTGCACTCTTAACATAATGACATTATAACCAGGGAATTGGAACGTTTATCCTGAAACAAGAAAAACATTCGCAGTGGCCAATCAGGGTGGCATTATACACAGGGTATCTAGCTCTGCGGAAATCCGTTCTGAGAAAAATATGGCATTATAACCAGGTGGCATAATAATCAGGTGCATTATAACCAGGGGCATTATAACCAGTGGCATTATAACCGGGTGGCATTATAACCAGTGGCATTATAACCAGGTGGCATTTTAACCAGGTGGCATTATAACCAGTGGCAATATAACCAGCTGTCATTAGAACCAGTGGCATTATAACCAGCTGGCATTATCGCCAGGGGGACTGTACTTTCTTTTGGCCTACAGTTAATGAATGGTACGTATTCTGTCAAATGTGAA